>NC_139809.1:18826215-18853715 GCF_963457635.1 Microchirus variegatus
CCACATGTTCGCTCCTCAATGATCATTTGACAATGTGGGGGGGTGAGGGGCAAGGGATGTGTGTGTGTGTGTGTGTGTGTGTGTGTGTGTGTGTGTGTGTGTGTGTGTGTGTGTGTGTGTGTGTGTGTGTGTGTGTGTGTGTGTGTGTGTGTGAGAGAGAGAGAGTGTTCTTGTATTTGTTACCTCTTTAGGACCTCTCCTGGCAAAAACACCAACCTTGTCAGGACCAGCAATCCTCATGGACTTGTGGTCATAAAGGTCTTCTTTTTTTTTTTAATTCATCATTTCTTTTAAAGGGATAGTCCAGATTTTTTTGACACATTATCGCCAAGCTGCCGTCTCTGTGAACCAGCTTTAGACGGCGCTCTCACTGAAAACATGGCTGCCAGCAGAGACACAAGGAATTCCTGATTTGAAACACTAAACAAAAGGTTGACCTAATAAAATCTACACCTTTCTCCAGTCTTCAATATCTCCACAATATGTTCACTTCTTTTTCTCTTTACACAATGAAACACACCACAGCGACACAAGAGCTGGTCTACTGTTGCCTCATTTGGTAAGTTTGTGTCATGTATGAACCCTGATCAAAGACTTTGAAACATCGATGGACGCAGCAGTGGATCAACAACTGCTGTGTGCTGTGATCTCAAATTGTTGATGTTGTTAGCTAGCAGGTGTAGCTAAATGCAACTTTCTCGTTTTAGTTGCATTACAATCACAATGCTGTGCTTATCTTTGAATATATTTCAGTTCTTTTACACCCTTTGTGTTTGCTCTGCAGATGCATATGCAACTATATTTCCCCTCTTAAAAACTCTGTCCCTTGAGGTGATGGATGAGGATTGATATTTTCTGGTAGGTATTAATTCATCATTTCAGAGTTCTCAGGCTGATGCTTGCAGACAGCAGTGCACTTGGCAAAGTCACTTCTGCCAAAAAGACTGAACTGTCCCTTTAAGGTTCAGGGTGATTTAGCAGAAGAGTCAGCCGTAGATTCTATTTCAGTGAGTGTCCTCACAAGTGTGTGTGTGTGTGTGTGTGTGTGTGTGTGTGTGTGTGTGTGTGTGTGTGTGTGTGTGTGTGTGTGTGTGTGTGTGTGTTGGCACAATTTGGAGCCATTACTGTGTGATTAGTCAGGGTAGATGGAAATGAACAGAGCAAGGATGAGAGAGGAATGGTGATTAGAGGCAAAACAGTATAAAATCAGGTGAATGATGCACATTTTCTACTTCACAATCTTTCATTTCGCCATCAATGGCAAAAGAAAAAGACATGTGATAGAATACATGACACACAGAAAGACACACACACAGCGCAAACCTTGATCTTTACATAAGGTCTCAAAAGGAAAACAAAGTGTCACTCTGTGGACTTGCTGCTGTTTTCCCTCAGTGACTTGTCACTTGATCTTAATTCTATTTTCAAAAATAACATGTTTTTAAAAAACAGCGTGTCGTCCAAAGAGATGTAATAAACAAACATTTTTACCATATTTAAAGATAAGTTCAAAACCAACAGTGTTTATTAATAAGGATGTTTTGTCTACATGTGGATGAACACACACTCTTGGGTTTATGATATGATCCCCTTAGAATAAACTGTGTTGTTCATGTTCCTCCTACAAAGGGAATATGGTACACAAGTGTGTGTTTTACTGTAATAGTACTGTAATACTTGTTGGTATTATTTCACTATGGGGTTTGATCTTCTCATGAGATTTGTTGACAATGTGCAAAAAATAGCTTATGAGACCTCAGGAGACTGAGATAATTCATCTCCACTTCTTACAATGTCACCAGGTCAAACCCTGCTCACATGTCACCATGAAGTACGCACGCACACACACACACACACACACACACACACACACACACACACACACACACACACACACACACACACACACACACACACACACACACACACACACACACACACACACACACACACACACACACACACACACACACACACACACACACAGTGACATTTGTGCTTTTTGTCCATGTGTGCATCCTCTCACACACGCACACACACACATTATCCATGACAAGTGAATAGGGTGAGAAAGCCAGTTAGTTGACGTGTGTATTGGCCTGCCATATTTATTGGCTGCTGTGGTATTTTTGGGGGCTGGGTAGCTCTGTTCGACCTGACCTCTGCATTGATTTCCATGATACATGTTAGAGCTACAAGGACACTGTGGCTTTTGATTTATGGTAGATGTCACATGAATGTACACACACAGAAGCACACACACAGGTTCACACAACTATCCTCTACAACACTGGCTTCCATTCATTTGGACTGTGTAAACAAAGCCTTATCCCTTTAACCTTTAAACAACATTTCAAATGTTAGCCCTAGACTTATCCAGTTCCTCAGAAATTAGGTTCTGCCTCATTAGGACCAGGGTTTGGTCTCAATGAGGACTGCTGGTCCTGACGAGGTCACTCAGTGCATTTACATGCATGTTAAAAGTCTGATTTTTAGTCAAACTAAGACAATAATTTGCTTTTCCTTATGTCATGGAAACGCCTAAATCTGACTAATATACCTGGATAATGCGATTCATAGTCCGACTACTCCTGTATATACACTGTATACACTTAGTCAGACTGGAGTCGGACTTGGCGTTCTGCACATGCACCAAAATGTCCTCCCCGGTCTTTGACTCGGAAGTAGAATGAGACGATGTTTACATTTTTGTCCTGTTGCAGGGAATCATACAGAGGCTGCGTCTTTCTTCGGACAACACAGCAACCGCAAGAGCCATGTTTCATCTAATCTGTATCTTCATTAGCATGTACAGCAGGTACGAAACATACCCACAGCACCATCCATATCCATCTCAATACACACTAGCTTTAGAGAGATACAGCGCCACCTACGGAGGCAGAGTCAGACAAACACGGCCGATAAATCTATTTTCTCCTCTGCATTTATACTTGGACTTGGCAATTTGCCCGATTGCCTGTCTTAGTCA
The DNA here is from genome assembly GCF_963457635.1 of Microchirus variegatus. Taxonomy (NCBI): domain Eukaryota; kingdom Metazoa; phylum Chordata; class Actinopteri; order Pleuronectiformes; family Soleidae; genus Microchirus; species Microchirus variegatus. The sequence continues at coordinate 18,829,205 of NC_139809.1, forward strand.
GACTATGGCCTTAGCTTGATTAAACTGTCCATGTAATCGACGAGTTACGAGTAAAGCCCAATGTAAACTTCTGCGTAAAGTGCTCTACGCAGGTTTATGGAGACCCCTCTATGTCGCCGGAGAGCCTGTCCGAGAGTCTCTGCATCGTCTCCGGCTGCACAAAATATTTTTCAAGTGTCCGTCACTCCGTCAAGGGACAACGGAGACGGCAAGGGCTGCAATTGGTCCTCAGGACAGGTCGAGATAACGCTGCTCTGTGCCGGCCACTGTGCGCACCGAGCGTCCACAGAGGCGGAGCTGATCACCGCCGACAACGTCGCTGCCAAACTACAAATACCTCAAAAGTAAAACTGCGTTCCAGGAAACAGAAAATATTTATTTCAGGTGAGAAACGGCCACTGTTTCAATGTTAGTCAGCTGCAACAACAACAGTCTTTCTCTCTAGGACGCCATTGCTCACTGTAGCACAACAACCTTGCGTAGCGACCCCTACTGATCGGGCGGGAAATTGCAGTGCGTATCCGGCACCACGACGGAGAACTATGAAGGCTCGAGGGGTCTCCGTGGTTACGCGGTCGGAGAAGTATAATGTGGCCAACAATAGTGAACATTTTGACTGTATGATTGTTGTCAGTGAAGCCAATATTTAAATTGAACAATTTTGCTTGCTTAATCTCTGCTGACATACATTGGTCATATTATCTTGATCTTGACACAATACATTTCTTACATACACAATGGAAAATTTGCATTACCACAGATGCTTAAGCTGTTTTACATGTGATCATTTGTTGTGCCTGCTATAACTTCCAGGTTACTTTAACTAGCATAAGTGTCAAGACGCCTGTTTTTCCCTTCACTGTATTATTAATTGCCAGTTTGCCAGTTAACATCACACATACAACTTGTTCCAAAAAGTATTTGAACAAGACCAATGTTACACCTTTGCTTCACTTTCCTCTGTAGATGACGTGTCAGCACAGCACCACCTTTGATATATTACAGTTTTAGTTTTAGTGATAGTGCTGGTTTCAGGTTTTTTTTTTTGTTGGATGGGTGTGGATGACAGCTTTGTTGTTAGCGCCCCCACCTCTTCCTTTTTTTTCTTTTCATATTTTTTTGGGTTTTTTACCTCAAAATGTACAGACATGAGTTAAATGAATGTTGACCACTTGGACAAACTTCAAACAACTACGTTCAAGACAATGGATAAGCGTAAGTAGAATTTTAATGATAATAAATTATTTTATTCTTGGACACTCTAAATTGACCATTGGTGGGAATGTGAATGTTTTTTTTGTCCTGCGATGGACTGATGACCTGTCCAGGATGAACCTTCCTTTTGCCTTCTGTCAGTTGTTATTGAATTTAGCACCCCATGACGCTCATGTGGAGAATAAAGTGTGTGATAGATTCGTGATAAGAATCCCTTCATTTAAGTTTCTTCCTTCACTTCCTCCTCATCTCTCTCCTCCATGTTTGTTTGTGGTTTGTTTTTTTAAATGTTAGGTGCGCTCTGTGTGAGTATATGCTGTACCCGAGCCAGAATGAAATCTCTGCTTTTGAGTCTTTATTGCAAGTGGGATATCGAATGTGTGTAACAGAAGCATAGCATGTACACATGTTTTTGTGTTTTTTTTGTGGGTGGAAAAACTGTTAATTGGCAAGCACACAAGTGAGTGTGTTTGGCTGCATTTCTATTGAGTATGCATGTATGTGGAGTGTGTTTGTGTACTCATGTAGGAGGCTGGGATGGCTGCTGCCTCAAAGAAAGCTGCCGTCAAGCTCTCCTTTGCTGTTAATTGTGTGTGAGTGTGTGTGTGTGTGCCTTCTATTTCTATGTGCAAGTGTGTGTGTGTGTGTGTGTGTGTGTGTATGTGTGTGTGTGTGTGTGTGTGTGTGTGTGTGTGTGTGTGTGTGTGTGTGTGTGTGTGTGTGCATGTCTGTGCTCACAAGCGTGTGCCGATGAAAACAGGGTCATGGAGCTCCACCTCAAGGGCGCTGTTATTAATGAGATGAATAAAAGACCATGACAACAGCTTGATGACACAGAGGAGATAGAAACAAAGCACACACACACATGCACTCGCACACAAATATCATATGGGAGTGGGGACGGCTTTCTCCTGCCAAGAAAAAAAAGGGAAAAAAAAGAAAGGAAAAAAAGTGCAAAACAACCATAATCTTATTTTTATGTTCTCTATCCTCCAGAGAGAGCAGAAATAAACCAGAAGAAAGGGTGTAAAACACAAGGAATGAATAAAACAACATGTTTAGTAATAATGATTCAACCAGACAACAAATGAGTGAGCGCGTTCAACTAATTGGTCAAAGAGCTGGTGACGCTAATGAGCTCTTAATTAACAGAGGACTCATTTAAGGCACATGTAGACACAGCGCAACAGCAAAAACAACACACACACACACACACATTTGTATTTCTTCATGACACTCGTAATGTGTTTCCTATAACCATCACAGCTAAATAAGGATAACTGTCTCTAACCTTTGAACTCTAAGAGCCAGATTATCTTCACTCCACAGTGTCAACAGCTACATCATAGTCATCCACACCCTTGCTTTTTAGAGCTCTTAAAATGGAGAAGCTTGAAAATGTTTTGAATCCTACGGTGCAATCACTCATCTGTATGTGCCATAATTTATAGTCTATTTTACTCTAAATGACACTATAATTTATAAAATTACCACCATGTTCTATACAAGGAGACCAAAACAAACTCCTCATTTTTCCATATAATTCCATGCATGTCTGGTGGCGTTTTTACCGAGATTTACTTCCACATTGTAAACCTGTAATCCACTTTTTATATAAGGTATGGGATATATATGGGATGGAGCAAAATCATGGCTGTATTACATGAACTGGACACAGTGCCTCCCCCTCTGGCTTGGAGCTATTGTTTCCCAGTGGCCACTTGTGGTACTGCAATAAAAATACTCATGTGGCCCTAAAAGCATTTTTCCCATAGAGACCACAATAGTAAAATAGACGCCTAACTGTTCACAGGACACCTCAATAAAGGCATTTATAGATGTCTATAGTTTTAATGGAGACTACACAGTTACTGGGATTTGCCATGTTTCACGTCGTTGTCTGTCTCACAACAGACTTTCTGTCATCGTTGGTTCTTATTCATTTAACTCTTTGAAACTATGCAAACAACTGCAGGGGAGGGAATCAACTTCCTGTGTACAGTATGTGCAGGCCCAGTGTACCTGAATGGTCATGTGACATATGCTTTCAGGTGTGTTAAGAAGGACGCTGTTTACCTCTGATACTAAGCTCATTTAAAACAAATAAATACAAATAAAAATCTGGTTTCCAAATTAATATATGATTGTATGGATGCAGCCTATAACTCAAACATACGCACACACACACGCGCGCAGGAACAAAACTTTGATGAGCAATCATACAATCACACTCAAACACACACCCATCTGCAGTGACTTGTATTCAGACAGTCAAAGTCAAATTCATTATTATTATCAAGTAAACTTAACCACAACTCACACCTTAGGCCTTACCTTAACCAGAGCGTCACAAATGACATTTGCTCCAGGCTTTGGTCCCCTTAAGGACTACTGGTCCTGACAAGAGGAACAAACAATAAAAAACACCCCCACCCCCACCCCCCCCACAAACACAGTGCTGCTCACTGAGCTGAGGAGATTGGGATAAATGCCAACTGATTTTGACCCGAGGTGATAACGACAACTCCTTGTAGCTGAGGGAGCGCGCGCGTACAACAGCACACAGTAAAACACACAAGCAGCTCTGTAATAACAAACAGATGGCACAAGGATTAGACAAATGAAGGCACAGCAGCTAAAATGTGTCGCCAGTTATTACGTTTCAGGGAGGTGGACTTTTTGAGACGCACACAAACACAAAAACTCACAGGAAAACACACATCTACAGGAGAGCCCTCTGCACCATCTGCATGTTCATGGACCATGTCAAAAAATAATTGATTGAAAGTGTCAGTGTGAAGTGTACGTACTTGTGTATGTGCAGTAAATGTGTGTGTGTTTGTGTGTGTGTGTGAGAGAGAGAAAGAGAGGCAGCCTTTTCTGCTCATAATAGCAGTCAGACGGCAGTCACACAGAGCGCGTGTGCTTCACAATGCAGATGTGTGTCTGCACACGCCTCTCGTGAGGTGCCACAGTGCTCCAGCTGCGACCGAGACACACACACACGTGCACGTGCACACCCACACGCATGCACGTGCACATTCAATACACAAAGTGATGGAGCCTGTTGATTACCCATGGGTACGGCTCTGTCTGCCACCTGGCCGCACCATGTTAGCAGGTTCTCACTGAACCTGAATGTGACTCCCCACACACGTACACACACACACACACACACACACACACACACACACACACACACACACACACACACACACACACACACACACACACACGCACACAGGGTGTCATGCTGACATCTCCTCTCCATGTCATTAACCCTTCTCTTATTTTTGTCATCAGTAGCCTTAGGATCTTTTTTTATATATATTATATGAGAAGGTGCCACCGTTATAGTGTGATTTTAAAGGGTGATTTCACCCAAATCTTCGAAAAGCAAAAAAAAAAAAACTTACTTAAATGACCTGTGCAGCCTGTCCAGGGTGTTGCCCCACCTTTCACCCTATGTCAGCTGGGATTGCACCAGCAGCCTCAAGACCCCCATGTGGAGGATGAAGTGGTAGTCAATGGATGGATGGATGACCTCATTTCATTTCCATCCATCCATCCATCCATTATCTACCGCTTTTTCCTCCACCAGAGGGTCACGGGGGGTGCTGTGCTGTGCCTATCTCAGCAGACATTGGGCGATAGGCGGGGTACACCCTGGACAGTTCGCCAGTCCATCACAGGGCCACATATAGAGACAAACAACCATTCACTCACACACTCACACCTACGGTCAATTTAGAGTGACCAATTCACCTAATCCCCATATCGCATGTTTTTGGACTGTGGGAGGAAGCCGGAGAACCCGGAGAAAACCCACGCACACACGGGGAGAACATGCAAACTCCTTGCAGAAAGGCCCTTGTTCCGAAGTTGTTCCAAACGGGGCTCGAACCCAGGAACCCAGGTCTTCTTGCTGCAAAGGCAAGAGTGCTAACCACTACACCAACCGTGGGCCCTCATTTCATTTCATTTAACAAATTTAAAAACGTTTGCCCGTTTTGATTTGCACATTAAAACCCTGAATAATTACAGAAAAATCTTGAAATATTATGATGAAAGAGTTTATGCTTGAGGGAGGTGCAACATCTGCATGTTTAAAAAGTAAAAGCAAATAAAAACAATGATTAAAAAAGATGACAGAACTGGATTAATGGCAGGAATGCTCTTTATTTACGTCATAAACATCTTCTCATCCGTCTTCTGTGTTGACCCCGACTTTAAATTTTAAATTTTGGTAGGGATGATTTCTTTTGAAATTTTTGTGATCGCCTTTAATAGAAGTTTCTGGAATGAAAACGTCAAAAATGGCCCACATTCTGTTACACACATGTGTGAACCCTCCTACACACACACACACACACACACACACACACACACACACACACACACACACACACACACACGCACACACACACACACACACACACACACACACACACACACACACACACACGCACACGCACACGCACACACTCATGTATGGTTACAGGGTCTTGTTCTGCCTCTGACTGTATTTGCATAATCTGCATAATGCTGACTCTAATTGCCCACACCCAGGTACGGGATCATGTGGTTAAGTGGGAGATCATAATTATGTAAATAATTGGCCTGACCACAGCAAGCTGCTACTCTCTGCCCTCCATCTGGAGAGAGAGAAAGAGAGGGGAAGAGGAAAGAAGAGAGAGGGATGAAAGAGAAGGATGAGAGCGAGTGAGTGAGTGAGGAAGGAATGAGAGATGGGGATGAAGGAATGAGGACAGTGTGAGGGGAAGATGGAAGAGAGTGAATACAGTGTGCTGACAGCAATAGCAGAGAGGATGAGGAAGAAAACAATGTTGCCTTTTAATGTAATATTTGATTGAGTTTCCTTTTGTATGTTTTACCCCGTGACTAAAATATTCAGCTCTTGTAAACACATGGGAACTTCCTGTGCAGTGTAAGCATTTTATGTCTCTGCGCCTCCACGAGAAAGTCTCACTGTTCATTCACTCGTTCATTGTCTAGCGCTTTATCCTCTACATGAGGGTCGCGCGGTCACTGGTTTCACTATAGAGTGAAAGGCGGGTCACACCCTGGACAGGTCACCAGTCCATCGCATGTCCAAGTGCAAGAAACACTGTGTTTCTTCAGTCCCTCGGGCAGGAAAACGTTCTCCGGTGTGAGGAAATAGTAAAGTCAATAGTAAAGAGTGACACTGAACACAACCAGCAGCTCAGATACACAATTGGAATGACTGTAAAAATATAACTAAACGAGAAAAAACGAGAAACTAAACACACAATTCAAGCTATGCGCTAAATATTGTCTTAAATATTTATATGTTTTTCAGATAGCAAAAGGCCCTGGGTGGTTTTGTCAGCATTAAAAAATTGCTGTACTGGAATGTAAAGACTGTAAAAACCTAGGACATTGATTTGTTTTAACCCTTAAACCTGCCTCATCTATAACCTAGGACCGCACTCACAAGCATTAACTCCCCTAATTCCCCCATAAAAGATATCAAATCATTTAAATGTCTTTTATTTCTGAGGGTTATGTGCCTAACATTATTAATTAAGTATAATGGCACAGGAACACACACACACACACACACACACACACACACACACACACACACACACACACACACACACACACACACACGTGTCTGCCACTGTATCCACGGCACAGATGGTAAAGGCAGCAGCCTCTTCACACAGACAAAGAGAAGGTAATTCTCTCTGCAGGACACGAACAGAGCAGGAAAAGAGCAGCACACATCAACGCTCCCCTCCCCGTTTCCTCGTCTCAGCCCCAGGCCAACAAACATCACAGGAGTAAACTGACAATGTGTGTGTGTGTGTGCGTGTGTATGTGTGTGTGTGCATTAAATGTAAGTATGTGTGTGCGTTTGTGAAATGTGTGTGCTCCAGGAAATAAGAGGAGAGACAGGAAAAATAACAGATGAGAGGGGGGGAGAGGAAGAAAATGAGAGAGATAAAATGAAAAAAAGAGAAGTACAGTGCAGAGAGGAAGGAGGTAATAAACAGGATTAGGGCTTATCTTTACAGCTCTCTCTCTCTCTCTCTCTCTCTCTCTCTCTCTCTCTCTCTCTCTCTCTCTCTCTCTCTCTCTCTCTCTCTCTCTCTCTCAGAGTGAGTGACTCCAGCGTTACCAATGAGTCTTCATCCCCAGGTTTCCCTTATCTCTGGACTCCCTCTAGTTTGTGTGCTGGTACACAATGTACTTAATGTGACTGTGTGTGTGTGTGTGTGTGTGTGTGCGCGTGTGTTACCTCTTGTATTTGGATCCTCTCTGGTGCAAACATTGACCTTGTCTAGACCCGTAGTCCTCATGGAGACCAAACCAAACCTGGTCTTAATGAGGTAGAACCTAATTTGTGAGTCGGGATGAATGGAAGTCAATGCAGTGTCTCAGAAGAATAGCTGTGCAAACCTGTGTGTGTGTGTGTGTCTGTGGGTAGGTGGGGGCTACAAGTGAGAGTAAATACAAAGCGTGCATGTGTGTGTGTGTGTGTGCGTGTGTGTGTTTGTCACACTTCCTCTCATGGTGCTTGAGAACACACTCTTTTACAGTATGTGTCCTTGTTTTCATATCCCAGTGTGGACTTTTGAACTAAACACACACAAATTACATGTTTTCCAGTTTTGTTGGGTCGAGGTTAAGTCGGGGGTAAGGTTTGGCTTAAGATCTAGTTGCAGTGGTTAAGGTTAGAGGTTAAGGAATTCCTTCGAGTTGCCCTTATATAGAATGCTTGTCCATCCACGTAATACCAGTGTTTGTGTTTGTAATCTCTGACCACACCAGAGTTTATAGGCTGCTATAAGCTTATCACTTTCAGTGGATGGAGGAGGAGGAATACATTTAAATAATCAGGGGTTTGGGTTCATGGCTGATATTATGCCTCGCTGCTTTTGTAAATGAGCATCTGTGTGTGTGTGATAGTTTTCAAAGACATCTGTGGATGTCTTGGTGGATCGTTCTTGTTGTAGTATCCCTGGTTCTTCTTCACTTGATATGAATAAACAGAGCAAAAAGAAGAAGAAGAAGAAGAAGCAGGAGACAGAGACAAACTGTACATGCATGCTTGTGTGTTTGTGCATACAAATGTGTGTATGCTTTGTGTGTGTGATGGATAGAGGGCTTTATGAGAGAGGAATAGGCTAATGACCAGGTCTCCAGAGGCAGAAAGATTCCTGGAGCTATTACTGTCTGAGTTCATAATGGCCTCTGTGCTTGGCTTCTTTTACACGCTACTTAATGGGGGATCCTTCAGTCCACTGCCAAGTACACACACACGAACACACACACACACACACTGCACATAAACACAGGGAGCAGCACACGACATGAACTGTCTGAGGGTGAAGCTGCTCTTTCATGCACCCATGCACCTTCAGTACACACACCACAATGTGTGTGTGTTAACAATTAACAGGTTATCTCTTCCTCATGCACGCACACACAAACACACACACGCACACACACACACACACACACACACACACACACACACACACACACACACACACACACAAACACGCTATCCTACCTGTATAGGTCACAAAAAATGGAGGTGAGACACCAACCTCAGAGAAAAGCGAAAGTCTGCCTGCAAGCGCCCAGCCAAACCATAAATCATGTCAGGCTACACTAGTCTCTGTAGACACACACGCACGCACGCACGCACGCACGCACGCACGCACACACGCACGCACGCACACACACACACACACACACTCACACACAGGGAGCCTCACTTTCGTCTCTTCTTTTTTTCTTGCCTCGATCAGTTGTTGTTTCCACAGAGAGTAAAGTAGGCGGCTGTTAATCTGTCTGTTTGCGTGTGTGCATAAATGTACAAATGTACTACTGATAGAGTGTGTGTGTGTATACCTTTGACTTAAAGCATGCCCCTGCATGCGTGTGTGTGTGTGTGTGTGTGTGTGTGTGTGTGTGTGTGTGTGTGTGTGTGTGTGTGTGTGTGTGTGTGTGTGTGTGTGTGTGTGTGCGCACGTGCACACTTTCATCGCTGCATTGATCTGAGTGAAAGACTTGGAGGAGACAGTGCTTTCATTGAGGGAAACATCAAGGCTGTTTGGTGTGACTGCGTGTCTGGCATCTTAGAAATGCAAGAGGAAGAGAGGAAGGAGAGAGAGAGAGAGAGCGAGAGAGAGAGAGAGGGGGGGGGGGGTAGAAACCAGAAAGTGATGGGGACGGGGAGGATAGACAAGGTAGAGATCTGCACTCGGAAGCGCAAATCAATGCAAAACAGCTGTTAAATAGCTGCAAAGTGGAGCAGCTGCTCGGGAGTCGGAGAGAGATGAAGGGAAGAGTGATGGAGAGATGGAGGGGGGGTGGGGGGTGTTCAAGTATTAGATGAAATACAGCAGGATGAGTGAACTTATAGCACATGATGACATATGCATATTAATATAAACATGTTTATCACTTAATAGTTGATACAGTTTGAGACTTCAGTAAATCTTACCTACAGGGCCCACCCAAGCCTTCATGGGGCCCTAAGGTGAATTTGATATGGGGGTCCCTCTCCCACCACCTCAGAGTAGCTGCTGCTTGACTATTATTAATGTCATTATGTATAGTTGTTAGTGTTCTTTACAGCAAACCAGTGTCACTCTTGATGTTTAACCTCAGAGGGCAGTGATGCGCTGCACTAAGTGTGGTGTAAACCTTTGTTTGTTTGTTTGTTTGTTTTTAAACTTTGAACAGATGCTCAACTGTATTGAGATGTCCAAATGTATCTAAAGATATCTAGATTTCGTCCATATGTTAAAATGTTTGTTTTGAAACTTCGAACAGATGTGCAAATGTGCACTAAATGAGCAAATCTTCAACTCCAAAATAAAATCATAAGACTTAAAGGTGCATTATGCAATAAATCTAAAGCAACCGGCCATAAAATCCTCCTAATATGTCTCAGCTGCCGTCTCAGCTGACGTGCAACCACGGGTTGCCAATTACGTCAGAAAATGAAACCTAACAGACCTCTGTATTTTGAATTTGAATGCAGTAACCGTTTTTGGCCACATTCTTACACATGGCACCTTTAAAGGTGCATTATATAATAAATCTAAAGCAACTGGCCATAAAATCCTCCTAATATGTCATAGAGACTCAGGAATAATGTTCATATAACAAACTGAACTCACCAACAACAACAGTACAGCCAAAATATTTGCATTAAAAAAAGTATTTTGCAGACTGCAGATCATGTTTATGTTTTGAAATGATGTTTTGGCATGTGGCGCCACCTACCGCCATCGACCAATAATTGCAGTAGAGTCTCAGCTGCCGAGCAACCATGGGTTGCCAGTTACGTCAGAAAACCTAAAAGACCTCAGTCTTTTAATTTTGAATGTAGTAACCGTTTTTGGCCACATTCTTACATATGGCACCTTTAAGCTCAACTGCATTGAGATGTCCAAATATATCTAAAGATATCTAGATTTCTTTAATATGTTAAAAGTGATTTAAGACAGAAAAGAAGAATTTCCTAGAGACTCTGTACTCCCCCTATGATCTGCTGAGTATTATGATGCATATTTCACATCAGTACTGACAGAATATACTGTCAGAGTATAATGACAACAGTTCTGAATTAACCTTGAGTGGGAGGCACGGCGGACAGCTGTGTTAAGAGAACGCGCTCTGATAAACCACTGTGTGTTTTTATTTATTTATTTAGTATTTCCAACATTAGCACATGCGGATTGCGTATAATCCCGGGATATTTGACAGATGATTATAGCCGTGCAGACGGGTGCTTGTCATGCTGCCCCTTGCCTCAACCATTGTGGAATCACTGTATGATTTTTGCTTGTAACTGTGTACACTATGAGCAGATGTGCGTGAGAAAACTGCTCTGACCTCAGCCTTTTCTCTTCTCTATGAGTGTTGAAGAAGACGAGACAGTTCTTAAGTCTGCATTCCCCGATAAAGGATTTACTTGGTTTATAGAAAAACACTGCACAGCCCCCGAGAGACCACAAACAGCTGTGGAAAGCAATCAGCCATTAGTTTGTCTCAGAGAAAGCGGTGGAGCTTTGTGATCACAGTCACCACAATCATATACTGTATTTCCATTTCTGTATCATACTGTTTAGGTCCTGGTAAGAGCTTTTCATCTCTCCTCCTCCTCATCACCAGCAGCCATTATTACTGTATGCCCTCACCAGAGGAAGACCACATCAGGCCTGATTCATGGGCTAATGTGGAAGAGTTGGTGACATCTAATGGCCAAACTACATATTGTGTCAAATGGGAGGACTCTGCCCACCCCATATTCTGAGGGAACTATGTTTAATCACATATACTTAAACAAAATCACAATTGAGTAAAAGTAGTATGAGTGAGGGTGCGGAAGAAACCAGTAGTGGATTATATGAAAATGACAGAGAACACATGTTATTATAATAATAATAGACAGTAAAAAATAATTCAGACATCATTCAATCATTACAATTACACTGATAATACACAATTGCAGCTGTAGAAACATGACAGCACTAGATGTCACACTGCATTAAAGTGCAACCCTTATCTAAAGTACTTTTGTTTTTTTTATTATGGCTATATTAAAGGGATTATACACATATTATACAAACATACTTGTTACATATGTGTATGTGTGAGTCCCACAGAGGTGATTTATTTACTCATTTATAATAGTACATCTATCTAAAAACAATACTTGTAATACTCCTTCATGCAGAATGGAGAGCAGGAACGTGAATACATTTTCAGAGAGACAGAAGGACACCACAGAATCAATCAGAAGAGTTACTCCTAGAGCGGTACACTGCTTCATGTTTTAAACGTCAGGATGAACAATTGACAGACTCTAATATAATTCATGTTTATTTGCAGGTGATTTAGAGCAAAATCACCTGAAACGCATAAATTAAATATTAAATGTTTTGTTCCAAATGAGGCTTTAAATAGGGTGTGGTTTGGTAAGTTCAATAAACAGCCACTAGATGTCACTAAATCCTTCAGTTGAAACCATGAAGCCCAGTGTATGGTGGTGTGTTATTAAAGTCACTGAATGAGCTGTTGACTATTTTTGTTGAGTATTTGTAAATAAATTTGAATTACTATTATTATTAATAGAAGCAGTAGCTATATGCTGATGTAGGTGATATGATTTAAACACTATGCATTTAAATGATATCAAATGTTGCATCATTTGCATGGCCGCCATGTTGACATGTCACAGGTGTGAGTAATCAAATGAGCAAAGGCTGAGTTCCCTTTAGCTTCCCCAGTTTGTCCTGACTTACATAATATGATCAGAAACACCTGTGCTTCTTTTTCCTGCTAAAACATGTGCAAAAGGCCCATGACAGTATGTTATTAGCAGCCTAGCTCAAGAAGTAAAAGGTGAGCTTGTTTTGGAGGATGTAGGTCAGGAGACGTGTCTACTTAGTAGTTCATTTGATTCACAACCTCTAGCTTTTATTTTTTTTTTAATTGCATTGACACTGTGGGAAGATTTACTTCGGTGCTCTCTAATAAATATTATCTATCATATAATTGTTATGATTATTATGGGTTGCAATGGTGTGAACAGTGGTGGCTGTACAGCAGCAGCAGCAGCAGGAGGATGAACAGGCTTGATTGTCTCCAGTGGACAGTAAACATGTCCAGGCTTTGAGGTATCTGCAGTCTGGGGCCACATCTTCCTTCTCTTCATCCATCCATCTCTCCAGGGAGCATCAGTGGAGCAGGTGCTCGCCCTCCTCCTCCTCCTCCTCCCCTCCTCATCTGATACTCCGCCTCTCTCTGTGTTGTGTGTGTATGTGTGTGTGTGCGCGAGGGCAGTTAATGTGTTGTCCCTCTCCTTCGTTGTGTGTCTTCTGCTGCTGTGAGAGGACCACACACACTTCGTTCCTCGCCTCACTCTAATTTCTCTACGTAAGGATGCGCAAAACAAGCAGATAGGATTTTCTTCGGTGCAGCGGTAAGTTGTGAGTTTGTGTGTGTGTGTCTTTTGTTGTTGCTGCTGCTGCGAAGAGTTAATAATGAAGTGTTGTGGTTTATTCGCTGCTTTTAAAGTCAGTCCGGGCTTGAGCTGCTACGTCATTTCATTTGTTCAGTTGTCAACACACTCACATGACTTGTTCCACGCGTCCGCACTTTGTTGTCGGTTTAACGACCGGAAGTGGCGTTTTTGTGCGTTTGTAATGTTGACTCGTCGTGTTTAATTTTTAGTTGTACCATTTTGTTTTTTTTAAATGAATCGCAGTAGTCTGAAAGTGGTTCGTGTGTGATTGAATCAGTGGTGAAAAACCGGTTGTGGTTGCAGAATTGAAGGGGGAAAAACAGCTTCCGGTTTACCCTTTCACAATAAAACATCGTCAACAATACACCAATAACTCTAATGTGGTCTTAATATGATAGTTTTGGCAGAAACATTACTTCTTTCAGTAGGGGGATGAATTTTCTAAGTCATAAAGTGCTCATTTAAGCAACATTGAACGCTCTTATTGTTAAATTCGACTCGTCTAATTCCTGTTTGTGATGTGTGCGTGCTCACATGATGCAGGAGGCGTCAGTGCTTCTTCTTCTTCTTCTTATCTTTCTCGTCAGACTTGTCGCTGATCAAACAGTGCTGCTGTTTGAACTGCCCCCAGTCAACTTAACGGACAGGAAGAAGACTGAGCACTGTGTGTGTGTGTGTGTGTCACCTTGATTTGGTTAGTCACACAGCAGCACCCATGGGATTGAGAGGAGTCGCTCTTTAATCCGGGACCTTTAACAGCGGCTCTATTGTTTGGCTGAGATAGATGCCGCTGGGCGCATTAGCAGCAGTCAAGCGGATCACGCCGCTTTTGTGTGTGTACACAGCCCGCAGGTGGAGTTCACGCACACACACACACACACGCACGCACGCACACACACACACACATCATATGCTACATACGCCATGTGCTGATCCTGACCTGCCGTAGACCAGCTGCTCAGCAGGAGTCACTGAGTAAACCTCCAATCTCTTTAATTACCTCCTTCTCATATTGATACTGTAAACCCATTCTCATGGCTTAGGATTCACCCCAGTGTCATTAGTGATGGGACAATATGGGATGATGTTATTGCATATCATGATAATTAAAAAAAAACACTCACAATAAGTTAGGGAATTTCCACTAGCAGGATAATTGTGAATATGTCACGCAAGTGACTTAAAAATCTAGCATGTCAACATACAGTCCTGGTGTTTTATTTTCAAGTGCATCTTTCTGATAATTTCATGACCCATCTTGTTTATTTTGGTCATTTTTCTTTGATAACTTTTGTAACATTAGCTCTGTACCTCAGTTTTTCTGTAAATGTGAACTACAGCTTCCAAAGGATGTGGACACGTTTCCTTCTTCATTGGTCTAATGCTGCGTTCCACAGCGCATCCAAACAAATGGGATGTAGGACTTATTCTACCTGGATTGAAGTAGCTCCTACTTCAAAGCGTTCCAGCAATTGAAGTCGAATGTTAGAAAACATGGACGATCGCGGCGCTTTAGATTTATGTTTGAAGAGGCATTTTGACTGTCAGCAATTCAGTCTACTTACATACACAAGCGAGCCGTATATGTAAAAGCCATTCATATAACGTCATGAGTATACTTTTACTGTAGCCCTACATATCTTCATGCTAATGGAAAAACAACGACATCATTTCACGCCATAACATGAAAAACAAGTTGTGATAAAATTGCTGTGTTTAAAACAAGTCTACACACAGAAACAGTAAAGTTTATAGCCTATTCATGTGACTCCATGGGCGCCGCCATTATTCTCCGACGTCATTTTGGTGAAGCCGGGGTAGGTCGATCAGCCCCGACTTCGTGAGTAGGAGGTCCCACAGGAATGCCTGTCCCTCGACAGGCATTCCAGTGCACTTTTTCTCGTTGGAGGTAGGATAAGTCCCACGTCCAATTGGTTTGTATGGGCCAGACCTGCTTCTCGTGAAGTTGGGACCAAAATGAAATCGCAGAATAATGGCGGCGACCAATGGAGTCGCATGAATAGGCTGTAGACTTGCGTGTAGACTTGTTTTTCATGTTATGGCGGGAAATTATGTCGTCGTTGTTATCTGTTAGCATGAAGATATGTAGGGCTACGGTAAAAGTATACTCATGACGTTATATGTATACATATACGGCTTGCTTGTTTATGTAAGTAGACTGAATTGCTGACAGTCAAAATGCCTCTTCAAACATAAATCTAAAGCGCCGCGATCGCCCATGTTTTCTAACATTCGACTTCAATTGCTGGAACGCTTTGAAGTAGGAGCTAGTACAATCCAGGTAGAATAATAAGTCCCTCATCCCATTTGTTTGGATGGACTCTGGAACGTAGCATTAGTGTCAGGTTCTTTGTGGGCGGAGCCTGCGTCCGTGGTTGCGTAGTACATTTCTGGTTGAAGCACACACTGGCCGGTTTGTCTTTTCTGTTCTGGCTGTTGTAGAAACATGGCTGCGCAAGTTAGCAGCCTGCATTTTGCAAGACCGTTGCTTAAAAGAAAGCAAAAATACAGCGATGCAAACATTCTCACAGGTCGTACGTTCAATTGAATATCGAGAATCACAGTTCTGTTGGTCAGAATAACTGTGTCTATGTCTTTAAACTGCACTAGATTATACAACGTGCTGTCAGTGAATTGTGCCACGTTTATAGTCCTCTGGTTGTGTGCTACATTTTACTCCCTGCAGATTCAATGTCATTAGAGCAGAAACATTTGTACAATCAATTAGCCTAATCCACAGGCAGAAGAGGAATACGTGGTTTAACCTTCATATGAGGATATGCTGCTTTCCTTCTCTCTTTTATGTAATATCAGAGTAATTTTCTTCAAACTTTAAGTTCAAACTTAAAAAAAACTGGAAAACAACAGTAGGAAAGAAAAAGCCAGCACCAGCTCCCTAAAGTAGGTGTTGTTCAGCTGTGGATGATATTACATCTTCATTAGCTCACTCAAATAAATACTGGTGGTCACAATCATTGCCTGAATTGGTTGAAATGCACAAGATCAAATGTCCTTTCTAGTCAAGAAAAACTATGTCAACAAAAGATTCAGTCATTATTTTGTTCTCTTTGTTGAGTCAATCAACAAAAATTAATTAATTAAACTCAAGAAGCGTTCATATAATATGATAACGTTGTTAATGTTACTGTACATTTTTACTAACTGACAAAATGGTGAGGTGGGATAATAAGGATATTTAAAATAATCCTTACCCACAGCCTGAGCTGAGATATACATATGCTCTGAACTTAATCTCAACAGCGTCATCTGCTTCTTCCACATGTGGCGCTTTTCCATGATACAGTTCGCTCTACTCGGTTTGGTATGCAGCATGTCTTTTTCCATGCACTGAATCACTAGAAACAGTAAATTAAAAAGATGGTTTCACTGAATCGTTCAGGACTTCCTGTATGATCAGAGCACAGTCACTGAACTCAGAAAAATACAACACGGAAGCACGAAGTCGATTTCTTTCTCAGAGCTTTGACACACTCGAGTCACAAGAACAAATATACGACTGACGGGCAAATGGCACATATTCAAGTTGAAACACGAGAGCGGTTTGTTAATTTTCCTCGTTGCTCTCGTCTTCAATAAACACAGATAATCTACAAAGAAATAATCCATAACACTTGTATACTTTACTTGTATAAGTTTTTCCCAGAGGCAACACCTGTGACTCTGCTCTGCCTCTGACATGTCGGCCCATATTTCACCATATTAAAGTGTCATTCAACAGTAACAGTTATTCTGCAGGTAGCACACACTGCAATTACACTCTGCACTTTCTACTAATCCCACACCTGCCTGACAGACTAGTTTGAGTCTTTGTACACCTTTTTTCAATGAGTGTGTGTGTGTGTGTGTGTGTGTGTGTGTGTGTGTGTGTGTGTGTGTGTGTGTGTGTGTGTGCGTGCGTGCGTGTGTGTGCTCCCCACCCTCGTGTTTGTTCAGATGGTTGCGGTGAAGGCACTGTGGCATGGTGTCAGCACCTGGTGAACATAGCCAGCCTCAGGCCAGAGGAGGAGAAACAATGTGTGTAAATATCTAGGCTGAACACACACACACACACACGCAACTCTTGGACAAACTTGCCTTAGTTCCGTGCTGAGATAGTGACTCCCATACACGTACCAACAGATTATTCCCAACTGAAGATTAAGAATGGGACAATATGAATATATTATTAGAATAATTGTAAAACGAAGAACAAACATTTTGTAGCATGTCTAACTTGCTTGTATTAGTTTTTTGTAACATTAATAACATGTTTTTAGCAACATATTTTGTAACATTTGAAAGCAAAGTCATTTTTTCTATAAATACAGGATTTATCATTATCTTTTTAATGTTTGAACATGAGTTTATCTGTTTCCTTTGTGTCCATACACTCAGAAATAAAAGTGCTAAGTAGAATCATATAAGGTTCTTTGGCTTGTCCTCATAGGAGAACCCTTTTTGGTTCCACCTGGAACCCTTTTGGAGGGTTCCACCAAGAACCCTTTTAAACCCCTTTATTCAGGAAAGGGGTTTTAAAGGGTTCTCTGAATCAAAATGATTCTTACTGGAACCATTAGTGTTACCAAGAACCCTTGAAAAACCCTTTCTTCGGGAAAGGATTTTTCAGAAGCAAATGGTTCCAGGTAGAACCTCAGCCCTCGTAGAAGGACCTTTTTGGAACCCTTATTTCTAAGAGTGTACACTTTCACAATATTCAAACATGTCTTTAAAAATGTCTTTTAATGTGTCTGAACGCTTCTCCCATTAACATATAAGAATTTCAAACTTTTTGAACTATTTGTTCAAGATAATGACAACAGAAAGCGCTCATATCGTCCCATTCCTAACGAGGAAACAGATTTAGTATAATGCACCGTTTTTAGTTTGAAATTCACACCCAATGAGAAGGTGAAGAGTCAGACACAGCCGGGCGCCGAAAACAAACTGAGCGTCGGTAAGTTTTATCTTTTAGCATCATCTTCCTATCAGAGACAGACAAGACCGAGCCACACGCTGCAGAAAAGATCGATGACACAGAGGAGAACAGAAACGTAGCCGACGTGAAGACGGCGAGGAGGAGATGACAAGGCAAAGAAACGATAACACAGACACGTAGAGAAAGGTGTAAGGGCTCCCCAAACTGCTGCTATTTTTATTTCCTGTTTTCTGTATCTGACAGCAGTGACAAGATCCTTGTAGACAAGTACACTGATTAGAGAAATGGAGATGGGTCAGTGAGAATGAGGATGTGGCCTGCAGCCAGGAGTCGAAGAAGAGAGGAGAGACTTTCCAGTGATGCTGACAGGCCACATTTCACCTCTGAGCTTCAGCAGTCATAATTTATAGACCTTTCACTAACATCTCAGCATTGTTGAGATAGCACTGTAAACATGGCTCTGCTCTGGCGGATGCACTGTTTAATATGAGACTAAGTGATGGCTTCTGTTCTCCACACACTGGCACAGTAGATTATTAGTATTCCCTTTGTGTACAGCTAATTCTCTGCTCCATCATGTTTTTGGATCTGATTCCTGCTTGTGTGTTTGTTTTGCTGGAGGTGTTGTTTATTACACCATGTGGTTTTTTTCTGCTCCATTTACCCCAAAAGCATAAATGCATGTCGGCTGTTTGGTCCCTTTAGGAGTCACGTGCATATGTTCTTGTGACACAAGACGCCTGAAACCTAAGACGGCTAACACCGCGTGGGGGCTGTCTTTTCTGCAGATTAACACTGAGAGTTTACTTTGGTGTATTTTTGTTCATGTCATCGCTGAAGTTCTGTGTTTATTTCTGCATTTTCAGTGTGTGTAATGCAGGAAAAAGGGCCAGTGTGCGCATTGTTTATGGATTGTAAGGAAGTGTTAAGTATTTCTGTGTGAGCTGCAGAGTGACTGGAGCTAGTAAAGCCATTTAGCAGCCCCTGGAGTAACCCTGGAGACTGCTGTGTTGACGCCACTCTGACTGCTATTACAGACAAGTTTAAGAGGCTGTAAAACATTTGGCTACTTTTCCTCTCTCTCTCTCAACACACACTTCCTCTCTCTTTTGGTGTGTGTGTCTGGTATCTAGTGTTTGTCATGTTGTGGGGACCAGACTCTGTTTACCCACTCACATTGGGGTTTGATTTGTCTTCCTTATGAGGACAAACTGCAAAAGAAAAACTTAACATTTAAAGGTGCCATATGTAAGAATGTGGCCAAAAACGGTTACTACATTCAAATTCAAAATACAGAGGTATTTTAGGTTTCGTTTTCTGACGTAACTGGCAACCCGTGGTTGCTCGGCAGCTGAGACTCTACTGACTGCAATGATTGATAGACGGCGGTAGGTGGCGCCACATGCCAAAACGTGATTTCAAAACATAAACATGATTTGCAGTCTGCAAAATATATTTTTTTAATGCAAATATTTTGTCTGTACTGTTGTTGTTGGAGAGGTTAGTTTGTTATATGAACATTATTCCTGAGTCTCTGTGACATATTAGGAGGATTTTATGGCCAGTTGCTTTAGATTTATTACATAATGCACCTTTTTCGGAGCTGCTGAAACCCTGTTCTCTCCCCACTGTGGGATAAATAAAGCTATCTTATCTTATCTTATCTTATCTTTAAGGTGATGACATGGTTTTAAGGGTACGGTGATATTGCCATGAATGAGAAGACTGTGAAAAGATTTGGAACAGACTTTTGAAAGAATACAGTCTCACACTCTCTGAACACAAGCCTTGGCATTTGTTATTATAGAATATGACTTTGAAAAGCCTGTATTTGCAGTCTATTATATTAAATCATATTATATTATATTGTAAAATGGTTAAGCTAGTGCTAATAACAGTTGATGTGAAAGGAAATGAATGTATGTCAGTAAAATGTTGCGTGAAGTGGTGCAGGTGCGACTGGTTTGTGTGTGCATGTCACTGATATTTGAAAAAAAGTCTTCCAGCTCACATAACAGCCAGGTAGCTGTATACGTGCGAGCAGTCTCAGCCCTCGGGGCCAAATGAATAGTGTCTTAAAGCTGAAAAAAAAGAGCATATTTGTGTTCAGACTTTGTGTGCGAGAGAGTTTCTGTGAACTCCCATTATTAGTCTAATGTTAGGTAACTGTTGGTAAACACAGGTTACTTTAATTACTCGTCTCTCATGAGCTCGTTGGGCTGAACTGGTTCCCCGCTGTCCTCCCAGGTTTGTTTTTGTGTGTGTGGGAGAGATTGTGAGAAAGTGAAAGGAAGGTGTCAAAGACACCAGTCTCTCAATGTTCCACGTGTCACACACGTCATGCTGAGCACTATAGAGTGATTGTGTGTGTGTATTCTTAGCTTTAATTGATCGATTGATCAATTCATTGTGTATTAAAAGCCTCTTTCACCTTAGAAGTAGTGGCTATAGCTTCTAAAATCAAGGTGTTCTGATGCACAACAATATATAGTTCACAGTAAGTCATGAATCTGTAAATATCATAAACAAACACGTTTGAAGGGCTCCATGTGGCCTGCGGGCTGCAAGTTTCAGACCTGTGGTTTAGATGATACGAGGTTGCACCAGAAATAGTTTAGGTCTTACGTTCCATCTGATGCCGATCAGAGCCAAAGCCAATAAAACCTGCATGCTTCATTAAGCTGGGGTTGTAGGCTGATTAAACACATTTCTTCCGTTATATAACTATGGACCATTGTCCTTTATACATGAGTGATGGTTCCCCCATGATCTTCTGAGCATCACCACCAATATCAGTTGAAATGTTCTGGACAATATAAAACTAATTATTCTGAGAAAATAATCTAATCTTTAACAAATGTGTATTTTAACTCATTAACCGTGTGAAAAATATCCCAGTTACAAATCTGTGGTCAGACATCTTCACGGGTCTTTTCAAAAGTCAAAGACATTTGACCTTTGCATCTAATGTTTGGAGGTTCCCATCCCACATCTCCACTAACGGCCAAAACTGTACCCTCATGCAAACTTAGACTGAGTCAGTGCCCACGAATGTACACAAAAGTATGAAATGAGCACAATAACTCTAGCTGCTGACTGAACTTCAATGTGCTCCGTCTTAATCCATAACACCAATCGTGTTCAGGTCGTTCACTAGCAACGTAGTGATAGCATGTGAGCAGAGATTGGCTGTTTGCATATGTTTGACAGCCCAGACTGGTTTCAAAACTAATAAGGCGCTGCAGTGTTGTCCATTTTTCTGTCAATGACTCTGTTTGTTCATGCAATAGACGCAAATGTTTGCTCGCTGAAACATGTTCACAGTTGTAGTGTCTCTTGAAATTCCCTTTGTAAAAACACAGCTGTAGGCTGACATGTTGTGCTAAGTGATAAAGTTGAGTTGTGATAGTTTAAGGGATTTGCTCACAGTATCTCACAGTGCTTCCTCTCACAGCCTGGAGTCAAGCAGCTTCCAGACCTTACATTGACTGTAGGTCAATGGTTGTTGTTTGCCCTGTAATCGACTGGTGACCTGAAGCCAGCCTCTTGTTTATGTCGGCTGCAATTGGCCCCAGATTGAATGATTGGTAGATAATGAACAAATGTTATGCATAGTAATTCTAGCTCTCAGGTGAAAACACAGGAAAGCTGATGACATGAATGTGGCATGGTTGATGGGGCATGGCTTTGAGAAAAGAGAAAAGATTAACTAAAGTGTAGAATAGTAAATCATAGCATAGTGAATGAAAAATGCGTATAATAACTGGAGACAGCACTTCCAAATGTCTGCTATAGTGTCATTATAATCCAAATCATTTATTTCCTTGGCAATAACTTACATTCCCAGAAAATGTAATCAACATATATCCTTTGCTTTCTGAGTTATGCTGCTCACACACACATTACTGCCGTGGTGTAGGCTTAAGATGATGATATACACTAAAAAATAAAGTTTACCGTCGAGTAAATCAGAGCTTGTGACCAACGTGGATTCACACTACACGTTTGTCTCTTAAGCAATGGAAAAGATCTGGTTCTGTTGCTGTTCACATGCACAATTATGCACATTTTGAATATGGTTGACACAGACGTAGACCGGTTCATGTCCTCAAACATGTAGTCTGTAAAAGACATGATCGACTTTAAGCTAGTAATTCAATGAGTCCAGTTCAAAGTCGGTGCACTGAAAATATTCATGGCTAAATGCTATGCTAACGGGCGAAAAATGAAACAGACAAACAAGAAATTAATGTTTTTACCACGGTCCTGTGTTACCACTGATCTGATTTTGACCTGGGAGTAAACAACAGCAACAACAAAAACCCATTTAAACCTGGGATAATAGGTTATAATACTGTGATATTACTTTTTGGGGAGGATTGCTCACTTTTAAAGCATAACATTGGAACTTTCTGTAGTGACTTATTGTATTAACATACGGTTTTCTGCTCTCCACTGCATATTAATGCCTTGGCAGGCTTCGAAATTATGTACATGTAGATGTGTTTACTATTGCAGGCGTCACTTTAAAAAAAAAAAAAAAAAAAAAAAAGATTACCAAAGGATGGTAAATGTCTTCATTTGTATTATGAGTGAAAGGGTGAAAGGTCACTGTTGGACGCCCCCCACACCGCAATGAACTCACCCCTATCCCCCCAGAGCAGTCAGAGCCGACTGGCAACGAGACAGAGTGATGGATGGGGGGATAACACTAGCCTCTGACACACACACACACACACACACACACACACACACACACACACACACACACACACACACACACTCCCCTTCTTTCCTCTAAACCCTCCTCCTTCCACCCTCCTCCACTCCACTCAGCCACTGCCACCCTCCCAGGAGGAGTGAGCACCAAAGGAGGGAAAGATGAAGAATGAAGAGAGAAAATAACAGAGGCACAAATTGAGAGAGTGAGAGAGAATGTGAAGATAAGAAGAGTGACACAGAGGAGAAGAGGTTGGATGGAGAGGGAGAGAAAGGAAGAGCAGGAGGGTGGTGGAGGGAGGGGAGGGCGGTGGTGGATGGAGAGGAGGATGGGTGGTGTTGGTGGGGGGGGGGGGGGGTGGAGAGAAAAGATGTCACGTGACTGTGTAGCAGCTGCAGGGCTGAGAGAGAGAGAGTCTCAGAGAGGAGCAGAAAGACGGAGGAGCAGGAGGAGAACAGAGAGTAGGAGGGTGAGTGTGTCTGTTTTCATGTCTGAATTACTGTATGTGCACATGCATGTGTTACTACTGTGTGTGTGTTTGTGTGTGTGCGCGTGTGGATGTGTGTGTGACATGGGAGGATATCAGTGGAATATCAGATATCAGAAAGAAAAAGGGCAAGAAACAGAGAAGATTGTCTGTTTGCTTTTGTTAAATAAGCTCCAATATGCTGAGATAAAGGAGAGAGAGAGAGAGACGGAGAGAGAAAATGAATGAAGGAGGGAGAGATGGGAAGGAAAGAGTGAGTGAGAGAAGAGGGAGGGAGTGAAAGAGTCGATTGAAACTGTCTTATCATTGCTGCCTTGACTGCTGGGCTCAGCAGAGACACACACACACACACACACACACACATCTAAGCTTTTACTCTCTTCATCTCTGTTTCCCTCTGTCTGTCACTTTTAGTTTCACTTTTCTTGGCATGTAAATACAGTAAGTAAAGCAATAAAAGGACTATAATAAGTTAGATAAGAAGCTGAAAAAAAAAAAAAAAAGAACACCTTTGTTTATTCTGTAATCTTCTAATATGTGACTAACTCCTTTTAATCCAAGAAGAGCTTGTTTCCCCCTGAAACTTGGATGAATTTAAATCATCTGTTTTATGATTTGGGGACACAGGAAGTGTGTGTGTGTGGGGGGGTGGGGGGGTGGGTGTGTGTGTTTGTGTGTGTGTGTGTGTGTGTGTGTGTGTGTGTGTGTGTGTGTGTGTGTGTGTGTACGTTGTACTTTTCATCAGTTTTGTTCACCGCAATGTATTTACTTTTTACTTGAGGGCAAAGTAATAACCTGATTGATGTTTTATTTTGATCGCACCATATGTCATCTGCGAACATGAGCTTTACTACGTGTTCACTAAACAAATTCTGGGCTGTGATTTTCTCCACACCTCCTCCTAAAGCCCCTCCCCCCTCCACTTCTTCAGAACCGTCCATGTGATGAGCAACAACATTTAGTAATGGTGTTCAATGTGAATGTATGAATTTTTCATGAGTGTGTCCACTGTTTGTTTGTTCCTCTTGTGTTATATTGGTTTATGTGTGTGTGTGTGTGTAGTAGTAGTAGTGGTGGTAATGAGGTCATTGCTGT
>NC_139809.1:18858715-18933715 GCF_963457635.1 Microchirus variegatus
GTCACTATTAAGTGGTGTACACTGTGTTTGTATTTATTCAAGTTTGATGCCATCTTTTAGTGAGGAAGAGGAAATGCTGAAGGAGAGAGAGCAGTGCTCTAATATTAGGTTCATCCCTCCACTTTGATCTTGACCTGTTATGACATATCAGACCCACTTTTCCACTCCGCCGACTTTCTAGGTGCATCTCTTCCCCTTCCTTTTTTTCTACTCAGTCTCAGTCTAATGCACCCTCGGAGCCTGCAGACATAGGGTACATAGTAATGTCTGCTCTCACCCTGCCAGGTTGAGCTCAGTGTCCAGGGACTGAGTCGGGAGAGGGTGGGAGCTGAGAACAACCAGCAGGATAAGAGGACTCCACCTATACCTTCACATCACCCACTGGCTCACCCATTCGGCCTCACTCCAAGCTCCATCATGCAAGACCCCAGACTACAGAGCCTTAGGTAAGTGAGACACACACTCACTGTCACTGTCACTGACATTCCATCAGCCTCACGATCTTTGCCTCAGCAAGTGTAAGGCCTTTATGTGTGAAGTTTGCGTCAAGCCCATTCTGTACACAGTAAAAGATACACACAGTAAACGATACACACAGTCGGCTTTCAATCCTTTCTCTCTCTGTCTGTTATACTGCATGGTATATCTAAAAATGACACCGTAAGACTTTCACATTCTTTTTCCGTTGCCTGGAAGTGACCGTTTCCTGTCCATCACTCAGTGAACTACAGTGTGTCTAGTTTGTACCATCAGTTAATGCACAGGCAGTTTTTACAATCAATACTTCAATCATTATGGACGGTACCAAACTGAACCAGCTGCTTTCAGTTGCTCGTAGGTGTAAATGTCAGTGTGAATGATGGTTTGTCTCTTTATGTTGCCTCATAGACCATAACAGGAAATGGATATCTTCAAATTCCACTTTTTTAAAACTATTTTTTTGACACCTGCTGTCAATCAGACCGGTGTTCACTCGTACTTTATCATCTGCTTTCTTCTAAATGGGAACATCATTTACAAAATTGACATCACGGTGTTAATGAAGAAGAATTGAAACTTACAATTAAGACTATTAACTCATCAGGAACAAGTTTAATGATACAAACCAAGTGAAAAGTAGAAGCTCATTTTCCCATAGACTTACATTCAAAGTCAGTCTTTTCTTTTGCAACCTGTCAGTTTGCCAACCCTGTGTCTTACAGCTACCTCTGTGCTACTTCCATGCCTCTCTGTTTATACCAGAAGACTGTGTCCATCTCTTATATATACTGTAGTTTGTGGTTGCCCCTTGATGGACTGGTGACCTGTCCAGGGTGTATCCTGCCTAGTCTCACCCAGTGACCCAGCCCTCCATGCAAATAAACCCTCAAACCTCTTCATACGGAACACTTATGTAGCCAAATGTGGTATTTGTATTTCAAATGCACAAATGTAAACTCTGTGCCTATGTTTCAGCAGTTTGCCAGGGCAGATGCACGCTGTGGTTCCCTCAGGTGCCGTCCCAGAAGAATACCTGAGAACACTCCGACCCTTCGCCACTTCAGATGACCTTCGACTGACCTCTTTACCCTTGAGTCTTGACCCTGCCGTTGCTGCACATGCTGCAGCTGCTGCTGCTTACTATCATCCTGCCTACCTGCACCACCCGCTGTCCCTGCCACGGTAATTACACCACCACTAAATCCTGTAGTTCCTGTATCATCCTACCACACGGGAACACAATGTTTGTGTAATATCATTTGCAGATTAATTAAAGTGAGTACATGTTGTTGTTGTTAATGTTATTATTCTGCTTCTGTTTGATCTATGGCTCTGTGCAGCAATACTATCAGACTAGAGTTTCAGTCAGAAACCAGAATATTGACAGCACCTGGCATTTGTTCTGTATTTTTTGCCTGAACACAACACAGTCAGAGTAAGATGGAGCATACTCTGACTGTCATGGTGGTTGTAGCCTTTATTTATGGTTATGGCAACTGACAAAAGTTATTGTTGCATCCCTGAGGAAGCAATTATTAGCCCGTGAACACACATTCACAGGTCACACACCTTATGAGTGATCACCAGCACTTACTGTATGAGTGTGATAACATTTCACAGATCAGTTCTTCTTTATTATCTCTTGTTGAACTGTTGGATGAGAAAAAGGATAACATCCACCTTAGATATTATTATTATTATATTAGATATAAATGGTAAATGGTAATGTGTGTGTATACAGCAACAGAGATGCATTTATCAGGTTAAATTGCTTTACTAGTGCAATGTTGCAAATAGAGAATATCAGCAGGTTATCAACAGGATCTAAACACTGCTATACTGAAATGTTTTGACTGTATTTTTTTTATTAAAGATTTATATTATATTAACTGTATATCTTTAAAGTGACAGCTTTAGACAATACTTACAGTAGAAAAAGGCTATTTATACAGAGAATCATCCTTTCATCATTGCTGCTGTGACGTTTCCAAACAAACTGGCCTTTGTAGATAGTCGTCATATTAGCACAGTGTGGTTGTTGATTTTCCTCTGTCTGTCGGTCCGTGTGTCATAGGATGGAGGAGTCTCTGTGTCTGTCTGCACTGAGGTCACAGTTCTACTCGGTACCTGCAGGAGGCGCTTTCCCTCCTCTCCACCACTCTGCCCTCCACTTGCACCTGCCTGGAGGCCGCTATCCTGGGGAACTAAACCACACAGTGCTGGCTGAGAGGTGACACACACACACACACACACGCACACACACAATACCTTTTTTTCCATCCTTCCATCCTTCCATCCTTCCATCCTTCCGTCCTTCCTTTCCTTCCTTCCCTGTGTTTGCAGAGCTGTGCTGTTTCTTACTCACCGGTTGCTGAGTGTGAGATATTTTTAGCACAAACCGCGCACTCATCATAGTCACAGTGCACATGGACACACACACGCACACACACGCACACACACACACGCACAGCATGCCACTGCATACATAAAAAGCCGCACACATGCACATAAGGAAGTCTTTTTCACCTTCTCTCTGTGTCACCACTTCCTCTCCACTGTTTCCCTGTGGAAGCAGGGAAATATTTGTGTTTGAAATGTGTGGTATTAATTGTCTGGTTGTGTGCTTCTTGTTTGTTTGTTTGTGTACTATCGATTGCTGGTGAATGTGTTGAGTTGTGTGTGTGTGTGTGTGTGTGTCCTTTTCCTGTGGATACCTATTAAGTGTTCATCTGCTCTTGCTCAGTCATGCTGTGTATGGATTATTTTCCTCATGGTAAATGGAGTGTGTTTGCGTGTGTGTGTGTCTCTGTGAGTGTGTGTTTGTTTGTGTGAGGTTCACCAGTGTGTGGTTAATATCTGCCTCATGTTGGGTGTTGCATCTCTCACCTTCTCCCCCTGTGTGTGTGTGTGTGTGTGTGTGTGTGTGTGTGTTGTGTGTGCACACTCGTCAACCTCCCCCACAGGCTACAGATGGAGAATGAGCTCCGCCAGCGAGAGAGAGAGCAAGAGCGCGAACGAGAGAAAGAGAGGGAGCGCGAGGCAGGGCTGGAGCGGGAGCGAGAGAAGGAGCGAGAGAGGGAGGAGGAGAGGGAGAGAGAGCTGGACAGACAGAAGGAGAGGCAGAGGGAGAGACAACAGCAGATGGTCAGAGCGGCAGAGAGCCACTACCTGGCTGAGCTGCAGGCTCGGAGGGCAGCAACGGAGGACAGGACCAGGCCAGGGGAGAGACTGACCCCAAACAGACTGGGTACTGACACACACACACACACACACACACACACACACACACACACACACACACACACACACACACACACACACACACACACACACACACACACACACACACACACACACACACACACACACACACACACACACATCTCTTCCTGTTAGGACAGTGCACTGACTTCCAGTAAACCAGCAAACGCCTGCCTCGAAACTTAATCGAACCTCATTTCACGACATAAACCTAACTTGATCCAGAGCCTCAAAAATGAGCATCCTCCTCAGAAGGACCATTGTTAGCCTCATTAGACCAGAAAAGAAATAACAAAAATGAACAAATACACACAGGTTTGCGCAGCTATACATATATTTAATCTGAATATTTCATCTAGTAGTGTAAGATGTAGAATAATTTTGTTTTTTATGATCTCCAGATAAAGCCAAGGATTTGGAGCACCCAGCTTTCCCAGCACTTAAACCTCTGCCCCAGCAGGCGGGCCATCACCCCTCCAGGGCTTCAATCCCACACCTGGTGCCCAGTCTGGTGCCTTCCCACCTGGGGAAGCATCATGCTGCTGCTGCTGCTGCTGCTGCTTCTGCCAGGGGGATCCATGGAGCTCTGGCAGCCGCCATGACATCTCAGAGGAGCAGCGAGGAAGCCTGGTTAACACGGCAACGGGGGCAAGGACAGGAGAGGGAGGGTCCACTGGAGCTGGGCTTCAGATCACCAGGGAATGGGATGGATGCGAGAAGAGACAACCACAGGTGAGAATGCCAAACAGGAAAACAATCTCGCTTCAGGAAAATGATTTATGGTCCTGCAAATGCACACACTCTCGCTGGTCTCTTGAATCAAAATGAGATGGCCGTCTTTCTATTGGAAGGTTGTGGGTTTGATTCCCGAGAGTGAATGGGTGGATGGAAATCAAGACTAGAAAAGTGCTATATAAATTAAACATTTACATACGCCATTCGCACAGTCATGGCCCATTTATTCGCAGGTTTAAATGGAGTCTTGGAGTGGCTCATTTTGTCTTTGTCTTTGCTTAATTTTTTTGCAGTGATGCTAATTCCTGCACCATTTCTCCAAAACCTGCATTAGTCAGCTGTTAACGTAGCTGATAGCCATTAAAAAATGATATTCACTCACCCTTGACTAAAGTCAAAGGTATACAATAGTAACGACTGTAACGTTGTCACTGAGCTCCATGATCTGGCTGTTGCTGTTGTTTTCTTCCTCCAACTCATTTTGATCCTGCACATTTGTCACATTTAGCACGTGGGTTATTCAGCTGTAAAAAAACACCTCAGAACAGACCAACCACTGGCACTTAGAATGCTGATAATTACCCCTTTTTAAAGGGATACTTCACCGATTTGAATGTGGCTTTGTATTGCTAGAATAGCAGTAGTATTTTTTAGAAAATGTGCTTCCCTCCCTCAGTTTTTCCCTGACTTGTAAACAAAATCTGTTTTCCTTATCCAAATGTGCCCTACTGTGAGTCAAATGATGCGTTTTGCATCAGAGTAGGGCACATTTTGAAAATGGAAAACAGATTTTTTTACAACTCAGTGAAAAACTGAGGGAGGGAAGCACATTTTCTAAAAAATACTACTGCTATTCTAGCAATACAAAGCCACATTCAAATCGGTGAAGTATCCCTTTAAGTGGGTTCACCTGGATTAAAAATGTATATCCACTAGGCTCAACATTTAATCCACTGTTTGCTTTATTTTGTCCAAAACAGATCCACTTCTGTCCATCATAACCCAGGAAACAAAGATGTTCCCTCCTGCCTTGGTGCTCCACCACCTCTGATCTCCCCTAAAGGCCTTCATCAGCCACCTGTCCCTCCACCTACTCTGTGGAACCCAGCTTCACTTGTGGACACGCCTGCAGACTCTCGCAGGAAACTCAACCCTCCTACGCCACCAAGCCGACCACCTCCTGGACTGACGAGAGCTGACCGACCGGCTGTAAGCTGGGGAGAGAAGCTGGAAGACAGGGGGAAGAAGAGGGCAGAAGGACCAGAGAGGTACCCTCCACTGAGGGGAGCTAGTTTACATGAGTCCTGGAACAGGGCTGAGCAGGACAGAGCCGTCCAGAATTTCTACCACCGGCATCACTTTAATAACCTTCACCAGAGATCCAGCGCAGCGCTGTCTGTCCCCAGCACTGACCCAGGGGGACGGTGCCAAGAAGCCTCTCTGTCTCCAGTGAGGGAGCGACCAAGTCAGCCGCGGGACAGCATGCTGGTTTATGACGAGGTTTTCCAGCAGCACCGCCGGCTCCTCAGCAAGCTCGACCTGGAGGAGAGGAGGAGGAAGGAGGCAAAGGAGGGAGGTGAGCAGGATGATGGAGGAGGAGGAGGAGGGAGGGAGGAGGGATGGAATGGGGGGCGGGGTTAGACAGAAGAGATGACTGCAGGGAATGGCTGCTTGTGACATTACAAACCAGCCTAAAGGTACTGCAATCTTTTATGATGAAGAATAATGCCTGTCTTGCTGTGCTCCTTTCAGGTTATTTCTATGACCTGGATGAGTCATACGATGAGAGCGATGAGGAGGAGGTGAAAACCCATTTGAGGAGAGTGACACAACAGCCCCCACTCAAACTGGACACATCCTCAGAGGTGCATGAATAGAAACTTACATATTCATGCTTTTATCACAGGTTTGACGTTTTAAAGCTGCAGTCTGTAACTTAAAGTGATTTTTTGTTGTTGTTGGTGTTAATATTCTGCCTCATCCTTGTCATGTCATCCGAAAGACATACACACTACATTTTGTTCCCTTTTGAATGATATTCACCTGCCAAAATGTGTCTCTCTCTCCTTAAAGAAAGTGGATTTCCTGCGTGTGTGCGGTCTGACCACAGTGGCCCATCGTGATGACCTTCTAG
The DNA here is from genome assembly GCF_963457635.1 of Microchirus variegatus. Lineage (NCBI taxonomy): Eukaryota > Metazoa > Chordata > Actinopteri > Pleuronectiformes > Soleidae > Microchirus > Microchirus variegatus. The sequence continues at coordinate 18,865,326 of NC_139809.1, forward strand.
TGCAGAAGAGGAGGAAGAGGAGGAGGAGGATGAGAGAGCGCAGCCGCTCTCCGCCGGCCATGCAGAGAAAGAGAAAGGCCTTGTCACCTTCGACACCTACAGCTACCTTAAGTACCCCGTACTCTGCTAAGCAGATGGACAGCACCCCTGATCTGGAGGACAAGAAAGACTTCCTCCTTATGTTTAACCTCTCCCATGTCAGCCCACAGCAGAGAAGAGGTAACTTCCTGCTTAGTATCTACACACACATCCTACGTCCTCATCTGGTGATTTCCCGTGGACAGCTACAACACCGAGTTTATCCCCGTGTGCCTAGATTTGCGCTAGATTTATTTTTATTTTTATGTTATCTATGTCACACACATAAGTAAATACAAGAAAAATACCCTAAAAATCCAGTAAAGTAAAAGTGAGTGAAGGCGGAGGGTGATAGATGCCTACAGCCAGAAAAATATACACTAGATAACAACACATTAAGACATTTAAAATGTCCAAAAAGATTACAAAATAGAATAAACAGGGAATCAAACTGTATAAAAAGGCAAGAACAGTATTTATCATTCATCATTGTTTCCAGACGTCATGACCGACATTGTACAAATTAAGTTTTTAACACAACAGAATCTCAATATGTTTTATTTGATGGAGGATTAGGATTCCTGGCCTGTGTAATTGAATGGTTATGTGTGTGAATTATTGCTAAGGTAATATCTAGAGCTGTGTGGTTAAATGTTTTGTTTTGTAAGTGTTGCATACTTGTTTAGATGGACACTGGTGCACATCTTTGTTGGTCTCACTGGAAAACCTAGTCAACATTACAACTGCAGTGATCAGATTTCCATTAAAATCTGGATAAATCTGGATAAACCTTGGTATTTTTAGGTGAAAACCATAGAACATATATATATATATAAGAAATAAACCTAACCTTCTCGTTTGAAAAGTGAAGCTGAGGAAGTCGGATGGTTTGCCAGTTGTCTTCCTCAATAAATCACAATGTCAATATATTTTGAATGATGTCTCATTTAGTTCAACATCCATCTCTTACGTACAGTAACTGGTACAAACTGAAAATGTGCAGCCTTGGTTAAACCTTTATTCCAAGGTTGTGTGCTTCCTGCGATGGTGTGTGAGTGGACATCACCTCACATCATCCATTTGATGACCTTTTTTCCATCAGTGTCTGGTACATTATACATTTTTATGTGAACTGTGAATGACAGGTGTTCTTATTCTGTCCCTTTGTCTGCAGATAAAGAGAGGGCGGAAGAGCTCCTGAGGGCCATTCAGAGGAAGACCGTAACTTTGGACACGCTCAGATATAACCCTTTACCTCCATGCAGCCCCCTTCCTGCTCCATCAACGGGTGAGCAGCCACACCCACACATCTATACTGGTATATACAGATGAAACAAACAAAACTCCTTCTAATGATGTGTGCACATTTATTTATAGGTGACTCGTCCTCAGCTCCTGTGCAGAGTCAATCAAACGGACATGTGTACCCAGAGTCTCCCAGCCCTTCCCCTCCTTACTCAAATAAACCCAAGAACTCAATTAACAGCTCATTCAAACACTCGGTGGACTCACAGGTGGCTCGAAACCCTCCACCCTTATCCTCCACTTATGAAAAGGTCGAACTAATGGAGGTGCCGCTAAACAGGAATCTCCCGAATGGCATCCAGAGTGCTTCTCCTCAGAAAAAGGAGCCCAACCCTGTGCAGAACGGAAATAATCGTCCCTGGGAGAGATTCACACCTGAGGCCTTTGCTCAGCATTTCCACCAGGCCGTGCTGCAGTCCACACAAAACACAAAGCACAACAAAGGTTAGCCACTTATTCCCTGAAGTGCATGACCATTAGGTTCCATTGTGTCTTGTAAAATGACAGTAGTCTGCCATCTTGTGGTGTTCATGTGAATGAACCTAAAATGTGCCCTGATGTGTTGAAGATGACTCTTTTCTGTCACTGACTTCTTCTCAGGAATCTCAAATAGCGTCCCTCAAGCTGCCGTGAAGGCGGAGCCTCACAGCGTCTCTCAGCTGAAGCATTCCAATCTTAACCACGCCCCTCAGCACGCACTCGTCAACGGCCACCACTCTCACTCTCACTCTCACTCTCCTGTAGCCAGGCGGGAAACTGCAGCGCTGCAGGAACACCTGTCTGATGAAGACATGGAGGAATCTGGACAGGAGGAGGACGATGATGAAGACGAGGAGGAAGAAGTGGAAGAAGCTCCAAGGAAGTGGCAGGGTATTGAGGCTATTTTTGAGGCCTACCACGACCATGTGAACGGTAAGTCAGACGGTTTAAGAGCTAGTTAAATAGAGAAAATTAAGTAAATAAACATATATTTGACTATTTTGTGCATGGTATGTGAAATGTTTCATTTTATTCTATAAATGCAATTAAGGATTTATAGAAAATAAGGACTTATTCTGGACGATTGATATGTTGATTAATTATAATATACATTTGACAGTTAAAAAGACTACAATATTAAGGCAGTTATTCACTGTTCTCTTAAAAACCTTTGATCTGTGTGTGGGACTCGAACATATCCATCTATCCAACCGACATATCAACCAAAGACTGCACTAACTTGAACTCGCCCATTTAGACCCCGTATTGGTATTTACATCCATCCTGAGTGATGACTCTCCAAATCTGTCCTGAATGTGTCCTCAGATCTGATCTCAAAAAACACTTTAATAGGTGGTTTGAGGACACATACGTCCACATTCATGTGCTTCATGAGCACAATCTGTCTAATCTGTGTATCTGAGTAAAGGTTGGGGGAAGCCGCACGAGACGCATCCAGGGGCCATTTTAATGCCAGGTATAAACGGTCCATACTTAGTGCTACCCATGTTTGATGGGATCATCAAGGTCAGGTGTTAATACCAGGTCTGACCGGGGCCAAAGAGACAAACGGCCGTTCACGCTGTGAGAGGAAACCTGAGCTGGAGACGGCAGGAGAACATCCTCTTGCTTTGAACCCACATGTTTGTGTTAATGTTTGTGTTTTTTCTTCCTGGGCAGAGTGGAGTATAGAGAGGCACGTTCTTCACAGTCAGTGTAAACAACTGGAGGCACACAACTATAATCTGAGCAGAACTGCAGAGCAGCTCTCCGTCACTATGGGTGTAAGTACCTTAGATCTGTCACGCTTTTGTCTTTCTGTTTTGTCATTTAGCCCAGTGCAGAAAGTGATGCCTCTGTAATGAGAGTGGTTTCTGTTCCTTCTTTTTGTCAGGAGCTGGTGGGTCAGAGGCAGAAAGTGAGAGAGGAGCGAGAGAGACTGCAGGCCCAGCTGGAGCACTTCAGGAGGTGTTTGACATTACCCAGCATTCAGTGGGGCAGGGGGCAAGTCAATGGACACACACAGAGGTGACCTCTGACACCGACTCTCTGAAGGATCCATCTCTGACTGCAGAGGCACAGAAACAAGAGTAAGATGGAACGGAGCCAGACCAGCGCCTGTGCTTGAAGGAGCTAATCCATGTCTTGTTACCTTTCTGGCCAATCAGTTATGTTATCTGACTGCTTCCAGATGCAATTGATTATCTGCCATGTTTGCCACAGTAACAGCGATCCATTGTTGTCTATATCGTGTGGACCGCTCTGTCTCTCTCGTTTGAGTTAAACAACACAGATTAACGGTCCACGACAACACTGTGTTGGTCCGAGAGCGTCTTCGAGGACTCCCACTGTTACCTGGTTTGGCTTTAAGGATTTCTCCACCATTTAAATTGTGTCACGTCAATTTTAATGGATCTACACTGATGGGTCGTATCACTTGGCACAAATCCGGAGCCTCAGTCTGGACAGCAAGTGTGCAGTGGTCGCTTGAGTCAAGGAATCAAAGCACACCTCAGGCCTTAACCTTGAAAGGATGCACTTGAATTTGAAATTGGGGAAATACTTGACCGTCCTCTGTGTGGTGTGATTTTTGTGTCTTCTGTATTGCCGTTTTTTTTCAGACATAATAAATCTGGATAAAATCTGGATAAACAGACACTCCAGAGTTTGTCATTCACACATGATGAATGAAGTGGGAGATTGTCCAGCTGACTTCACAACAGACGGAGAATCTCCTCGTTCTAACATGAGCACACTCAGACATTATCTGGAGATTAGGCAGCGGGCAGGAGAATCTCTGGAAAATGTCACTATATTTATAATCTGTGGAGAATCTCAGGAGTGCGGTACATGTCTGACAGCTGAAGCCGTCTGTGCTGGTTCTGGTCTAAAACATCTAAAAGATCAAATGGTATCGGTGAAGTTTGTTCTGGAGATTATTACAATACATTTTCCATTGTGAAGTCTCTTGTGATAAACAAATTATTTAGTTTTATTGTTTAACACTTTCTCGTGGGAAGCCATATGTTACTTCAGAAGTTAGTGCTGCTGCTGGTCAGAATGATTTAAAATGTTTAAAAGGTGATGAAGGAACATTATAACAGTGATCAAAAGTGAGGATGAAAGATGAAAATGATTGTCTTAATCTCAGAACATCAATAAGATATTATTATCCTCACTGTTCACATGTTTTTTTGTGCACTTGACATGCCATAAACTGTTAACAAAACTTGAAGAGAATAATGAATCAGAATAATTACATTTTATTGATTAGAAGTAATTTTCTACATGTTGTTAAATAATTGGGGACCACTATACTTGTAGACTGTCCAACCTTACAAATGCTTTCTATACCTGAACATCATTTCCTGTTTTAAAGAGTAACTTTAAATGAATGGAACAGAAAAGCCAAATTATCATCAGAGTCTTTTCACTCAAAACCTTTAAAATACTTGTTAATGAGTGACACAGACATTTGGAAGTCTTTGGATGACTTTTATTTGTGTTCAAACATGGTTTGTGCCTCTTTGCCTCTGAATACTCAACACTGCAGGACTGTTTGTTTCCTACAAGCACAAACTGCTCTGTCAGTCTCCTCTACAAACCTGCTGTGATCTCCTGCATATTTGTTTCAGTTGGTTATGTTATGTAATGTATTATTTGGGCTGTATGATTACAGTGAATTATTTATTAACATATATATTGTTGTACATTCTGATGGAAATTTACATTAAAATATTTGTAAAACGTCTTTTATCCGTGACTGTCGTATTTCTGTAAAGGGAGAGTTTTCACATTTGATTAATATTAAACAATCGCAATCAAACCCATTATAAATTACAACAGTTACAATTATTTTTGAACTTTTCTGGGCTCTAACTGGAGTATAATGTGGGGAAGTGGTCAATGGATTTGGACCCTTCATTAAAAAACTCACATTATTCACTCACTTCGCTGTTTTTCTTCTTGAGTTTGAAAAGCAAGGTTAACATGAAAAAGCTATATGAAGAAATGTCCCAAACAAAGGTAAGTGTGACCTATACTTTATAAACTTTATATAATTTTATTCAACACATAATCCATTTAACTGGTTTACAAATACAGACTCTTCTATTTCCAAAATGTACACAAACTATTGAGAATATTAATGGAGAGAACCAGAGAATTAAAACATTGTCCAACCAAGACATCAACCAAGTAAAACCTGTGTGTGTTTGTGTGTGTGTGTGCGTGTGTGCGTGCGTGCGTGCGTGCATGCATGCGTGCGTGTGCGCGTGTGTGTGTGTCTTAAATAGGCTGTGTGGACCAATTGTCATGCAAACCTATCTTTGTGAGGGCATTTGTTTCAATTAAATTAAACTGTATTTGTATAGCGCCAGATCACAACATACATTATCTCAAGGCACCATACACAGTAGGTGTACACATAAACCTTCACAACATTAGAGAGAGCAGAGAAACCCAACAATTCACACAATGAGCAAACACTAGGTATCAGTGGAGTGAAAAAACTCCTTTTTAACAGACGAGGAAATCTCTGACAGAACCAGACCCTAATGTGTGCAGCCATCTGCCTCGACCGGTTGGGGTGAAAAGAAAAATGGGGGACAGAAAGGACAAGAAGGAGGTGATGTAGAGACAGAAGACAGAGACCAGGAGCAGATATATATATATACAGTATATACTATAGAACTGTATCAAGTTATATGTTTAGATGGAGTCAGTAGTGACATGTTTATAGAACTACAGTGTAATTTATATAAGCAACGGCAGAGATTGTTAAAAATGATACTGATATCGACTTTTAATTATAGCATAATAATAATGGTGATGATATGTATGATAACAATAATAATAGCCAAAACTGGATCTGAATCCTGCAACCTGCAAGATGAGGACACAGAGAAAGAGAGAGAGAGAGAGAGGGGGGGGGGGGGGTTGACAGGAAGGAAAGACACAAACTAGGGAGAGAAAGAACAAGGTGAATGACATAATAAAGTCATATTCATAACCTGAGTGTGAGAGAATGCACCACAAGAATTCCCCCTGCAGTCTTGGTCTATAGCAGCATAACTAAGAGGTGGTCCAGGTTTCCCTGAGCCAGCTCTAACATTTGGCTGGTCCATACAACTTTAACAGGCTTTCTGAGGATTAAGACATGCTTTTAGGGTTAGAATTGAGTTTAGGTTAGGGTCATGGTAAGGGTTAGGGTTAGGAATTTAGTCGTGATGATTAGCAAATGGGGATGCATGATGTATATGTGTACACACAAAAAATACAAAACCAGCATGTGTGTGTATGTGTATGTGTTCTTCTTATCATTATTATTATAATTATTATTTCTGACAGGCTGTACACTAAGGGGCACAGTTCAAAGCTCTCAATCCACAGTTTAACAGTTATATTTCAGTTCTCCTCAATGGGACCTTTACTGGCATAAACAGACCTTGTCAGGACTAGTAGTCCTCATGGAGACCAAAACCTGTCTGTAATGAGGCAGAGCCTCATTTCCGAGGAACTGGGTAAGTTTAGGGCTAGGATTTGACTTGTGTGAGATTAAGGTTACAGTTTGGCATGAACTGGTTATGTTTAAGGTTAATTGTAAGGCTTTGTTCAGGCTGCCGAAATGAATGAATATCAATGCATGTCCTTAAGAGGATAGCTGTATGACATTATAGATGTTATATGATACTTTTATAAAACATAATGTGTTGGTATGGTATGGTATGGTAAATTACCACATAACATTTAAGTTAATATAAATAAGGGAAGTGGTAGATCAAAGAGAAGAGTTAGTATTATCACTATCTACAAACTTCTATTAGAAATACATTTATTTATTTATTTATTTTTCAAATGAAGATAAAGAGAAGGGTCAATATTTTAACTGGACTGAGATTTGGAGCATTGTGCATTATCCAGTTATCTGAAAAAATATTGGAAAACTGGTCTACATGTCAGAATATAAAGGGACAGATTTTGTTTGCTTCAGAAAAAGGACTTTGATCTGCTATGTGGAGCTTTGAACTGAGCTGAAACACTTTAAACAGCAATCTGTCCGTGTACAGTCTGTCGGAAATTATTAATATTAGAAAAAGGACAGGGCTTCAAGAATAGCTGTGCGCGTCTGTCTGTTGTCATGAGAAACGGAAAACGGAAGTGACGTCAGACACAAAGGCCGTGACAGTAGTGTAGCCGTCATTGTGCGTGCGGTAGGCTTGTGTGCTGTTTATTTTCCCTGCTAAAATGCCGGACTTAGCGGTCGAAAACGTGGTCGTTCACCCCCTGGTGTTACTCAGCGTAGTCGATCACTTCAACAGGTCAGTATCCTCAGCTTTCGCGATCATTCTTTATCAGTGTTTGCAGTCAATTTACCCAGCAGCGTAACTTCGCTGCTAAGCTAAGCTACATGTTAGCGCTGCTGAGTCAGTGCCCTGTTTAGAATGAATGCAGACATCACCAGGCTAGTTAGCTTACTGAAACCAATTTACCCCAGAGCCTAACCCATGTCTGAAAATAATATATGTTAAATTCATAGACGAAACAATGATGTGCACTATATAACAATATATTCTGATGATAGTATATTGTCATTCATTCTAATTATGGACAGATAAACACGATGGGCTAGCTATTAGCTTAGCTTGCAGTAGTAACCTAGCTAACTCCTCACTTTATGTCATCATAAACCTGAAAGAGTATTTGTTCTGTTCACTGTACAGGATAGGAAAGGTTGGTAATCAAAAACGAGTGGTTGGTGTCCTCCTGGGGTCATGGCAGAAAAAAGTTCTCGATGTTTCCAACAGTTTTGCGGGTGAGTATCATTCAGGAAACATAATAGAAACAGAATTACGAAATTAAGCACGAGAGACTGAGACATGTTATAAATAAATAAGTGTTTTTACATGTCTTGCTTAAGGGTTCACCAGAAGACACAGGTCGTGTCACTTAACACAAGTAAACAAAGAAGCCAAGTCATCCTTTATGCATTCCTCTGCATTTAAATTAAAGTTTTTTCATGGCAGATAGACGACAAACAAATCACTGACAATAGTAATTACATTAACATATCCTGGTCACAATACACAGTTAATATTGCAAATCACAGTAGATATAGAATGGTGTTGAGCAAAAAGAGCTTTGAACTGTGTAGAGCAGCATTACACCTCAGTGTACAGCCTGCTGGAAAGTATTTAAATGCTATTGGTCTTCATCATTGGACGTCAGGCATTATGCAGTTGTGCATTAGGTGGTGTCAGGGTATTGCTTGCAGGGTATTGTCAGGGTATTGCCCTGACAGCTTAAGAAAGAGGCTGTTGCAGAACCCTGCAGTGCAGCTCTTGATGCTGTATAACCTGCTGCCAGAGGGTAGAGGGACAAACAACTGCAGGGATTGCATTCCATCACATTGTAATTCTAAAGGTGCACAGTGGTACATTGTGGTACAGTAGACCAGGACACTCCACAGCCCATATGTAAAATGGGGTGCTGATTGATGGAAGGAGACAGGATGTCCAGTCTCAGCAGGAAGTGAAGACGTCATTGCTGCTTCTTCACTGCAGTGCTGGTGTTGACATCAGTGGTACCAAACATGGTAATTGCGGCTGATAAACCACTACAGTTGTGCTGCACTTGCAAGTGAAAGTGAAGGTGATGTTGGATTCAGTATCACACACTGCAGTTTATGGAACCATGAATTAGGATTGTTGTTGTTGTTGAGCTTGAGATGCTTCTTTTTGTCCTCATTCATCTCACTGATAATAAAGGTTTTTATTAATTCATGAAAACTCTCTTCGCTCCAGAATAGCATAAGATGAATGTTGATTATGTTATAAATTAGCACTACTTTCATGTTAAGCACAATATGAAGCCGATTTATTTTAAAGAGCCATACATATTATATAAAATAAATTGGCAGATATATTAGCTGCTACAGACAATTAAGTCTGTCAATGTTCATTTCCAGTACCATTCGATGAGGATGACAGAGATGACTCTGTTTGGTTCCTGGACCATGACTACCTGGAGAACATGTATGGCATGTTCAAAAAAGTTAATGGTAAGTTACTGTGTGCTTTGACATAATTAATGTGTTTTAATGTTATCTTCATTTTACAGCCGTTAATAACTTGATTTATCTGGTTTTCAGCCAGAGAAAGAATAGTTGGATGGTACCACACAGGACCCAAACTACACAAGAATGACATTGCCATCAATGAGCTCATCAAGCAGTACTGCACTAATTCGGTATGCAGCTGTTTAGATTTTCACCCTTGCTAAATGTGCACGAGGATGTATCTAGACAACACCTTGTTCCACTCATTCATTCTGATGTTAAATAACTAATCATATTTCTCTCTTAAACAAACCCACCAGGTATTGGTCATTATAGATGTGAAGCCCAAAGATCTTGGTCTACCCACAGAAGCATACATCTCTGTGGAGGAAATACATGACGTAAGTGAATCATGGTGTGCACCAGATTTTGAAAGTATTTTATTTGCAAACTATTGAATAAGGAATGACAGAATCAGTATTTGTTGCTGTATGATTATGAATATAACAATAGAATTGTATAAGAATAAGACCAATGAAAGCTCCTTGAAATGGCGGTTTGACATTCACACATATCCAGTTTTAGTCCACTTATAGTGAGCTGCATAAACCCGGCTGCCGCTGTATAGAGCTGCAACTAACGATTATTTTCGATTAATCTGTCGATTATTTTCTCGATTAATCGATGAATCGGTTGGTTCATAAAATGTTAAAAAACGTTGATCAGTGTTTGTCAAACCTGGAAATGACGATGTTCTTGAATGTCTTGTTTTGTCCACAAACCAAAATGATTCAGTTTTAATGATTTCTTTGTTATGTGGAGCAAAGAAACTAAGAAAATATTCACATTTAAGAAGCTAAAACAGTCAGAAATCTTGTTTTAATCATGAAAAAACCTTCCTATCGATTATCAAAATAGTTGCCGATTAATTTTGTAATCGATTAATAATCGATTCATCGATTAATCGTTTCAGGTCTACCGCTGTATTTCAGTCAAGTGACTGTGTTAGACAGAGTCTGTGCTGCGGTCATGGAGGACGTATTGAGGACGTCATTCAGTTACACTGAAAACGACTGCTTTACAAGTCGCTAGTCACTCACCATAGTGGAAAAGGGCCATTACACATTTTCCTGTGTAACTTCATCTAAAATGGGTTGGGTATACAGACGTTTACATGTGCAAAAATATACATTACACGTAGTAGAGCAGTAAAAGACAAATATTAAACTATTAGAAATATATAACTACGAAAAGACTGGTATATTAAAAAACGGAACGTGGTGCGCGCACACAGCTGGTTCATTGGAGAAAGCGCACGCACACACACACACACACATACACACTCAGATTGGCTGGTACTTCCCTCTTGCTCTACCACTCACATGAAGAATACACTCCATGAAACCGTTTTTGCCCATACCGCCCAGCACTAGCTCCAGTAATTAATAATTTCACTTTTTGTTTTTTAAGATGCTCTTTTTTCCACAAAGTCCCAGCAGGTGATACTTCAGTACTAATAAATATCTTTGTATGCACACATTGTTTATCTTGTGTGTACAAGATAAAAAAAAAAAAAACAGTGGTTAGGACTGACGAGTATTCTGTAGTGGCTAAATATTGAAGTGAATATTTTAATATTTATCCTCTCACATTAAAGACATTTGTACTGATTGGTTAGTGTCTACATGAAAACAAACTATTTGGGATTGTTTTGTGAAAAACATTTTTTTTCTCACTGTTTGTAGGATGGCACTCCCACATCCAAGACATTTGAGCATGTGACCAGTGAGATTGGCGCTGAGGAAGCAGAGGAGGTGGGAGTGGAGCACCTGCTCAGGTACTGAAGAAATTCTTACACCGCATTGTAACCACTAGGGACGCAACGGTATTCGGTATTTTACTGAACAGTTCGGTAGACCCTGTTCGGTTCAATACGCAATGGCAAACAACTGTATTTCGATAAATTTCAGTCCGTCTAAACCGTCGTAACCACACTAAAATAATAATAATAACGTTGGTACAATATATTAAAACTGGACAGCCAGTATTTACGCTCTAACCCTTCTTATGTCTTTTCTCCTGTTTCCAGAGATATCAAAGATACCACAGTGGGGACTCTGTCTCAGCGCATCACAAACCAGGTTCATGGCCTGAAGGGACTCAACTCAAAGCTGCTGGACATTCGTGCTTACCTAGAGAGAGTGGTAGCAGGCAAACTTCCAATTAATCACCAGATCGTCTACCAGCTGCAGGATGTCTTCAATCTGCTGCCTGATGTTAACTTACTGGTAAGTCATGTGTGTTTATTGTTCAGTGCAGTAACTGCATGTTGAAGCAGTTTTTACCTCTGACCGGAGAAAGACGCGCATGACGTCATGTTTATGTGACTCCTGATTGTTAAAATGAGTCTCTAAACTAAAGCACACACATACAGTTATTTGTAGCGCTGCTCTCTTCGCCAAAAATAAACAGACCGCTCCAGTTCAACTGTAGGCACGCTAACGACACTAAAGAAGCTAACGGAGCTAACACAGCTAACTGGTAAACTGTACTCCGGTGCTGCGGCACCTATTAACCTGGTTAATACCTTCTGTTTTCATATTTTTAATTGTTTTAGTGTCACTGCATTAAATAAGATCACACAAATATTTAAAGTGTTTGTTGCCTTTCACACCTTTTAATAAATTAAAAAAAAAAAAAAATTCATGTAATTTATTGTCGTATTACGTGTGTGATTGTACTAGACTTCCTCCATAGCTGATGTTTGCGTTTGGTCCTTGCAGGAGTTCACAAAAGCCTTCTACCTTAAGACCAACGACCAGATGCTGGTGGTCTACCTGGCCTCGCTCATCCGCTCTGTGGTGGCTCTGCACAACCTGATCAACAACAAGATCTCCAACCGAGACGCAGAGAAGAAGGAAGGACAAGAAAAGGAGGAAGGCAAGAAAGAGAAGAAAGATGACAAAGAGAAAAAAGATGATAAGGACAAAGACAAAGACAAGGAGAAGGAGACAGGAGATGGTGCCAAGAAAGATGAAAAGAAGAAAAAATGAGAATCATCATCTCAAATCATCTTCATCTGGATGGTGCTCTACTTTGTGCCCACAGCCACACTTTGATGTATGTGGGTCTCGGGATAAAAGTAGGGCTCTATATAAGGAACGGAGTCATTTGAGATTTGGGATCACAAGTGGCTCTCAGAAAGACTGTTATTATCATTCAGAGGTGAAGAAGATCATGATGATGATGATGATGATGCTTTGGCGTTGACATGTTCATTGTCTTCATAGTTGCCCGTTATCCTGCTATTTCTTTTTTGTAAGATGGAGAAATATGTTTTGTTTCTGTATTACTTATTAAATTTGGATTATATTAAAACATTGGCTGATTTGTCTGTTTTCACTACTATTTAAATTATTAAAGAAATGTTTATCATCCAGTAGACATGCCTGTTGGCGTATAGATTGTGTAACATTGGAATGGTTTATGTAACATGTCAATACTGCTTTTTACGGTGTGACGTGTAGGATCTAGCAACATCTACTGGTGAAGTTGGACATTGCAGCTGAAAATCTCCTGTCTCACACTTCCCTTCCAGGCAAGAAGGATAATCTATTTTGGAAGTTTTCCACTCCAGATGTGGTAGTAAAAAATAATAACTCATACTATCAGGGGATTGTACACTCCACAAAACATCAGTGTCGTTGATTTACATTCCATTTTGGCCAAATGAAAACTATTGCAAATGTCTGTACAAAGCAATGCAAGCAAGTAAAGTGAACCTAATGAGACTTTCCTGGTTACATGCTGTAAGGATATCATTTTCAATTTCATATAAAGCAGTTGGTTAACTTAACAACTCTGTAGACTAAATATCTGTTTTCTAGTCAGAAGTGAAGAAGCCTCTAGGATAATGAGAGGTGAAACATCTTCAACTTAACTCAAGCAGCTAACCACACCGGTGACTGAGAACCTTCACAGACTTGTGTGTGTATATATATTTAAAGTGCGTCATCACTGCTAAAAGCGTGCAGTGGTAGTACTTTCAACACGCGGTACAGCGTTTAAGGTAAGGTTGCGTCTGGTAAATCAGATTATTACGGCGGTAAACTAGACTCTAACGTATGACGTAAAAGGCTTAACGCACGCACACACGCAGGCACGCGCACACAGTGGAGCTGAGCTGGGGTGGGGGGCCAACTTCACGGAGCTTCGCTCACGGACGCCCGCGCGTCAACCGCAACGCCCCGTTCACTTTGAAAGGGACGCGCGCGCGCCGAACGCCTCTACGCTACCTACGCTCGTGCTGCGCGCGGCAAAAGCGACGCGTGCGTACGTGTCGAGCGCAGAGGAGCGGCGCCTCCTCTCTCTCCCCTCCGGGACCCATGACTCCTCAGTCATTTCACTGCAACTGAACGGAGGACACCGGCCACACCGTGAACATGGCGTCTTACCTTGAGGTGCGTGTGTAAACCGCTGCTGGCTGCTAATTGTTTGGTGATACTAATAAGTTGTCAGGGCGTGGCTCGTGCGGGCCTGTAGTTCAACAGCAGGTGTCAGGAACGGCTTCACTGTTGTGTTTCTACTGTTTCAGACGCGTCTTCGTCCGCTCGCTCCTCATGTTTGTGTGATGATAAACAGGTGGTCGAGGGGTTCACTGTTGCTAGGAGCGTGTGTGTGTGTTCTTGTACTTGTAGCATACTGAGGACCAGTGAGGGTTTTTAACCAACAGAGTGAGGTCATTTTTACAAAGTGGAGACATTTTGGCCGGTCCTCACTTTTTTGTTTTTTAATTGAAATCACTTCCTTAGGTTGTAAATATGCTATACTCACAGTAGCACACTAACAGAGAGGTCCTCAATTTGGTACAAAAACACGTTTTCCAGCCCACACTTTTTGGCTCTGGGGCTCCACCTGCAGACATTTTATGGTACTGCACCCAGTAGTTCTTTATAGATGTCATTCATGTAGTAGATGTTTGTAATTGTGTTGATTTATAAAGTGGAAATGCTGGTCCTCACTTTGTCAGCACATATACCCAGTCCTCAGTATGCAGCAACTACAAGAATGTGTGTGTGAGTGACCTGTCAGAGCCAACCACTCTGGCCAGACTTAAACACACAGAGATGATGTGACTTCTTCTTTTATTCCAGATCGCGGATGACGAGAAGGGACACGAGCTGGAGCTTTTCTGCGTCCCGAGACATTATGAGAGCGATTTGGACAAGGTGATCATCCCCCATGGACTCATCATGGACAGGTAAACCAATCAGCTGCAGCCTCAGCACCACCTGCGCCAAATAATGGACGACGATCTCATCTGAATCACTCACTCTGTGGCTCTCTGTGCTCCACTGTCCTTTTATAAACACATGCTTTCTCATTTTCATGGGTTTGGATGAAAATACTGAACCACGCTGTATTAGCTTAACAAATCTCTGTAGCACACATCCTGAAGTACATTTGAATAGGATGTGGTAGGGAGGGGTTATTGTCCAGGTGTGGTAAAAGGCATGGTGATGAATAATTAATCAAACACACTGCTGCTGTATACACATCAATGCTCCCTCAGTCAGGTCTGGTAGTTTTGCTTGACAGAGCCTGTTTCCACATGAAGGACACATCATAAACATAATGTTAAATTGTTTTTATTCAACAAAAATGATTTGAAGTTAAATTAGTTCAGCTTCTTAAAGGACCATTCTTAAAGGTGTATTTGAAAAAATTGAATGTACTACCTATAAATATAATTGTGTAAGTGTATATAATCCCTTCAAAACAAAAACAAAGCCTTATAATAAGACTGTTATGTATAATTAAGGCAGTCTTGCTCTACAGAGGCTGCCATCCTGTGCTGTCTACAGCAGAAGCAGAATATTATTTATTATGCAAACAAAGAAGAACAACATTAATTCTGGCATTCAGAGGCCACCGTAGTTCCCCCTGTGACGTGGAGGAGTCGGTGTGCAGGCTCACCATTAGATGTCGCTAATTCTTACACAATGCACCTTTTTTAAGATGTTACAAAGAATCCATGCATTGAGAAATAAATAACAGATCAATTGACAATGAAAACTATCATAAGTTTCAGCCCTAATTAAATGTCATGTCATGCTGCAGTCACCACTGCTATGTGATTTACTTTGTGTTCCAGAACCGAGCGTCTTGCTCGTGACATAATCCGGGACATGGGAGGACACCACATCGTGGCTCTTTGTGTGCTTAAAGGAGGCTACACGTTCTTTGCAGACCTCCTGGACTACATCAAAGCACTGAACCAGAACAGTGATAAATCTGTCCCGCTGACAGTGGATTTCATTAGGGTGAAGAGCTACTGCGTAAGCTGCCTTTTCTCTCTTTCATTACCAAGAACCACTCGTGCTGTATGGTCTTGACAAAATGTAAAGGAGATTCATTTATCTTGAATCAGAAATGAGCCACTGCGGTGTTGAGTGTGTGGAGACTTGGCATGCCATCACTGCAGAGACATTTAGAAATTGATTGTTAGATGTGAGGCTTTTAAGGTGGAACAAACAAGGGGAGTTTAAGCCAAACCGTAGCCACTGTAGCATCATGACGTCTCCTCCTCCTCCTCGTCCTTCTAGAATGACAAGTCGACAAACAGCGTCAAAGTCATAGGAGGGGATGAGCTGTCTAATCTCTCAGGCAAGGTAAGTCATCTCATCTTTGTCAGGAACAAACTGCACTGCATCTCTTATGGCGTACACATACTCACTTAACTATTCTTTCATTATTCTCTGCAGAATGTTTTGATTGTTGAGGTAAGATGTTTTTATTTTCAATCTATATCACAGTGACAACATGAGTGATTATTTAATATTGCACTATACAGCACTGTGCGAAGGTCTTGGGCCATTATGACAAATGTGTAATTATTTCTCTTGATTAGAATGCAACCAGAAAATATGGGAAATATTATATATATGCAGTATGTTGTACAAAGAGCTTAAAGGTGCATTATGTAATAAATCTAAAGCAACTGGCCATAAAATCCTCCTAATATGTCACAGAGAACTCAGGAATAATGTTCATATAACAAACTGAACTCACCAACAACAACAGTACAGACAAAATATTTGCATTAAAAAATATATTTTGCAGACTGCAAATCATGTTTATGTTTTAAAATCATGTTTTGGCATTTGGCGCCACCTACCGCCGTCTACCAATAATTGCAGTCAGTAGAATCTCAGCTGCCGAGCAACCAAGGGTTGCCAGTTACGTCAGAAAACGAAACCTAAAAGACCTCGGTATTTTGAATTTGAATGTAGTAACTGTTTTTGGCCGCATTCTTACATATGGCATCTTTAACAATCAAATCAAATCAACTCAAATATCTCAGGGCAGGGAAAACAAACCCAACAGATCACACAATGAACAAGCACTCCCCAAGAAACTCCCCTTTAACAGGAAGAATTCTGACAACACCAGACAGGGACATGTGCAGCATCTGCCTCGACTGATTGGGGTGAAGGGCAAAAGGGGGGGTAGAAAAGGAAAGGAGGAGAGGCAGGATAGAGAGAGCATAGAGTGACCAGGAGCAATTAAGGAACCAAGGCTAATAAGAACAAATGGGAATTTTAATCTAAATATGTACAGTCAGTTGTTCCCAAAAGCTTTGATGAAGAATAGTTTTTTTTAACAGGATTTAAATAAGGGCAGGGTCAAATTTGTCATTAAGGAGAGAGTTCCAAAGTGTTGGGGCTCTTTAGTAAAGGCTCCATCTCAAGTGTTCAGTGTGACCTGGTCTTATACTTGAAGTAGAGCAGGACCGACTCTCTTAATCCTAAACGGAGTGGATCCTTAATTAACAACGTTGGACACAAGTGTGTTTGTCCTACCGTTTCATGTGGAAAATATCTGCTGTGAAAAGGTCTATTACGACTGGTTTATCTAAGACCAGCTGAAGCATTACATACACGCTGTATGAGTTTAAAATGAGACCAACTTTCAATAACACATTTAATTCAAAATATCAGAGTTTACAGCATTCTACAGACAAAAATTCCTAATTTTGTATAAATAAGTCCACTTTCAAAGGCAAACAATGGAGACTGTGACCTTTTCCTGTGTTGGATACAGTATATTTCCTATAATGTCTGATTTAATCTAAATTAAAAAACAACAAGTAAAGCTGGATGGTCATGAGAACTTTTTGTTTGATTTACCCCAAAAAAAAGTCTCCTGTGACCCACCTTTTGGTTTATGTTTGAATATGCAATTATCACATTTGTCCATCTTGTTAAAATGATATGTTGTGTCATGTCTGTATTCCTCTGTGCCTACAACAGCTGTGACTGTTTTCAGTTTGTCCAATTCTTGTACATGCACCATCTTAAGAATCCTTTAAAATTTGGCTCAAACGTTCACTTGGACTCTAGAATTAGGTGACTCCATTTTGGTGGTCAGAGGTCAAATGTCAAGATCACTGTGATCTTGCGTATCTTTTTTGTTTGCATTATCGTAAAAGCGCCTCTAAGGAATCTTTTTAGCACAAATGTTCACTTGGATTTACAGATTAACCTCAGAGATAGTCTCAGAAACGATAGTCAGAGGTGTACCACCACTGGGTGGTGTTTCTATTGTTGATGCCTCTGTGTTATTGTGACTGTTTTGTCTGCTGCTTTGTTATCAGGATATTGTTGAGACAGGAAGGACGATGCAGACACTTCTCTCCCTGCTGAGTGAAAGTAATCCCAAGATGGTTAAAGTTGTAAGGTAGGCTCCATCACATATAGTTCACAGTCCAGCAATTATTGAATAAATGATCGATCTAAGTATAACTGGCTTTCAGAGAGAGTGCTCTTAGCTAATGTACTCCCTATTTTAAGACTGTATTAGTTAGACATTTAAAAAAAGGAGGCATCAGCTGATTCTGCTCCTTTGATCAACTGCGCAGTGGATGTTGGAGCCCATTCTCTCATGTTTTCCTGATGGCTGGTTTATACAGTGAAGTGTTTAAGTGATGCAGTTTTTTGATTGTTGCACTGTACGAGAGCAGATGGGTTTCTCTGTTAGTAGACAGAGTTAAGGTAAGGGAAAGAAGACAAGGAATGGATGGTTTGCCAGAGCAAAGCAGTTATATGACATCTTTTGCATCTATTCTTTGGTGTGGTCTCCTTTTTAATTGCATTGATGCTAACCATGTCATTATTAATCATCCGTTTCTGTTCTAAGGCTGTGTTTCTACAGTGGGGAGCGGTTGGTTTGCCACAGTATGGTACATATTTTTATTGCGTTTTCATTAGGAATAGTACCAAAATAACCAGCCCTAATCTTTCCATTCTTTGGCACGCTTCCCTTGGGGTACCAGAGTAAAATGGTACGGTCTGGGTGGAGCTAGACCCATGACAGTCGGCTCATTGGACGACAGAAAAATGTCATTCTCTTGTGACTGGTGTTTCTTCACGTTTGATGTGGTCTTTAATTGTTGCGCTGATGGGACGTCACGCTACGTATCTCGCCGACTCACACACACACGCACGCACACACACACACACACACACACACACACACGCACACACACACACACCCCGCCTACCAGGTAAAGGCACTGTTCTCAGTCGAAACGCAAGCCTGACCCAGGGCTTTACCGTTGCAAACCTTACCATACTGTACCAAACCGAACCGTATCATGATGAAAATGCAGCATAAATGACCCTGCTACCTAAATAAAATTCTGACTTAAATGGCCAGTTGCTCCACACATTGTGAGTCATTTTTAACTCAAAGAAACTTAAATAAATGCAGGAAGTTCCTGTTCCCTCTCTGAGTATTTTGAGGTTTAACTTTGACTTAACTGTTGCCAACACGGATGGTCAACTCAGTAAGGAAACACTCTGTAGGCCTTCCTTTCAGAGAAACATGTGACAAAGTTCATGTTTAAGTTCAAACAGGGACCAGCTGTTTAAGCTGTATGGTCCCATGATGGTATTCTCCATAACCATTAGATTATTTTTCCTATTTCCATTAAGTAGTCACAACTCTGCCTCTGTTCTAGTTCTGAGTGTTTCTGTGAGAGTTATTTTCAGCAGTGCTGCCCATATTTGGTCAAGTCTGAATTCATTTAGTTTTAAATTCAACGACTTTTTCTTTTGGATTTTAAAATGCAGCTTTTGGTGCTCACTTCAAGTTCTGAGTGCTAATCATTATAGTTATATTCTTATTACTAAATATGGTTTAACTGAATGCACTGGATTCTTATATCACGTACATTCTAATATGAGAATGACATAAACTAATTCCCTGCAAGTGAAATCCAACTCGGTTCCTCTGATTCCAATTTCCTGTATTTTCTTTATTCATCGTTGCAGCCTTCTGGTGAAGAGGACCCCGAGGAGTTCAGGGTACAGACCAGACTGTGAGTACATAATACTGCAATAAGATGCGACATCTGTGAAATGATTTAATGAATGTGTTGTTCATGCAGGATTAACGTTTATTTCTGGAAAACCTGCTCCACATGTAGCCAAGCCAGGCACTTATGCACTAATGCATGCCCGATAACCCCCTTTGCTTACACTGCCTGTGATTATGTAATGCTTTTAGGTCCGAGTTGGTTAATCTCTTTAAGATTGACCCTCAAGGACAGCTGTTACAGTAAGCGTTGTGACTTTCCCCCGATACAGCTCTGAGAGCTTAAGCACAACCTCACACAGACAGTAAAAGTGCAGCGTCTTGTTACTTCACTAAAACCTCTTCTACTGTACAGTCCCTTTTTCATCTATGGTCCCAGCTCGCCTCGGCACAGTTTAGGTTGTGTTTCCATTACAATATAGTATCTACTCAACGTGGGAGTCACCACTGCATGAAACTGCCGTGACTTTGATTTACAAACGCACACAAACAAACAAACGAGTGATCAGTGTAACTGAATCATTAGAATCAGTTCATTTAAAAGATTTCTTCAGTACTTCCTCCATGACCAGAGCACAGACTCCATCTGACACAGATACTAGACTGAAATACAGTTTGTGATCAGCAGTGCTGTCGCTAAATAAACCAAACTCCTCTGTTAAATATTGAGATTTTAGACGTCCTTGGTAGTTGTTGTACATTAACCTACACTTCAGATCGTTTAGTCTTTTTAACTGATCTACAGTTTGGCATTGTTCGGCTCGATTCAAACGTCTGACGACGTCACTTTAAGGGTGAATTCCAATTCCTTGCTTAACCCCTAAATCTTCTCAAAAATGCGCTCCCTCTAGTGCAAGTGCTGTCCCGACTCTCAGAAAAATTAAGTTGAGGGCCAAGTTTAAGGGCTGTATCGCCCTCAATATTGAGATTTTCAGAGACCACCCTTGGGAGCAAGGGCTACCCAGAATGCATTGAGTGTTTTGACATAACAAAGATGGCACCGAAAGCAGCGAAAAGAGTACGCTACAAATTAAGTATTTTCTTTGTTAATAGAGATATAAAAATGATGAAAACCATTGTATTATCTTAGTTTAGACCCATATTATGGATTACTGACGTCATTGTTGCGTAAGATTTATTTTTATTTTACGATCTTTTGTCAATAGCCGGCCGGTGCGGACAATCGATCATTTGCTATGGTTTACTTTTCAATAAGCCGTGGTGTGTGGTAACTGTCAGCTGAATATGACCGTGGTTGTGGTATTTGTATGAGTATCATCTTATAACTAACTGACAACCTAATAACTTGACTGACAAACGGATCGTAATAAATAATCCTGACGTAAATGTGTTCTTCTTCTTTTTTGGAGTTGACAGACTGGACGCAGCTTTCGCGTTATTCTGCCCACTACAGTCTGAAGACGTATCTGCATTTAAGGGGTGTCCTATTTCTAAGTGACAAAATAACCCTCAACACTTGGTTTTGAGGGCCAGTTAAGATTAAGGGTTGAGCTTCAGGGTTAAGATAGGAATCGGAATTGCCCCTTAGTGTCGCCTCTGCTCACTTGGAACCTCGCCAGAGCAGGTACTAAAAATAGTACCAGGTACGAGGTGCTATGCTAGTGGAAACGCAAAAAAAACCTACCATGCCGAGGCGAGTAGTGCTAGTGGAAACTCATCATAAATGTTTCACAATCTCATTTCCCATCATCCAGAGAGATGAACTCGCACTGACACGCACTTTTATATCTATTTCAGACATCGGCTTTGAGGTGCCAGATGCTTTTCTCGTAGGCTACGCTTTGGACTACAACGAGTACTTCAGAGATCTCAGTGTAAGTTTACGGTGGTTGATTAATCCATTACTCCATCATGATGCACTTCTGGACTAAACTGGTTTTGCAGTGCAAATGTTAAAAAATGTACTTATATTTTTAACTAATATGACATTTCTATTTTACAAGTGAGACTTGGCTAAGACTGGGTCACTTTGCAACAACCATGTCAACAAAAACACCAGAATACAATCAAATAAAAATTTATTATATAGCTGTGTTTTACCCATATTAAAGTATGTGATGTACAGTAAAGAGCATACAATGGCAGACCATAAAGAATAGAGCTGCATGCTGATTTTTAGTCTGCTTTTTTGGTCTGTTGGTGGTGATATGGGTTGGAATCCTGGGTCAATAATGCGTAAATGTGAAAATGTGGAAATGTGAAAAATTCCTTCCTTTCACCTTTGAATTTGGCAGATGCGGTTTCAAAGTCTTATTTTAAAAAATATAAACATTTAAAGCATTTTCATCCTGGCACAGTTGCAAATTATCTAAATGACCCATGGCCTAATTCAGTGTCTCCGTAATGCTTATTACACACACTGTTTTGTGGGGAGTGGACCGATCATACAGAAATGCTCCATTCTGAATACTTGATATATGAAAAGACAAACTTGACCAAAGACATGACCTTGAGTGGGGTTGAGGAAATGATTAATCATGTGCTTTGGTTGACTGTATTCCAGCACATCTGCATACTGAATGACCAAGCCAAGGAGAAGTACAAAGTGTGAGCAGATGTAATTCTGCAGAAGCCATGACTGAATCCACCACTGTGACGACCCTCCTTAGCTTTTCACTCTTTGGAATCTTATTTATTTTTCTACACAAGAATCCACAAAATGTGAGTTGTGGAATGTAAATAACTCAAAGAAGAATGTTTCTTTTGCCCATGTTCATAAAATGGGATCAACTATGTATATTAAGAAGGTTTTGGTTGTTAGGTTTTAATTTATTTATTCATTTCTGTGTACTGTAAATTGCAGTTTTATCTAGGAGATTAATTTGCTCTGGCATCACAGGTCTCACTCAGGCTACTGTGTTCATTTTTGTTAAGACTGATAATGCTGACGCGTGTATGTACATATATATATATATATATATATATATATATATATATATATATATATATATATATATATTCCCTTGTTACGTCATAGAATGACTTGGAATGTACTGTATGTTTTATTTCATGTCTGATGTTATAATGAAGGACCGGTTTACAGCAATACAAATCAAGATGAAAACATGGAGCCTTGTTTATTTAAATATGTTACTGATAACAGCTAACACAACAGCTACTATTGAATGTATGTGTTGTTGATTTCCCATTCCTTTATTCATAAACAAACTTGTTTGCCATAAAATGAACTACTGAGCTCAGTCCTAACTGATTTGCCTGCACATGTTAATTATCACATAAATTATCTCATAATAAAATGGCTTAATCTTATGCATCTTTAGGAAAGTCACTGTTAAGTGAGAAATTAAAATCATATCTTGATAATCGATCATGAGTTTGAGATTAAAAATATTAGAAGATTGCACACCATTTTGAAGCATAAGTGTTTGTTTTGATATAAAATTAACAACAACAAAAACATTAATGATGCAAAATATATCTGTAAATAACAAAGACAGAAATAAAATGGTATTAAATCAAAAAATATGTAGACCACTGTAATTAAAACATGAGACAAGCTTATGGATAATAATTATGATTACAATTAATTTAATGTGATAATTATAACAATGTATTAGTATTGTTTTATTAATAAATATTAAAACCAGTGCAGGGCCGTATGTGGCCAGCGGGCCGCGACTTGGACCCCCCTGACTGTCGACCAACCCCGCTCACGGTAAACACATACAGCCAGACGTGAAGCTCACTCGTTCGGCAGAACCGGACATTTCCTTCTCGGTAAGCAGTTATATTTATTATCAAAACAAGTCGCTAAAATAGTGACAACAACACCGTTACATCGGCAACCCTGTAGTAGCTTGAATAGCTAACCTACAGTTAGCTTTCTGTCTGTCTTCTTCTCTTGCGGTTTGTGGCAGCGGAAAGCGTCAAAGGCGCAACACTGCCCCCCTAAGGTCATATGTAGATAATGGTCTCGTCTCGTCTTGTGACGTACATTTAAATGGACAGCTGTGGCTCCGTCCCTTAAACACACTTCTGTGTGTTTGGTCAAGTTAAACTAAGCGGTTAAAATTCCCTCCCGAATCGCGTGTGACGAGTGAAAGTCACAAGTGGACTCAATAAACTAGTTGTCAGTGAGTCAATTGGTTTGCCAGTGAAACGCTCACGTCCTAGTTTGAAGCCGGTATGAAGACGAAAGAAGAGGTCATCGCCAATCTGAAGCTGTTTGACAGCGGAAACGGTGCGGGTTCTCTGCCGGACCTGCCCAAAGCCTCGGTGCTGATTCCACTGTTAGTGAAGAACGGAGAGGTTTGTGCACTGATGACCCTGCGTTCACTGGAGGTAACCACCACAGTCTATAATAATAATAATAATAAGTGTGAATTTCTCTGTGAGATGAATAAAGTATCTATCTATCTATCTATCTATCTATCTATCTATCTATCTATCTATCTATCTATCTATCTATCTATCTATCTATCTATCTATCTATCTAATAATAATAGCACCACTCTCTCCACATGTATGTCATTAGTTTGTCATTGTAAACCAGGGCTCTCAAACTCAAATGACCTGGGGGCCATTGACCATCTATCGTGGTCAAGAGGGGGCCGGCCTAGAGAACAACTGTTCACAACATTGCATCATGATATCACACTTATACTTAAAGATACATTATGTAATAAATCTAAAGTAACTGGCCATAAAATTACGGTGGCCCTGAGGTGCAAAACACAAACGCAAATCACAAAACGCAACACAAAGCAAAAACACAAACACAAATCAAAAACACAAAAACATTAACTCAAAACGGAAACACAAATCACACAACACAGACACAAAAGCAGAAAACACGAAAACATTAACTCACAACGCAAACACAAAAGCAGAAAACACGAAAACATTAACTCACAACGCAAACACAAAAGTGGGGCTATCTGTAGTGTGCACTTCTACATGGAACGGCAGCTCTACCAGGTGAGCTAAAGTGAGTTAATGTTTTTGTGTTTTCTGCTTTTGTGTTTGCGTTGTGAGTTAATATTTTTGTTTCTGCTTTTGTGTTTGCGTTGTGTGATTTGTGTTTGCGTTGTGTGAGTTAATGATTTGTGTTTTCTGCATTTGTGTTTGCGTTGTGAGTTAATATTGTTGTTTCTGCTTTTGTGTTTGCGTTGTGTGATTTGTGTTTGCGTTGTGTGAGTTAATGTTTTTGTGTTTTCTGCATTTGTGTTTGCGTTGTGAGTTAATGTTTTTGTGTTTTCTGCGTTTGTGTTTGCGTTGTGAGTTAATGTTTTTGATTTGCGTTTGTGTTTTTGATTTGTGTTGTGTTTTGTGATTTGCGTTTGTGTTTTGCACCCCAGGGCCACCTATAAAATCCTCCTAATATGTCACAGAGACTCAGGAATAATGTTCATATAACAAACTGAACTCACCAACAACAACAGTACAGACAAAATATTTGCATTAAAAAAAATATTTTGGCATGTGGCGCCACCTACCGCCATCTACCGATCATTGCAGTCAGTAGAGTCTCAGCTGCTGAGCAACCGCGGGTTGCCAGTTACGTCAAAAAACGAAACCTAAAAGACCTCGGTATTTTGAATTTGAATGTAGTAACCGTTTTTGGCCACATTCTTACATATGGCACCTTTAATGATACTATTTATGGTGCAAAATGAATGTATTAATATCAAAAACAGACTTCTATTTTAAATAACCTAAATGTGCCTCAGCTACACACTGTGTTTAAAAGATGTTGAGGTCGTGGGCCATGTTTTCATTATAACATGATATTAAGTGGGGGGCCACATGTAATTGATTGGGGGGACCGCCAGTTTGAGACCCCTGTTGTAGATACAACTAGTTCATTTAAAGGTGCCATATGTAAGAATGTGGCCAAAAACAGTTACTACCTTCAAATTCAAAATACTGGTCTTTTAGGTTTTGTTTTCTGACGTAACTGGCAACCTGTGTTTGCTCGGCAGCTGAGACTCTACTGACTGCAAAGATTGGTAGACGGCGGTAGGTGGCACCACATGCCAAACCATGATTTCAAAACATAAACATGATTTGCAGTCTGCAAAATATTTTTTTATTGCAAATATTTTGTCTGTACTGTTGTTTTTGGTGAGTTCAGTTTGTTATATGAACATTATTCCTGAGTCTCTGTGACATATTAGGAGGATTTTATGGCCAGTTGATTTATTACATAATGCACCTTTAAATAGAGAATGTCAATTATAGAAATCTCAAACTTTAATAATAAAGGGTTTTTCGTCATCTAAGAAGTGAGCCCTTTGTCCAAGAATTAAGTTGTGAAATAAATGTTTCATTTTTACCTGGGAAAAAATAAATAAATAAATAAAATTATATTAAAAAGTAATATTAAATGTTAAAACACCTCACTACAGTGGATGAGCTGTGGGCTTCTAAGGCCACACTTTGCTGTCTGCATCATTTCACTGAAATGACATCACCTTTTTCATTCTCAGGACTGTCGTTAAACACTATAATTTCAAATCCTTAATCCACAAATTCAAATGAATCAAGACACGACCTCTACTTGAGGTCAAATGAGCTTTGTATCATAACAGAACAATTTTTTTACTTTGCATATATCTAATTTGAAGTACCTTTTTCTCTCTGTGGTTGTTTGGTTTGTCACACACTGTAGAAACATGGCAGTGCAAGATGGTGGGCCATGTAAAGCAAGGTTTGGTTTTTATTTTAGGACAGTTCTACATGTACACAAACATAATGATCTGATCATAAAGCCATATGTTTCCTCTGTCCCTCTCTCTGTGTAGATGAGGACTCATGCTGGAGATGTGTGTTTCCCTGGAGGAAGGAGAGAGCCCAGCGACAGAGATGAAGTGGACACAGCTCTGAGAGAAGCAGAGGAGGAGATAGGTCTACCACCTGATGGAGTTCAGGTGCTCTGTAAACTGCTGCCCGTCATTAATAAGGTAGATGTTCAGGTTTGTCTCGGTTTGTCTCACTTTAGCTGCTCCTGTCATTTCTTGCTTTTATTCACTTATTTTATTATTTTATTTTATTTTATCTATTCCTTTTTATTGAAGTTCAAACAACAAGAACCACATGACATATTACATCTCTACGTCACGCGAATAAAAACGAGCGGAGATGCAAAAAAACACATACAAAAACAGTAAACAAAAACAAAACAGCTTATAAAGTGCAAACAGCAATATAAATAAGTGCAAAACAGTGCAAAAATACATACAAATGGTCCACATTTTAAAGATTTGAATAAAGGAGCTGATCCCTATGGAGGGTTTTTCTCCTCCTGAGTTCTGATAAGACTTGTTTGTATACTCTATTACTGTCTATTATTGTTTGTTTTATGACCATTGCACACATAGTCCATAGTTTTGACCCTACAATACATATGACCAACTGCATGAGGTCCTTATGTTTCTGGTTTATTTTTTTTTTATCTAGAAGTGGATAAATTATTGTTGTATAGTTGATATCAATGTAAAGACCATTGTTTTTAAGTTTTTCCCAGACTTCCTGTGCTCGATAACAGTCTATTAAAAGGTGCTGTTGTGTCTCCTCATCGCTGCAGTTGATCATAGGACATTGTTTTCTTTTCATTTGTGTGTCATTTCAACAGCGCGGCCTGTTGGTGACTCCGGTGGTTGGATTCATAGAAGAGTCGTTTTGTCCCCGTCCAAACCCAGCGGAGGTCAGTGCCGTGTTCACGGTCCCACTGGACTTCTTCACCACAGAGCAGGACCACTCTGATGTCCACGCTCCTCTTGGGCCGCAGAGCTGGTTTTATTCGTTTCATTTTGTGGACCCCGTTTCAGAACGTGGATATTTCATATATGGTATGACGGCTCTGTTTGCTGTGATGGTGGCGTGCCTCGCTCTCAGGAAAAAAGCAGAGTTTGTTCAGGATTTTGACCTCGACGATCTGTTTTCTTTCTTTCAACGTGTTCTCAAGAGGGGAATCAGTAAACTGTGACCGGGGTCCCATTGCAGAAAGGAGCTTCAACTGACTCACCCTCAGAGGGGAAACACTTTCTGGTTCCAGAGCAGCAGAGTTGAGTTGTTCAACCACCAGGTCTGTGCAGCGGCAATCATTTGGTGATCAAATACATATCCTGATGCAGAGGTGACAATACGACGTTGTCATATGTTGTTAAATATGAGCAAAGCAATCCCATTCTTAAATATAGGCTTAAATACAACACAGGGTGGCTCTCATTGTACTGTCATATAAATCCAGCACTTTGAGGAATAAACCACAGCAGCACTGTGGTTTATTTAACTCTGTAGCATTAATAGAGTCCAAAAACAACAGGGGGAAAGAAACACTTCAAATAATCCCTTATACTTACTTCTGAATTTGAAATCCAGTCTTGAATATACGAGTTTGACCGAAATGCACAAGACCTTCTTTCAAACAGGTAAGACTGACATAATAAACTCAGGTTAATCCTATTTGACTTGAATAAAGTACAGATTATTCAGTGGCTGTTTCATTATGCAGCTTAATCCCCAACACCAGGTTGTTGTTTTTTTTCACCTCTCTGTCATTAATCAATGAAAGTGACATTTACATTAAATACATTAAAAACAACAAAATGAACGTTCTACATTTTGCTCAACGTTCTTTAAATCCATAGAAATACACATTTCTGTACAACATTAAACAGATGTTTAATTTTTCCAATTTTTAATGACGTAATCCAGGCCAAACATCAGATTGAGGAAGGAAATGTTCTGTACTAGTTAGACGACTCACTGCTGTTTGCCGCTGCTGGAACTTTTCCCTGTGAAGCAACAAAAACACACAAAAACATGATCATTTTCATGTTTCATCAAACTAGGTTCTGTTATTGTTGATGCCTAACTGCTGAAATGACGTACTGTGACTTTAAGTCAATACTTGACTACTAATACTTTTGTATTTGTACTAAATAAAGGGGGGGGGGGTGTTTACTTGGTAGTGATGGTGGTGACTAATCCATAAAATCTGAAGAACTCAAACTAATGTTAAAAAAAATCTGTTGACTAAATGTCAAAATCATGAACGGGTTAAATGAATAAGAAAAGGAGAAATTCAAGGTTTGTTGAGTTTCCCTCATTTCAAGCTTAACAAACTTCCTTTTTTAAAATCTTGAATCTCCTGTTGTTATTTAATAGTGTTGTGTAAATTCAGTCTTTTTACTCTGTAGTTCAGTAATAATTCTTAGAATTTACATTTGAATGCTTTTAAAGAAAGTACGAGTGGTTTTCCTGAAACATTGTGTCCATTTATATAATCTGCAGACAATTAATAACTTCAATAATTACATTCAAAATCTAAAAAGGATATCATCTGATAATCGTTACTTTGAACTCGAGGCAACAAACCCTCACAAAGGCTGCACTTTCCCAGTGTCAGTGCACTTGAGTTACAGTTTTTCTCCAGAAAACAGAAATGACATTCTCAAAACTACATGGACAAATCTCCAAACCACTTTGCAATTGTCCACAACAGAATCGCATTTCTCATTCATTTATCAAATTGCAATTGTCTGAGACATCTTTGCACATGATTAAGTACTTGTAGCACACAGTTAGCCTTCATTTAGCACAGTGAATAGATCTTGTTGATCTAAACTGATTGTTGAAGTCTCAGTCTAATGGTTGTTCTCTGCAAAACATGTTAGCATCATTTCATTGTGCAAGTCATCACTTGCACAATAGTCTGTTCAATTGTCAAAATTAGTCAAGAATATAATACTATGAATATTGTATATGAATCTCTTGGAACATTTGATAAATATATCATAATTGACACATTCTTTGATCTGATCTGTCATCTAAGATGTGTGAAACTCCTCCTTTGTTGGCAAAGTTCTATTTTCATCTGACCTTGACCTCAATTACACAGAAGCTCCTCATTTTCTTGGACCACCTTCATTCTGATTTGATCCCTGAAAATGAGAGGTCTGGTCGGGCCTCACCTACCAAAGTATGCACTTGTGTGGGACAATGTGAATTTCCTCCATGGTCCAGCTCATCAGAGCCTGGTTCACTACTCATCCAAGGATGGTCATGGTGTTCCTACCACCTTACTCTCCTTTCCTCAATCCTATTGAGGAGTTTTTCTCTGCTTGCCGGGAGAAAGTATATGAGCATCAGGCTCCAAATCAGAGGTCCCTGCTCCATGTGTTGATATTACAGGAGATCAGTGCAGGGGATGGTTGCGACATGCACGCTGTTTCTTCCCTCATTGCATCACAATGGAGAATATATTCTGTGATGTGAACGAGAATCTGTGGCCAGACAGACAGCAAAGTGTGGATGGTCAGGAGGGTGAGGGGGAGGACAGAAATGTCCTCAAGAAATGTTAGTTTTGAATCTCCAGCTTTATTTTGTTTATGTGTTTATATGACAGTATATTGTATATATACTATATATATTTTTACGCTGATGTATTGAAGTAAGTTTATATCTGTGAATAAAAATGGTTAAAATTTGCTGAACTGTAAGACTGTTGTGCCAAACGATCTTAGAGTTTTGAGAATGTCATTTCGGTTTCAAGAAATGAGCCAAACCGATGGAGAAAAACTGTAATTTAGATTCATTTCTAAAATGTTATAATTTCTTCCCACATCTTCAGAAAATAACAACTCTCTGCCAATAAACCTGTGTAAATGTTAGCGATTGGCCTCGTCTTTCTTGAGTTGTGCTCTTTATGTTCAGCAGGAACGTCTAACCTGACAAAAGAAAATGATTGACAAACGTATTTACGACAATTTTTAACACCTTAATAAGGTTCATTCAAAAGTAAGCAAATTGTCCTTATATAATTTGGTAATTGTAGTTTAAATGAACTAATGAAGTAATATTTTGAAGTTCCAGTATACGTAAAAAAAGAAGAAGAGGAAAACATCAGGACTTTTATATTTTTATTAATTTATTTACTGTAGCAGCAGGATTACAGATATAAACAGAAGAGTATACAAATGTCCATACCAAGGCAAAGTACATGTTAATAATAGTTCAAATGTATGATGACACACAAGGGGGTTGACCTTTAATCCCTACTGCAGGGTCTTAAGGCTATAGATACTAAAGCTGAAGCTACACAGAACGGATACAACACAAGTGTCTGTCGGAGAATGTGAAACCTGATTACACACGAGATACAGCTCACACACTATTGGCAATTAACAGTTATCGTGGTTGCTCCATTTGATCAAGCATTTCACAGCAACAATAATAATAATTATAATAATAATAATAATAATGTTGACAAGCACATCAAAACAAGAAAGCTCTCCATAAAAACAATCACCACGGTCTTGTCCCTTTTCCCTCACATCTACAAATCTCACCAGGCATGGATTCAAAAAGACAAATATCATGTTTGAGAGTAGTCACTCTGATATTAGTTAACGCTAAACTAGATTCGATATGGGCTATGGAACTTGAACTTGTCTCCTGGTGTTAATCACCAGTCCTCCAGAAGAGAGAATGGACAAGGCGCCAAACAGCAGCGACACAAAAGGGACATGAGTGAACACGGCAGAGGAACTGTAAAGTTATCAAGGCACACAGAGTTCTGTTGAAAGCATCACAATTCAGATTCAAGATACCCCCTGCAGTATATTTCACATTTACATATACATGGATAATTCATTTACACGACTCGTGGACAACGACAATCGCCGTGTAGAGGAGCTGTGCGCCATCTTTTGTCACCGTTTAAATCGCATGCGTTGCACGGTTTTTGCTGTTCGGAGAGTCAGACTGAGACTGAGCGTCCTGGGGCTTTTTGCTCAAAATGAAACATTGAGGATGTGAAAAAACATGACATTACACCACGACTCCAGACAAACGGACAGATGGTGCCACATCCGGCCATTCCCCTCGACCTCAAAATATATGTTCTCTGAAAGTGAAATTGGTCCGGCGTTTGGCGCCATGAGGTAAAATTTACATTCATGAAACTGAAGTCACAGGTTGTCGTTCTGTGTTGGTATGGCTTTTAAGAGGCATCACTATTCTGCACTTCCTCCACGACCTTAATGTGCTCTTAAAATCCCCTAACCAAGAGGAATGGAATGCTTGGAAACATCACTACTGCGCTCTCACCTGATCTACAGTTAATGGATGAGTCAAAGTGCCATTTGAGATGCATGATATTAAAAAAACACGCACACAAGAAACCTCGCCCATTTATTACAACATACAAATTGGGTGAAGTCACCGTGAAAGCAGGATTCAATTCTGACATATTTGCTAGGGCTGCAACCATTATGCGATTATTAACGGTCGACTATTTTCATAACCAATTCATCGGTTTGAGTGTTTTTGAAATAATTAAAACACGTTTCTGGTTTCTTTGCTCCATAGAACAAAGAAATCATTAAAATGGATTCATTTTGGTTTGGAGACAAAACAAGACGTTCAATTACGTCATTATTTTTACTCGATTCATCGAGAAAATAATCCACAGATGACTCCATTATAAAAACAATGGTTAGTTGCAGCCCTAATCTGTACTTACATTTCCAATCTCAGTCATAAACGTCATCATAAACCTGCACTTCAGGAAAACACCAGCAGTGAGAATTCTGTGCCATGAGCGGAAGATGAAAACTTTAGTCGTTTTTCTTTTTTACAAAAATACTCTACATTTTGACACATGGATAGAAAATTCTAAAAAAGATAAGTTACTTTAAAATGGATCACAAACAGCTGCAGGACAAAAATAGTATGACTATGAAAATGTAAACAGAATCGTATGCGAGCGACGCCAACTCTTAACATGTGAAGTATTGTGGAAAAAGCTTTTGGACTTTTGATAACGCCAAATTGGCCAACGTTGTCGATATGGAAAATACAGCAGTGTTACTTTGCATCAAAAATATAGAGTAATGTGATGAGAAATGTAAAAACGTGGGTGGAAATGTTGGACGATCAGTGAGACCTGTAGTACCTTTACATGTCTTGTATAAATGTACTTCAAACAAAGCAACGTCGGTGTTGAGAGCTGCATATTTCAAATGAGGAAATGAACATAAAAACAACGCGTAAACATGATGAGGGTGAGACAAGATGGTGAGGATTGACAACAGGAGCTTTGGTTTGCCTGGGTCAACTCCAGTCTGACCCCACAACAGCAGCCCACTCTCTCTCTCTCTCTCTCTCTCTCTCTCTCTCCACTTAACTCTGCCATAAAAACTAACAAATGTCATCGTTGTTGACAGAAGTACAAAGTGTTAACACAGCAACATCACATCAGAAGTGCCCATCACTCCCGTACATAGCACCATAGACTAGAAAAATGGCGGCCTCTATGTAACAGAGATTTCATTTTAACCAGTGAACCCCCCCTCCCCCCTCCCCCTTTCACAACACAAGGGACGAGTACTGGGTGCCAACTTCACATGGTACCAACACTGAGACAAACAAAAAAAACTTAAATATCCAAACACAACACAAGGTAAAACTGTCTCAAAGGTAAATAGTACACCATCATCATCATCATCATCATCAACAACAACAAAAAAACCTTCATTTCAAAGCACAGTCTAAATGGATCAGTCATTTCTCTGGTTTTGTCAGTGTGTGAAAACACTGCGGCCTGCTTAACCACGTCCACACTGAAGAAAACTGACAATGCTTTTGTGGGAATGGCTAATTCTGACAGACGTTGCCTGAAGTGAGAGCGATGGACAACGAGGGATCCAACAGTGAGCAGACGTTCTATACAAACTCAAAACATATTCTGAGAATATGAGAACATGTAAAAATGCTTGGTTAACATGTATTTACCTTTACAAAGACGATGGCTGTCTGTTTTTTTTTTTTTTTTTCTGGACATTTCCGAGTACAAATTCAGCTTTTGTGAGTAGAGAGCCGTGTATGGATATAAGGATTAGCTGGTTACACAAAAGAGGTTATAAAGTGCTTGAGATAAAATGTTTATAAAAACACAACACTCCATTTTTTCACGAGTGGAAATTTTCTTTTCGATCCACTTTAGATTGGTAAAAGTTGCCAACTTCACAAAAAAAAAAAAAAAAAGATAGACTCACTACGGCGCTTCTGGAGAATTTCACCAAGAAAGCAGATGAGGCCTAAACACTGGCAGGTGCTTTAAAAGGCCACAAAAGGCCAAGTCACATTATTTCGTTTAGGTTGAATCTCATTTATGAGTGTTTCACTGATTCACTCCCCTCTCTGAACCTTTACAGATTTTGACTTCATTTTTTCATGTAGCAGAGCTGACGTCAACATTCACCTGTCCTCCATCTACAGCAGAGCATTCTACAAATTAATGGAAGATAACTTTTACTTACTTACTCCTAGAGTATAATTTAATCCAACTGCTGACATGTGCAAACACAAGGGTTTGATTTATTGTAACACATCTACAAAGATGATTGAAGAATAAAAGGTCCAGTGTGTAACATTAAGGAGGGTTTATTGGCTCAAACTGTGTGTGTGTGTAAAGCGCTTTCAAATATAATATGTTTCTACAGTAGCTTTGAAGGGACAAATCAGTAAGAGCATGCGTTTTACATTAGAGACTAGTTCTTACTACATGGAGACAAGTAGTGGTGGAGTCCTCCGTTTGTTGCAATCTTAAGTTCACCATTAGATGTCACTAAAATCAACTCTTTGACCGGTGGTAACACGTTTAATTCACTCCCTTCTTCTCTACCCATGACAAAGATGTGCATTTATCTCGTGGCTGTTAGCCATTATCCATTTACGTTTTTTAAGCAATCCTTACTTTTACAACTAAGGACACTTAATTCCATTAGCAGCTAAAAATGGTTCACTTGCCGTTGTGTTTAAAACAAGGGACAGGTGTGAAAGATAAAAACAACAAACCTTGCCACTGAGCTTAACTGTAATGGCCACCTTTTTTCCGTGGTCAAAAAATCTAAGCAATTTTTAGTGTGGAAGAGGCTTTAGCTCCTCGTCTGCAGCTAACTCCACCCAGTGCCTGATTTTGAAAAATGCAAAGAAGTGGGCTGAGAGCCGAGTGAGGGAGACTGCAGGGCATTGAGGAGGCGTGGCCTCTGAGTCGCAGCTGGACTACAGAGGCCACAAAGCAAAAGCTCTGGCATTTTGAAAGAGTCTGGGACGAGCCTCGTGCTGATTAGACAAGAGGGTGATGAAAGAGTGGAGTAAAAATAGCGACATAAATAATCACGTTTCAATACTTTACACTAACCTGTGAAGATTTGCACTTGGAGCAGTAAACAACTTTACTCGACACCCATATGCACTGGTTTTCATTTGGAAAAAAGCAGTTTAGTTGCACTTTAATTCTCACACACTGGACCTTTAAATGTTGCAAAATTACTTCATTCCTGTTCTAATGCCAGGTAACCTCTCCATATATACAGAGATTTTGAGCGAAGTGAGTTTTCATGCTCACAAAATGAGATTCTTCCTGCATCGGACACTTACTGTCTGTGCAATGTGATGCCCACGCCCCGGCTGTGTGTTTTACCCTCTGCCTTCTCTCTACAGCCTCAGCTCCATCACATTTCTATTCCCCATTTCACTGCATCACCGACATTCTTCATCCCTTTCCAGTTTCACCACTAAACCTGATAGACATGTATCACAATCATCTCTTGGGCTCACATTATTAAAAACAAACAAAAAAAAAAAAAAAAACACGGCATGTCTGAGACTGATGCTTAAAGCTGTTATTATAGGCCTCTCTGATCCTGCAAGAGGGGAAATAACAAAGGCTGCTTCATCAATTCAAGGTCAATGGATTGAAGAAAGCTGTAATTCATGATAAAATGTCACAATGACAGAGTTCAATCAGCTCAAATTTGGGTTTTTAGATAAAGGGGGCATTTGATTTTTAAATATTTAAAATTTTCGACATTTTTGTGGCACTGGTACCTAAAACCTGTTTGTTAATATTAGGATGTAAAACTTTCAGCTACATATCACTTACTCTTGTTTGGGAACACACTGTCCAATTGTTTTTTTTTTCACTACTTCTGCAGGCTTTCAAGTAGGTCCTCAATTTTATCCATGCTTGACGATGCAGATATTGATGCCTGCAATTGATTCTGTAAGCTGTTCTGCATCTGTGTCTGTAGACTGGTCTGCATTGGAGTCGGCAGGCCTGTTTCTAGGTTTGCCTGAATTTGTGCCTGAAGGGTGTTCTGTAAGCTGCTGTGCATGGAGGCCGGCATTGAGGAGGCAGCTTGGGTCATGGACTGGTCCAACAGTGGCTGCATGTGGCTGGAGTTCTGGGCCTGGCTCTGAGTGGGCAGGGGGGGTCCGGAAGAATTGAGCAGCTGAGGGGAGTCTGGGAGGAAGAGAAAATTGTATCAATTGAAGTGACGGCAATAGTGGTGCAACTTGGACACATGTTTAACTCTGTGAGCTGTGCACGGCAGTATCCATTTCCATCAAGCAGTTTGGTTTGTTCTGCAGTTTTGTGTTTCAAATGTCAAAAAGCTATTCTATGTCGATTTGGTAAAGTATGGTATGGTTTGGAATGGTAAAGCCCTGGGTCAGAGATATGTAGTAGGGATGCACCGATTGCCATTTTTCAAGAAGTTTGACCTGCCGATACTGATTTTAGCCGATTACGATTTCAATTTTTTTAAACCACTTTACAGCATACTGAAATATATATTTTTGCATATTTTCTTTAATAGAACATTTTAACATAGAAATACAATCAGTTCACATCCAATATCCAAGTAAAAATACAAAAACGAATCACTACCTGTATGTGTAGTTTATTTAAATTTAAACATATTTCACAACATAGTACCTACACACAAATAAGTAAATGAACTAATGACCAAGAGCTCTGCAGGTGCATTTTGATCGGCTTATTAAAATTAGAATATTCTGACTGATCGGCCGGTCACTGATTTCGGCCGATTCCGATCACTGGCCGATTAATCGGTGCATCCCTAATATGTAGCATGACATAGTACCAGTGTGACGACATTGAATGCAACACAACGGACAACGATGGAGGACGTCTCAACAAGACCTCAAAGTTTTGGCCGTTGAAGAAACACCCGTCACAAGGGAGTTACATTTTTCAGTTGCCCCTTACAGCTGACTGTCGTGGGTGGAGCCACCCTGAACTTACTGTACCATTTTACTCTGGTACCTCAAAGGAGTAAGGGCTGCTTATTTTGGTACTATTCCCAATGGGAACGCAAAAAAATACAAACTGTACCAAACCAAACCTCTCTACTCAGTGGAAATGTGGCTAAGCTACCAAATAACCAATCTTCATCGTCCCTTCTGTTAAGGACGTGTTTCCCAACCGTGGTCCTCAGGGAAAACTGCCCTGCATGTTTTAGATGTTCATCAACCTCTGCAGAAGCCTGATAACGAGCTGTTCATCTGAATCAGGTGTGTTGGTGCAGGGCAACATCTAAAACATGCAGGCTAGTGTTTCCTGAGGACCACGGTTTGGAAACAAGGGACGATTAAGATTGGTTATTTGATAGAAACACTGCCTTAAGGTAAGATAATATGACATAATATGTCTAGAACAATGATAATAACTACTTTTGCAGGCAGAGACGGCTGAAAGGAATATTCGAATTGGATCGGGGAAAAAAAATAATCTTTCAACTAGTTGGTAATGCGTCACTCAAATCGTCCCTATACACTGTCCACCCATGGCTGCCACTACAGTACATACACATAAACACTCCCCCAGTCTAATAATAGTGCTTGACAGAGTCCAGAATCAGATAAAAGATGCAGCATTGTTTCTGTTCATGAAGACTGAACAGAGGCAGAATAAGATTGACAACAAAACCACAGCAAACCTTACACACTACAGCTTTAAATGCATTAGAAAAGAAAGAAGATTCAAGGCAGTTGGTTTTTCACCAGTACTAGTATAATGTCACGCTATATGACGCACCTAAGGCCAACCGGCCTACACAACCTGCAGTGGAAACACAACAGTGCCATGAGAAGCTGAACTATGCCAAATTGCTTGGTGGAAATGAAGCTTTGCTGATTAACTGTACTGTGAACATGAGGAAGCCTAAAATCATCTTACCATTCTGGATGCCGAATACAAACAGGTTGGCTTGTCCTTGTGGAGCCACATTCCCACCCACGGTTGTCTGGAAAAGCTGCTCTGGGGGCTGCTGGCCCGGGCTGGCGACAACACCCATACCACCTTGAACGACAAAGATGGTTGTGCCAGGGCCAGCCGCCTGATTGTTCAGCTCCTGTGAGCTCATGGTGCTCTGCAGGCCGGACAGAGATGTCTGTGGTAGGAACAGCTCTTGACTGCTTGGGATGCTGCTGGGGCTTGGGCCCACCTGCATCGGCTGCTGCTCCTGGAACATACTCTGCTGTTGATTCTCATTGGATGTTGAGTTGTTGCCTGAGGAGCTCTGGTCTTGGAAGGACATGGGCTCTGCCAGGTGTGGCTGAGAGATTCCAACACTAATGCTCCCTATAGGAGAAGGGCCTTGGGTCTGCGTACTGAAGAGGATAGTTGGGGGAATATGGTTAACCTGATGGTTAAGATCTGATGTACAGAGGAGCAGGCCTGTCTGCTGGGGCTGAGACAGTTGGCTCTGGGGTACAGGGTTGGCCTGTGAGTGGCTGGGAATACTTTGGAACAAGGAGCCCTGTTGGCCCATGGGAAGCTGTGGTGGCTGTTGCTGGTTCTGCTGTGCAGACTGCTGTTGCTCCATGGGGGTGCTCTGTTGTTGCATTTGGGAGAGCTGGGCTTGGGGTTGGTTCTGGAACACTGCAACAGACTGGGGCTGATTGGTAGAGGTCTCCATAGATGAGATGAATGCCAGCTGTTGCTGTTGTTGTGGAGGATTTGGGGAAAGGTAAATGGTTGACCCAGTGGACTGCTGCTCTGAGCCGAGACTGCCACCCGTCAGAACTGTCAGTGTATTTTGTAGCAGGGCAGCCTGGACCTGCTGTTGGGAATCCTGGGTCTCAGCAAGGGGTCTGGGTGATTGGAAAAGCTGTTGTGGGGGGGATGTGTGGGATGGAGGCTGTGTTGGGAAGCTGGTCTGAATGGTGAGCAGCTCTCCTGCCTGTTGAAGGAGTACTGGCTGCTGGACCTGTGAGGTGGAGTGGATCTGTGGCTGGAGCAACTCAGCCTGAAACTGCTGCTGTAAATTCTCCAAGACCTGCTGCTCTTGCAGTTGTTGTTGCTGCTGTTGTAAGTTGCTCAGTGCTTGATTTTGTTGTTGCTGCTGTTGCTGTTGTAGTTGATGATGTTGTAAATTGGTGAGCATTTGATTCTGTTGTTGCTGATCTGGAAGTTGAATGTTAAGGACTTGCTGTTGTTGATTCTGTTGTAACTGTTGCTGCTGTTGAATATTCTCCATGAGTTGCTGTTGGATCTGCATGTTGGTAAGTACTTGCTGTTGCTGTTGTAGATGTTGCTGCTGTTGTTGATGCTGAATGTTACCAAGGATCTGCTGTTGTTGCTGCAGTTGTTGATGCTGTTGAAACTGTTGCTCTATTTGTTGCTGTTGCTGCTGCTGCTGTTGCATTTGCTGTTGCTGTTGTATCTGTAACTGTTGTTGTGGAGACAGGGAATTATCTGTGGTTCCCAATCTAAGGCTGTTCATGTTTTCTTGGACATGCTGCTGAAGAGAGTCTGGAGAGGGTGAGGGGCTGTAGAGCACAGAGTTTAGTTGCTGCTGGGCTACTGCTGCCTCCAACACCTGCTGGAGTGTGGTGTTACCTCCAGCCT
The DNA here is from genome assembly GCF_963457635.1 of Microchirus variegatus. Taxonomy (NCBI): domain Eukaryota; kingdom Metazoa; phylum Chordata; class Actinopteri; order Pleuronectiformes; family Soleidae; genus Microchirus; species Microchirus variegatus. Next base: position 18,904,829 of record NC_139809.1, read on the forward strand.
GTAGCTCCCTTACTGCCCTCTCCAGCTGGGCCACCCCTTCCTGGGGAAACAAAGAAACCTGTGACGGTTGAGGCTGTGGCTGAGATGGAGCTGATATCTGGGGCATGGACACAACCACGGCCCCTCCGTTATTGCTGGAATTCTCAGGAGACAGGCTTTCTTGGGGCTCTCGAAGGAATTGCTGAGGGACATCTGGTGTCACAGGAGGGATTGTGGTGTCTCCCGACACTGGAAAGGATGCTGGAGATGCAATGTCTTGCTTTTGTATGGTACTGAGAGACTCTAGGGTGGGGAAAACAGGGGGTGCTTGAGGAAGCTCCACATCTTCAGGTTGCAAGGGCATTGGGCTCTGAAAGGACTCTCCTCCTGGATGAGGACTAGAGCTGAGCTCCAGGGTCTGCTGGACTGAGGCAAGAGGGTCTGGAGATGGCTGAGAAAAGAGAGGAAACAACAACATTACCGATCTGTAATTCTTTAGTACATTGTAGTTCAACCTGCTTTTTTTTAGATCCCAGTTCAGATACTTCAATGCCTCTTAATTAAGAAAGAATTCCATCTTACTTTAAAGACATCTGTAGGTGCCGGATTGCTAGATACTTCCATTGGTGTGTCCTCTTGTTTGGAAGGCTGACCAGAGCAGTCAGTTCGCTCAGTGGACATGGATTTCATCTGACCATCAAATAAACACGTCTTAACCAGAGAGGGCCCCTCTGTTTTTACTGTCTGGACAATTGAATTATCAGCTGAGGGTAAAAGTGGAAACACAGGACAGTGACAGTTTTAGAGAATAATCACAAAGGAATTCTGACATTTCAGCAAGACTGTTTTTGGTTTGTAGCAACTAAAGGATTATTACGGCGCGGTGTGAAAATTACCAACTTTGTAACATCTGGGCTTTGATTAGTGGCTGTACCTGAGTCTGGAGTGTAGGTGAAGGGCTGAGCATCATGTGATCTTCCAGCATTGGTCATCACAAAGATACCCACAGACACAGGAGAAGTGATGGACTGGTTGTGAAATGGAGGGGCTGTCACGATCAAATGGTTCTGGAAAACATTTAGAGTTCCAAAAGAGCACATTGAGGGTAGAATCGTATTAGGACTCTGTTAAATAAAAACAGCTATTACTGCAGAAGAAACACCAACATATTTATACACTTCTATTGCATCTACCTGATGGAAAAGGTCCATGTCAATCTTTGCCTCCGCTTGCCAGGAATTATCATCTGTAATAAAAATATTACAGATGAAAATATCATCTGAAATAAAACATAGGTGTTTTATTTCTTCCATTCACTGGGAGGTAGGGCTGGACGATTCATCGAATTTTAATCACGATTTCAATTTTGGCTTCTCACAATCACAAAAAAAATTTGGCACACCCGCACAGTGCAGCTCCCCCTTCTGGAACGGTGGATGCACTGCTCCTCATTATCAAAACATTGTTTTAACAATGTTTAAAAATAGCTTCTTTCGCGGCAGTCCCTTTTATGACTTTGACTCGGAGTCAGACCCAGAGTCAGAAGACACTGTCGCTCGTGAAACACCTCCACAACGGACGATATTCTTCTTCTGCGGGTTCAATGTACACAACAGGATGTGCCCGGACTAGTGCCCGGAGCAGGAGGATCAGCTGTTCCGGAGAACCGATGTTTACGTAACTATAACGGGATTTTCAGAGATTTCGCTGAGCCCGAGATTACAATAAAACACAGCATTCTCAGCAGTGGCTGAACTGTTTGTTTCGAAACTTCAGGGCTTCATAAACAAGGTAATGACGCAGATACACACTAAAAACAGAGTTAATTGGAACTTCCGGTATAGTTCCACTTTAAGACTTTGGACAAGCGTTACGTGATGCCGTTCATGTAAACATTTCAGCAGAGTTGCTCTGCCAGCTGATAAATGTTGTGCTGAAGTTGCAAAAGATGGGCTGAGGGAGTATAGCACTGTTTTGTTTTTTGATTTTGCCTGTGTTATTAGTGTGTTTTGCATGTTGTAAATTTGTGTGTGTAAAGTTGTGCAGCAGTGCAAGTAGATCGGTTATTTATTTTTATTTATTGTTTTTATTGCTATCATTATTTTAATTTACTATTATTATTATAATTATTATTTTACTTGTTTAATTGTTACTAATTTATTTCTGGCTGTTCTTTTAAGTTATAGTTGAGTTTTGGTGGTTCAATAAATTCTCAAGTTTTAAAATCAATGAATAATTTTGTTTAATAATCGTGATTTCAATATCAATCGAAATAATCGTGATTATAATTTTTGCCATAATCTTCCAGCCCTACTGGGAGGTTACTGTAAATCCAGTAACTAATAATCAAAACACCAAACTTGCAACATCACCTGAAATGTTCTCCTGAAAGATAACCTTGGTTCCTTTGAGGAAGTTCTTTCCAATGATAAAAACTTCCTCTCCTCCTCTCACTGAGCAGCTGTGAAGACTCTTCCTCAGGATCTCTGGCACTCCAGCTGGCTGGGCTGTACAAGGGTCAGGGTTAGTACAAATTGACATGACATCTTGCTGTGCTGACTGAGGATTCGATGGTCTGTTCTGACCAAAGTGATACATGGGCACTGATGCCATGTTTCCACTACATGGTCCCAGCTCACCTCACCCCGAAGCCTCGTTTATGCTTGCGCGTGACACTGTGGCACGGGGCTCCGCAGACAACGCATGATTTAGGATGCACCGAGGCATTTATGCTCAGTGCGTTGTTCGTTGCAGTATTCGCTGCAACGGCAGGGGGCGTGCAACCAAAATATTCAGTGAATAAAGCAGGAAGTCAATAAGCCTCCGCTGCCTAGCAACAGTAGTAAACAAAAACTTTCCGCCACTGAATTTTAGGATATCGCTTACAGATTTATGGTGGCCTGTCTTCACATATTTCACCCTTAGCTATCTTGAGAGGATAAGATATACATTTTAAAACTTGTCAGGCAGTGTGAATCAGTCTTTAGATGAAGACTTAGTGTAACTGCACTTATGATAAACTGCAAAATTGCTATCCGGCTCTCTGTGTTTCACGTATTGGGACAGCCATCCCAGCTCCACCAGAATGGGGCTTTTCCCCCTGGGTCACCACTCTTCTATGGGCTCGTCTTTTGCCCATCACAAAGTGATCCCTCTTTTTTTTCATGTCCTACGGCAAAAAACATTGTCTTTTTCTAACATGGTCATGGTAACAATCTCCTTCCATGAATGTAAAGCCATTTGACTGTCTCGGTGCTCTCGGACAGAAGAGTCATACAAATGCTTGTACAAGCGGACCTGCTCGGCCAGTCTTCCTATGAAAATGAAGAGTTGGCGAGCTGCATCTGACAAAGTTACAACAATTCAGAGGTGCGCACCCCTAGGGCCAAAGACACCTTTTGGAGCTCACGCGCCCGGTCCGACACAGGATATGACGTCATTATATAGGATATGACGGGCACACTACGGCGACCATAAACCTAGCTTAAGAGTTCCTGCAGACCATTGTTGTGTGTGTTTTCAATATTATGCAAGACCCACTGAGACAAAGACTTCAGATTGTGTCTGATATACTCACTGCAGAGAATGGGTGATGAAGGAATCTGTAGAGTGAGATTGGATCCATCAGACTGGGGGATGCTTACTCTGAAAGCAAGCCTGGCACGGGTGCTCTTCTTCTTAGAACCTGCTACACCAATACGGGCTTCCACATCTGCATTACGCAGCTTCAAGATTCCTACACAGTCCACCCTGTAGACAGCACAATTTGAGGTGAAACATCAGCACTGCAGAAGGATTAACGTACCCATAATGATGTCTATACACACAAAAAAAACCTTACGCAAGTGTCATGTCATTGCCCGGCTCCAGAGGAATCTCAATAACAGTTGTGCCTTCAATGTCCACCTCCTTGCAGGCAGTGGTGTTGCGTCCAGTCACTCTACAAGCCTGGTAGAATCCATGAGGTTTCACTCTGCCTGCATCATTTGCTACAAACACCTGCAGCACAACTGCCTCATTCACACCCTCCAACTGCGGACAAACCAGAAAATTAAAATAAATAATTACATTGTATGAAGCACATAGTGAGAGTATACAGTGCTTTTCTAGTCTCGATGACCACTCAAATCTGCTTTCCAGTGCGGTTTTGTCTTTCATCCATTCACTCACACATTCATACAGTGCAACTATGTGCGGCACATTTTCTCTCATACATCTATCCAATCTATCAAGATCAACTATCCAAGCGATTCACATGCTGCTGGCACAGCCATCAGGAGCAACTTGGGGTTAAGTGTCTTGCCTAGGGACACATCGGCATGTAGGTTAGCAGAGCCGGGGATCACACCATGACTTCTGGTTAGTCTTTGAAAGATGACCCGCTCTACTTCTGATCCACTGTCGCCCCACAAGCAAATGTGCATACAGAGCAAGTCTTCCTTTTTAAAAAAAAGATGCATAATGAGATGAAGCTCATAAACAAATTTGTGCAAATGTTAATCTGCTTCCTGTGTTAGTGTTCTCAGGTTTTGCTTGTGCACAGCTTGTGCATTTGTATTCCATCATTGCCAACTTAGGGGAAAATATTTTTCTGTATTAAGAAACAGGCCTTGGCCTTCTTAGTCAAACCTTTACAGTGGGGAATCCCTGCTGTGTGCGGTCCTTGACAGAACCCCGGCTGCCCTCGGTCAGATAGCGAGCTCTGTGTTGGGTCTCTGGCTGCACCAGGATCTTCAGTTCCTTCCCATCACTCCTCTGGGGGAACTGAGCAGAGAGTGACCCACCCTTCACTGCAGTCCCTGAATCAAGAGAGCTGCAGGGCAACAAAAATACAGAAATTGAATTTGCCTACAAGACAAAACTGAATAATTCCCTATAAATTCCCTACAAAGGATCACAAGTGTCTGTGTTAACAGAACCTCACCTGGCTATGGAACTGGTCTTGTCTGTGCCCAGCTGTGAGAGGACAAAGTGCGGTGCCTTGGCACTGTCAGCATCAAACACATCCATGCTGTCTTCTGGAGGAGCAGGCTTTGAGCCAGGCCGCTGGCGAGGGGTACGTTTTCTAGATTTGCGTGGCACCTCTGTGTTGTCGTTGTAGGAGATGGAGCTGATCAAGCTGAAGTTTGAAACCGAATCATCAGCCCACATGCTACTGCTGTGCTCAGAGTCTGGACCCAGTGGACCAGATATGGTAGGCTCCTCTTGGCAAGACATCTGGCTGTCATCAAATAGGTCCTCAGGTGGTGGAGATATGCTTAACACGGGCCTCCTCTTGGATGGGGTGTTCTGAGGCTGCTGGACTCCTAGCCCTGACAACACTCCTGAACCTATGTCTCCTGCTGCGGTGCTTGCTCCACTGATGCCTCTGCCAGGGCCGGATACAGAACCCTCCATACCTTGCATCTCTGAAGGTCCAGCCCCTTCCCCTCCAGTGGAGTGGAGATGCTGGGGAACCTTGAGATGGTCTGAGGATGACGTGGAGGGGCCACTGGATGGGACGCCCATGTCCAGGGAGGAAGAGGCAGGGGGGCTGGAGGTGGAAGAGGTGGCATCTGTAGTAGCATATACAGGTACATGAGTTAGTACAGATGATCAGCACAGAGCAGGCTAGCAGTCCCATTCAAGCAGCTGAATTTGTGCATAATTTGTATTGATTTTCCCTCTTCCCAACTCTAATTTCAATCGACTATTGTGGGTTATTTTGCTCTCACTGTGCATGCAAGAGCTGTCAAGCACTGATTAAACATTTTGAAGTTAAAGTTGAGAAGGGTACTATAGGTCCCACAATGTGCCGATTCCTACAAAACCTTTCTCAATTAAAAATCAATGTGACAAAACTGACATGCTTTGTTTACCAAAACAAACGCAAGCTACAAATTGTAACATACACATTGCCAGAAAACAAACAGAGACAAAATCTGGTAAAAAAAAATTTGTACAGCCAAATTTGCAAGCTGGTAACGTGGCTCCAAATGAAATTTGCCAGGGTTACAGTACATTTTGTGCAATGTGCATTCAGTAGTAAACAGTAGTTTGCGCATGCCAATTGGAAGATTTGGTTGGGACTGAGCGTAGCCATGGAGACAGAATAAACAAGCCTCTGACCTATGGAGCAGTGAACTGCAGACCATTTTATATGCAGACACTCCCTGCCTCAGAGGGAACTTCCTGCAATAAAAACGAGACAGCCAATGAGCAACAAGAGAGCTGATCATTCAAGACTCAACTTCTGTCAGTCAGTAAACTGGATGAGTTCATATACTTGATGAAGAAGTAACTTTAGAAGTTGATCATTTAAAGACACTTTCAAGTATGTTTATTTGGTTAATGATCTGAAGCATTTTGCAGTAGTCATGCTTTTGATCAGTGCTGCTAAGGGCATTAAAAACAGCATTATAAAAGCTCTCTCCAATATGTCTTTAAACCAGTTATTTTGGACTTCAGATGGAACTCAAGACGAGAATCCTTTATAGTTAAAGCTGATGGAAAAACTGCTCTGAAACCACGATCCAAGATCAGATCATATTGTTTGCTGTGCTAAATTAATTGTTAGACAGGCCATTGACTACCAGGGGCAAATTCACTGTTGCAATAAGAAACCAGCAAAACACTAAAAATCAGCTGCTTTTAGCTGCAAAGCTCAAAAACTCTGAATCCTCATTATATCTTAATGTGACCTACTATTGTGCGGAGGAGATTATCTGTGGATGCGCAAAGGCTGTTCCTGCTTTAGGGCATTTTTAATGCATTTAAAAATAAAATCTGATACTGATACCTTCAGACTGCTGCGCTAAATCAAAGGTGCTGGTACACAGACTCTGAAACAGAATATAATGTCATTACTTGACAGCTGTCAGAGATAACTGCTTAAGAAAGCCAAAGGACAGCACTGGTTTTTACACTGCATGGGGGTTTGCTGTGTCTCTGCCTAAAAGGGTGAAGTGACAGAAACCACTGAGCACAAGCATGACAAGAAAGAGTGCTGCTGACAAAAAAATGAGTGGCACAGGAAAGAACAAGCTATGTTGCCATGCTGTTAATGAAAACCTGACATTTCTTGGAGCCGTTATTCAGAGTAAAGATTAAGAAATAATTTGACAAAGATACTTACACATTATTTGAGTTTATAAGCATTCTAAAACTATATTAATGCAAATTTTAAATATCAAATGTTGTGAAAGGCCGTGTACCGTCCCCACTTTTTGGCTCTGTTCAGTTGAGGTAACGCTGCAGTCTCTTATATTTGATTGTTTAGTAAACAACTAAACGATGAAGCTGTTAGCAACACATTTGTGCTGATACCACCTACAGCCATTTAAAGCAATTTCAAAGACATAATTCTCTGTCTGTGTTACGGATACTCTTCTCCCACAAAGAAGAAATAAGCAGCCCACAACATGACTCTCGGTTGAAAATGCTTTTGCTGATCTTTATTTACATTTTTACAGTCTGTTCATAATGAAGCATGCAATATATATCATTGTTGGTTTGCACTGGATTTTTTATTTAAGTGATTCTGACCAGTATTGGACTGCTACTGAGTATAGTATCGGCTTAATTTATACATCTCCGTCATAGAGAGTACATTAAGATGTGACGATACCATGACGGCATGTCTTTGCATATTTCACCCTTAGCAGATATCTTGAGAGAATAAGATATACATTTTAAAACTCATCAGGCAGTGTGAATCAGTCTTTAGATGAAGACTTAGTGTAGCTGCACTTATGATTAATCAAAGCCCCAACACAAACAAGCAAGATTAGTAATATATCTTCCCATGCTAATGCTACAAAATACAGTGTAGCTCAATTTGGCCATAACATTCTGTGCTACCCTTAATTAGAAGCACCAGGAAAATCCCCCAATATTCTAAAGTGACACCAAATTAGTATTGTATTGTCACGACAGCAGTATTTCAATATAGTCAATATGTTTCAGAAAGTAGTGAAAGGGTGAAGTTGCCCAGACAAATAAAATGAACCCAAATTGGTTTCTTCACCTCTACTGACTTGGGGGACTGGTTTGGTAAAAGAAAAAAAAGAAACTGATCCCAGATCATGGTTTTCACTGGCTGAGCTGTTAGCTCACCTGAAGCCAGGGCTGCAGATGGAGGAGGTCCTGGCTCTCCCCCACTCTTCTGGCTCATGGTGGGTGGGTTGGTCTGGGTGGACGATGGCTGAAGCTGGAGCTCTTTGGGTAGGAGGTCATATACTGACTCTGCCATAGAGGGTGAGTAGGAGGAGAAAAAATTAGGTTCTGAAAAACATATTTCAGTTTTTTTTTTGACCAAACGAAGATTGTCAAAGTTTTCTTACAGAAATGGTGGAGCTCAACGTGATTTGCAGTCTAAAATAGCAACCTTTTTTTATATATATAAGACAACAAATCACTTGATTTTGTGCTCATGTAACAAAAAGCTTTCACAGATAAAAGTATTATATACACAACTTCCCATGTAGAACATAGGATATCATGACTTCCATACCAGACACCCAGCCATTGTGATCCTTCAAATGCAGAACAGCTAACGCACAATGCTGTTTTCCATACTGTTATCCGTTTGAACTTGGGGAAGTTCAAACTCAAACATGCAACTTTACCTCAGAGTCATTCTGAATGCCCTCTTGCCCATCGGGAGATAAAAAGCGTTGGGGAAATCCGAATGCCTTCGTAAGGAATGGAAGAACAAAGCAAGACAAAACATTTGTTTGCACTTGATCCAACAGCCCTAGACTGCAGTTAACTAAATTCACTACAACCTGTAATCACCGACTAGGCACTAGGTGTGAAGTGATTCTAACAGAATGATAACTTAAGCGAAAATACGATAGTATCACGGTATTGCGGATGTAAAATATGATCTTCTTCAGCTGACTGACAGCGCACACAGACTTGGACACAACCAAAGTAATTAAATCATGAAAAACAGCTAATAGCTTTGGCATGACGGGACAGAAAAATGTAGTGCTTCTGATACCTTGACTTTTAAATACAGAAGTATATCATTTATTGGCCCATGCCTATTACTGGCAATACATTTTCTTCTCATAATGTATGACTCCATTTTACTTCCACTCATGAAAGTATAATAACAAAACTACTTGTGTATCACACTCAAGGTGCTTCTCTTTTCCTTGTTCCCTTTTCAGAAATAAGTGGAGGCAATCCCAGAATGACACTGGAAGCAGATCTGGGTCTCATGATCGCAGTTTCTGCTCCATCTCCAAAAAAAACAACAAATCACAGCACAGGGTATCTTATGATCAACTGAAATTAGGCTCAAAGGGATTTAGAGTAATCAAAACCTGCAGAGACGTCCCATGATATTTGATGAGGATTCCTGGTAGACTGTAACCAACCACTGCAGCTACACCAGCACAAAACACATCTGATGGCAGATGAATACATGGAAGTGTAGTTGCTATGAAACAGGGAGCGATCATTGCCCTGACATGGATATATCAGCTGTGCATCAGGAGCACCCAGCATGTGTAGTAGTCATCTGATATGCAGCTATGACTAAGCACCAGCTGAATGGTAAAACTGACAAGACGATCTCTCACTTCTGTGATGTCAAGAATGGTGAAAAAGTTCCAAGATAAATGTACTGCTGTTCACACAAAGAATCACGCAGAGGCAAAACTAAAAGTGCTAATGCAGAGGCACAAGATCAGTGATTGGAATAGTTCTCTCAAAAATGACATCAAAACTTCCATCTGGAGGGAGAAGCATCCATCAGAGTGTGTTGTGCTTTGTTCATGGAGTGAAGAGAGAGGATCTTTGTGTATGGATGTACAGTACTACGGACTGACTGACAACCCGACATGACCTCAGTCTTGACTAACACCCCTTTCACACAGGAGAGAGTGTGTATGATGTGAGTCTACTGACTGTGTGTTCAGCCTGCCTGGAAGCCTTCCATATAAACAGAAAGTCACTTATAACCAGATGCCATCACCATTCCTCAGCTAACACTACATTTCCAATATTGGGTGATTGCGTAGATCATAAGACTTACTTTATTATTTATGAGTCCTGTAGAAAAGGAAGCTGTATTATTGGGCTGGGTATCAATTTACTTATTTTTGAATAACCTTTAACACGATATTTCAACCGTGTGTGGGACTTTGTTCTGTACATTTCCCTCCAGCTCTCAACCGAGTCACGTGTTCAATTCACAATTTACAAAGTAGACAAACAAATGATGCAGAAAATATATCCTCTGACAAAACCAGCCATGGTCCAACAAAGCAATAACATAAAGGGATGCTATGGGGAAGATATTATCAGTCAAACACAAACTGACTCTAGGTCGTTTTCAACCACTCTTCTAGTGTTATTTTATGAATTGATTCATAGAGAGAAAGTTTATGTTCTAAAGAAATAAATATAGATAAACTTGGTGGTGTGGGAGTCTAAATACAATTCAGAAGCCAACAATGCTAAAGACTATGAAAACTAAAAAAACTATAAAGAAATGCTCCTGACTGTTCACCCGTCACACAGTTTATTTGATGTCAAAGGTAATATTACCTTTAGTATTATTATCATATATAACAAGGTAATCAGAGATGGCAGAACTCACCCCATTCACGCAACAAGCTTTTGGTGGCCTCTGTTGGTCATATTGACAAGTGCAAGTGTGGAAGCACAGACAGACAGAGCCACTAAAAACAATACTTCACTCCCACTGTGGGATGAAGTGATAACTGAATGATCATCTTTAACAGAAAAGACACACAATAAGTACAAGCAGTGAATTTAACATACAATTTCACATTGCTGCTCAGTCATTTCAGTCAGTTCGAGTATGCAAATGCATGACCTGGAGTTCATTTACTGGTTTGCTGCTCAGGGACTGAGTGGTATGCAAAACCATGTTTAATATATAACTCACTGAGCACTGTATTGCAAACAAAATACTAATACCAAGTCAGCTCATCTGTTAAATCTTCAAACAGCCTTGGTTATTTATGAGAAATAGTTCTGTGACATTTTGGTTGATGTTGACGTGAACACATCACATTTCACATCCACCTTTCATGTCCACAGTTTACACATCCCACAGATCTAAGATCTGGTGTCCTCTCCAGTCCAGGGAGGCCACAGAAGAACACAGCACTCATTGTTGTGTTCATGAAACCAAGTTCAAACGACTTCTGCTTTGCGTCAGTCTGCGTTAGCAAAGTGAATTAGCATTTCCACAGTGAGAAAACATAATCGACAATAACTTTGCTGAGGTAGGCTTTGTGTTACTGGTGCTACACTGTGTTCAGAGACACACTGATTACATCATTATCATAACATAACATATTGATAACGGGCCTCACTGTCTATTCCATTTTTATAAACACAAAACCCTCACTTTTTCCTTTGTGTTTATCAGCAGCAGCACACAACTTTGTCAAAAAGTAGTAAATGTCCTGCATTAGCACCACTTGACTCGAGTCGATTTGACTCGGTTGTTTTGGTGATAGTACCTGGTATTTGGTGCTTTTGCTCTGGCGAGGTTCCAGAGCAAAAGAGTGACATGCTTCTCATTACCATAGCTCCTAGACCGTTTGTGATCTCAAGAAAATTCAAAAACTATGGACTGGTGAACTGTCCAGGATGTACCCCACCTTTTGCCTTATGTCAGCTGAGACTGGCACAGCACCCCGCATGACCCTCGTGTGGAGGATAAAGCGGTAGAAGATGGATGGATGGATACCGGAAAGGAGAGAAATAAAACTTTTTTTTTTAAACTGCAATATCATGATGGAATACTTTGTTAAAATGTTAAGCTCATATTGCCAACCCGCTAATGAACAGCTGTTTCCCCCACTTTTATTCTCTTTAAGAAATGTCTTTTTTACACACCGAACCTCTCTAAACCACTCTAAACACTGTAACACTGCTACATAATTACACCAAATACAGACCCGACAAGGCGCATGAGCACAAAGCTATCGGGGTTCAGGGTAAGGTAAGGTAATTTATTTTCCCAAAGTTGTGTATTAGTTGTATAAACTCATTTTAGTGTGTACGGCCCTAAAACTACAGTAGAAATCTGCACACACAAACATGTTTCACATACACCACTTGGTTGAAGGTGCCAGCAATGAAACCTTGTGAAATCACAGGAGAGAATATTAGGCTAATATTTTGACTCGGATCAACAATTTTATAGAAGTTAGATGACATCTAAAATCAGTCATCACAGTAAAATGCATGCCAGGGTATGCCCGAAAAAAGGAAGCTGCCTCACACTGGTCAGCCACGGTGGGCGGACTGAATTTAACCTACACTTAGAACAATTAAATGACCTCATATCATAGTTACGCATGGCTCACATTACACATGCCTCAAGGCTTTGCCAAAAGGCAGGGACGCCAGTTCATTTATATTGTTTGCACCTGGCTTTGAACAGCGGATGACAGAAGAGTAGACAGTTCATGATGTATTGCAGTGTCCAACAGTGGCCACTTTAATGACACAATATGACACTCATGAACACGCAGCAATATTATAAAGCCAGAATATTGATTAAAAAACCTTCTTTCTCTATTTGCATATTCTCTGTTTACTTTACTAAATTGAAATACATATGACGTACACTCAAACTTAGGCATTTTAATCTCTGAAACACAGTCGGTGGCTGACCTAGCTCAAAATGATGCAGTTACAGACATGAATGTGTCCGTGACATTCAAGTTATGATGAGGCAGCTTGTTTTAAAACGATCGTTTCAAGGAAGGACTTTCATTTTTCCTGACATATTTCAGGTGACTGGCGGGAAATGAGTCATAATGAGAGCATGCCCTGATATGAAAAACCTTTTAAAAAAGGTCAACAAAAGTAGACTGTGATATCATTATGAATGTGATCATTTTTTGTCGTTCCACTGTTGCTTTGTTAAGGAACAAAAATAAATGGTTACACTTTGTTAATACAGGTTTTCAAATGTCATGTCATGATTTTCTGCTGCCAACCTAACATGGTGAAGGCTAGATGAGTGTGTGGTGTACACACAGTAACTACTTACATTCAATCTCCTTGGTTAATCCATGGTGGATCATTTTGTACTCTCTAGCAGAGCTGTAATACATGACCTGTTTGTGAGTCTCACACAATAGAATCTAATCAGACACAGCGACTGATGCTATAGCACAAGCTTCTCATGCTGACGCTTTTTTCCTCTCTATCTCTCTCTCTGTGAGATCATCATTTGAGTTTTCTTTTCGTATAAATGAAAACACTTAATACGTGGAGGTGAATAAGAGACTATGTAAGCTGTGAAAGATAAAACAATTAGGAAATATAACCTCCCTGCATGTTTACACTTGAAGATGGAGGGAAGAAAATAGTGATAAGTTCAAACAGATAACCCCTCAGCAAGTGGCAAGGCAGCATGCATTTTTTTTTCTCTCTCTGATGAGAGATAAGCTTTTTTTTGCATAATTCAGTTTGAATAATTTAAATAAAGCAAGAATGTCAATTTCTTGACAATGGATGCCAAGAATTATGCTACAGTGGATGCAAGATGCACAAAGAATATTTTAGCAATAAAAATCTCATACCCTAAATTAAAATTTTATGTAATCATGGTTAATGGAACACGCATTTACTTTGTGTTGTCTCCGTTTCAGAGTTGGTAGGATTTGCTAGTCAAGACTGATCTTAAGCATCGACTAGAATATCTTCCAAACACCGAATACTTATATCAGCATTTTAAAAGCGCAGGATTCAGTAGTTGAAGTATGACATTTCACACATGCCTTTCCTTATTTTGAACCAAAACCCCTATCAAAGGGCTAAAAGTTGCAAAGTACAAAGGCAGGCAAATTTTTTGCAATTTGGCCAGCTGCCCCCTCTCTCTCTCTCTGCCTAATATACATGAGGACTACTCGATCATTAATGAGCAAGTCTGCTACCTTGACCTCAATGCGAACACACACCCAATTACTGAGATATAAATAAACGGCCATCATGTGATACAGTGTGACCATATGGCAGGATCATATGAGCATCTTCAGCGTCAGAGCGCAATGCTTTCTGCTGGCTCATGAGTACATTACACATATAGAGGCAGGCAGATGTTGGACTAGCAGGTCGCACAGCAGACAGGTTAGATATTAGTTACTCCACGAAGAGAGATTTTGATTAAATTTTCTGGGGATGTAGGCTAAGGCCCAAGGAAGAAGTTATTAGAATTTAGTGGTGACCTGGACACAGATCCAGATTCAGGATTATTATTATTTCTTTCTTTTTCAAAACATTAACCTTGTGAGAAAGGGTAGATTATTTACACTGTGGGGAACTGAGCAGCCTTGGTAAAGCTTTGTGCTCTCTGATTGCTTTCTATAGCTGCCAAAGTATTTGTTAACTATTTGCAATCAAAATATGGACACTTGGAGACTTAGACCAGGGGGCAAATGTCAATAGAGGAAGCTCTGTTGTCTGTCAACAGTACGGCAATGAACAATTATCTTAAAAATCAATGAATCTAATCGTGTAGTTGCTTTGTCCATGACTGAAATGTCTGAAAATGTTGATCAGTGTTAAACAAAGCAAAAAAGTATGACATCCATGCACCACAAAGATTCACTTTAAATTATTTCCTTGTTATATGGAGCAAATAATTTAATATTGGAGAAAATATTCACGCAGCCCTTGCCAGCATCTTATCAAGTTGCATAAATCTGTGCATCTCAGGTTCCACAACCACTTTAAGAGTTACGGTACGCGTGGCGTGAGACGATATAAACATTTCACATCATATCATTAACAGTGCTAAGATAACTGTAAAAATACATTATAAAAGTGTTTCCATTTTAGATTAACAAGCTGGCCTCATGTCTGTAATCACCTTAAGAGCACACATTTTCTAAAAGGATATGGAGAAAACAAATGAACACATTTGACTAACATTACACAAAACAATAGTGTGACTGACTCATGATGAAGAAATGACTGGGACTCCCCTTGTGGCACGTCAAAATAAATCACTATGACTGTATGTTGGTGAACTATAGAACTTTCCATTATCATTCAGTGGAAATTCACCACAGCCAATACATTGAGATGTTCGATAATATCATGTGTTACTGTAAATACTATAATTATATTCCAAGAATCAAAAAGCATACAACTGATCATAGCAAGAGCTGTGCACACTTTGTAGATACACATTTAAGTGTGTTTTGATTTAACCTGGAGCTGCTAGCAAACTTTTGCAAGTACTGTATATTGTCACCAGTACACAACACAGGCCATTCAAGACTTACTCATGAATAAGAAATAGCATGGTGTCTGACAGAGTAGATTACAAGACAAGTGTCTTTACACAGCTGTTGACATGGAGGAACTTCACTGAAACACTGACTGTGAGTGAAAACCATCACACACCCACTAATCCACATAGATTGAACGGTCTACTTCCTAATGATACAGCGACACCCTCCTGGTAAATCACACAACAGTTGGCTGACACGTGTCCAAATCCTATTACAATAAAAAGGATGTATTTAGGGACTTGAGGCTCCAGTGGCAGCAGCCTCCATTCTGCAGGGCAGTGATTCTATCTCAAATACACTCATAATCCAAAACAACAATATTCAAAAGCAAAGCAATACATATACAACTTTTCAAACCTTCTCTCACAATAGTTGCACACATGCACACACCCTCACACAACTACAGGAACCGTTCAAGACTTGAAAACGTTGTGCCACTGAAAAATGTGGTGGCTGAGGAGACCTCACGGAGCTGTGCTTCGCTATCACTCTGGATTTACCATAATGCTCGTTACCAATGCAATAATAACACATCCAGTCACTGACCCCCGAGTCTCGCTGCTACAATTCGACGGTCACCAGCGGCGTATCATGCTCTCCTATACATGTGACATGGACAGCTAGCCAGTCCATTAGTCACCAATGCAAGTGCAGCTAACTAACTAAGCTAGCTAGGCTGGCTAACAGCAGAAACGAAGCTAACTACAGCTAGCTACCAGCTTAACATGAGCATCCAAGTCATTCACATTTCCTCCATTCAAACCAGGACATAGCGTGTTAGTTTCGTAGCAGAAGCCTTCCTTTAGCCACACCTTACCTTTAGAGTATAGAGATTTTGGGGAATTGAGGTCGAGATCCGAGCTAAGGAGGGATATAAAATCAGAGGGCATAGCAACGCTTCATCGAGGGGAGGGGAAGCGGACACTCTTTAGAAGAAACGAAGTCGGTTGCTCGTAGGCAATAGATATTGCGTTTTACGAGCGGAATGTTTAATGAACAACATCGAAATAGTCTGGAGGCGGCAAAACAAAACTTTAAGGAAAAAAAGACCCCGTCGGCTTTCACGTCTCACGTTACTGTGTGTGTGTGTTATTGCTGAGAAGACACACACATTTCATGCTGCGTGCAGGAGACCACACACAAACACACACACTTGCCTACAGTTGGTCTGCCCACCTCGTAGCCACGCCCCTTTCTGCTGCCACTGCGCATGCGCCGTTGCATACGCTTAACTTCCAATAAGTCCATGGTTCCAGCAATCACAGAGCAAAGTATCCCATTATACTCTGCTTCTATTCTGAGCCACTCTTATCTTCCATTATACATTGTACTGATGAGTTTACAAATATTTAATTATTTAGATCCACTTATTATCTTTATTCATTTGCTAAGATGTATTCTTCTTCTAGCCCTGCTGATTTCTGTTCTGTTTTTTTTTTAGTCTCCAGTGTTTTCTTATCCGACTGTTGGGATTTATTCTGCTGTTTACTCTGTTCTATTTAGGTCTTTGTCTTTTATTAGTTATGTCTATGAAGTAGTGGTGATGGATAAGAGGGGGGCTTTGTTATATCCTGTGAAGCACTTTGAGTTTCATTAGTTGTTAGGAAAAGTGCTCTCTTGATTGATCTGGTAATAGAGCTCTGTTTAAAGGTGCAAAATGATCACAAAACGGATGCAAAGGGGAGCTTGACACTCAAGGAGAAGAGACGATGGAAAGAACAGGATGCAGCTGAGGTTGGTCAAGAAATAAGGAAGACATAAGGAATAAGAAGGAGGCAACATCACAGATGGCAAAGGCTGTAAAACACTAAATATTCCAAAGAAATGCAATGGAGGTCTAGGGGGAAGTTCTGATAACCTTTCTCATATATGTTTATTTGTATGTTGACTTTATGAAAAATTTAAACAAACATTTCCTGTCCAAAAATCCAGGCCAATCCTTCCAGTGGTCTTTACAGTGTGATAATACGTTTCAACACCATTCCTGTAAGCAAAAGTGGAAGTATCAAAATGGAAAAAATCATCCTTTTCAGGTTCTAAGCCTAGAGGGACTACCACATGTGGACATCCTGCATTTTGAACTGCTCTGTTGTGACAGATGCTCTTCATAGATGAAGGCATTACTGGCCATTTCTATAAGGTCTGCACACAGTCACGCTGACTGCATTTCAGTGTGTCCTTTCTGGTGGTTTATGTGCAAATATAACCACTCAAGGGTATGGTTGTTTGGATGGAGAACTGTATCATTGACAAGAGTTTCAGATCTGTCCATTTGTGTGGGAGCAGTCCACAGCTGGACATGATGTCTCTTATTGTCACCACAGTGCTTGTCTGCTCCAAAAGCCTAGCCTGTAGCTAGTGTGGGAGTCTAGTTCAATGCAGTGGATTGTACTAAATCAGTTAGCAGCTGAACAAGTGTCAGCAGATTCTTTAAACTCAGCATGCAAGTGTCTCATATTTCATATTTCCAGGGAAGCCAGTTGCCGGAACGGAGAGAGATCACACTCACCATCCTTCACTTGCTCACTGAAAACAGTAATTGAACCCCCTACACTAGCAATCAGAGGAGTAAGTCACAAAAATAGCTAAGTGTAAAGACCAGTTAAGCTTGTCATTGAGAGGCAGTTGTCTCTGGTCATACACTGGCATGGCGGCACCCATCAGTTGTTATAAAATGGAAAATATCTATGATTAGTCTGGGAGTCCTCCAGAGAAAAAAAAGTTTCCTGCATTTGTGCTAGTATAGGCTTACTAGTTCATGTTGATTAATTAGATTGAGGCTGAGGATGCAATATGAAATCACAATGTGCATCTGCGACATCAAGCCTACACATGGCCTACATAAATATATATATATATATATGTATGTATGTATTATGTACAGTATGTATGTATAAATATACCCCCATTGCTCCCCGGGCACTGCTCAGTGTCTGCCCACCGCTCCTAATTCTAGGAAGGTTCCTAGAAGAGGATGGGTCAAAGGCACAGAGGAATAACCCTATAGGAATTAATTAAAGAACAAAAAGATAAATAAATTCATTAATAAATTGCAATATGCAAAAATAGTTGCTGGGAAAACATAGTCTTTTAGCACAGTACGGATAAGTAAATATGGTTAAACAACATCATCAAATGAAACCTCATCTATTTTTACCAAATTATATAGATTTGATTATTATGAATGGATGATGACCTCAAACCTGCACAAAATTCTCATTGCTTTCTTTTTGGGTATACTGAGAAGCCCCATGTCGTGTTTACATATCATTAAAATGTGAATACAGCCATTTTATAAATATCGTTTTTATCCATATTTTTTAAAATAACTTCTAATTTTGTTTTATTCCCCCACATAACAAAGAATATAATGTATGTTTCATTCCCTGTTCTATACTCAAATCATAACACTGTCTTCCCTGAGTACACATACACATTATGTATTACCTTATCCTATTTTTACTTTCTAGCCGTTTGTGATTGAATAAAGGATTATCTCATTTTATCTTTATTTGGTAAATGGGATTTTTTTGTAGCCCTGTCTGGGATGTACTTGCAATACCTCCAATGCTCACCAGTGGGCGTTAGAATCACTGCTGTATAATCTTCATATACAGTATATACACGTTATAATTATGTTAAATTGATATTTAACTGTGTTATATTAAGAACCCTGGTGCTATCTATATTTATGTTTGCTCTGTTTGCTATGGTTGCTGTTGTTAATGTAGTTTTTATTTTTGTTTTGATATTAAAGCTACAAATAACAGTGTTTTTGTCTAATACATAATAAACAAAAATAAACAACCAATTGTTTGTTTACATTTGACGTCCTACTCCTGCAGGCTGAGAAGTTGGAACGGAGCACGTGTTCAGGCTTGTGACGTATGGCCGCATGCTTCTGGGAGCCTACATTTCCCAGAAGCCAACGCGGCACTCGTCACTGTGTTGTTGCGGAAGTGCTGGGTGAAACGCTAGTGTGCTGGTGATTATATCCGCTGTCAGCTGCATTCATTAATTCCTCAGAATAGTATACGAGCTCTGGTTTGTGTCTGTACCTCCACTGTTTACACGGAAACAAGAGACGCAATGGCAGCTCTGAAATACGCTGGTATGGACGATACAGACAGCGAGGACGAGTTACCGCCGGGTTGGGAAGAGAGGTCTACGAAAGATGGATGGGTTTACTATGCTAAGTAAGTGTTCAACTGTTACCACCGTAATGTAATGTCCTTTGTCAAGTTTAGCTGAAACCATATCTGTGTCACTGTGTAGCCTTGTTCTGTTCAAGCCCAAGTCAAAATTAGCAAGTTTTAATAAATGGTCTGGGACTCTGCTGTTCCCGAATAATAGCTATACAACATGCTAATGAGAGTCATATCTTACATATTACAGAGATATTCTTTGAATATAAATTCCTTTATTTGTATTATCAGTGATGGGAGCAAGTCAAAGACGATGGAGGGAATGCATGATTATTGTAGAGATGTAACTCTGGGATGGGAGCTTCCAAACATCAGAAATGTCACCTGTTTCCCATTCAGTCATTTTCTTATGAGCAGAGTCTTTCCGGATAGTTTTTGCATTTTCTTTTTGACCAAAGACCTACAGGGGGCCAGCGAGTTAAACCTGTTCTTTAACAGGTTTGATGATATGAGCTCCTGTCATTACCTAGAGCACCCGCACCCGCACCCTCATCCCACCATCTACCACCCCAACGACTCTGTTCATCCCAGCCCTGTCCCCCTCATTCATCGGGGCTATCCAACAACCCTCCGGCCTCTCTCACTCTCACCACAGAGGATGTATCCGCCCCTCGCCCAGGAAAGTCTGCTGGCCCTGACGGACTCAGCCCAAGGGTGCTCAAAGGATGTGCTACTACTCAGCTGTGTGGTGCATATTATCAACCTGAGCTTGAGTACGATGGTTGTCCCCGGCCTTTGGAAAGCCTCATGCCTGGTTCCTCTGCCGAAGAAGATACAAACACACACAGTGAATACAGAACAGTGGCCTTAACATCTCACGTCATGAAGTCACTGGAGAGGCTCATCCTAAAGCACCTCCGTGCAGTCAAACCATCATTGGACCCCCCTACAGTTCGCCAACCAGCCCCATATTGGAGAGGAGAACACCATCATCTTCCTGCTGCACAGGGCTTATACCCACCTGGAGGAAGCAGGCAGCACTGTGAGGGTCATGTTCTTTGACTTCTCCGTTGCTTTTAACAACATACGACGTGCTCAGGAATAATCTTGTGGACATGCAGGCAGATGCTTCATTAGTGGCCTGGATTATAGACTACTTAACAGGCAGCCCTCAATAATGTGAATCTACGGAACATCACATTAGACACCATCATGAGCAGGGGGAGCGCCACAAGGGACTGTCCAGTCTCCCTTCCTGTTCACACTCTACACCTCGGACTTCAGCTTCTGATCACAGACCTGCCACCTGCAGAAATTCTCAGATGACTCTGCTATCTTTGGCTGCATCAGCAGAGACCAGGAGGCTGAATACGGAAGTGTGGTGGAAAGATATGTGGAGTGGTGTGGACTAAACCACCTCCAACTAAACCTAACAAAGACGAAGCAGTTGATGGTGGACTTTAGGAAACAGAGGTCCTGTCTAAACCCTGTCTACAATAATGGAACTGAGGAGGACATTGTGGATCAGTACAAGTACCTGGGCATCCACTTTGACAATAAACTGCACTGGACTAAAAACACAGATGCCATCTTCAAAAAAGGTCAGAGCCTTGGTGTCTAGTGTAATATTCTATGCTGTATTGTGCTAGGGCAGCAGGCTGAAGGCAGCTGATACAAACAGACTCCGTACACACATGGAGCTCAAGTCTTTAGTTCAGGTGTCAGAGAGGAGGATGCTGAGGAAACTGCTCAGCATCATGGACAGCACCTCTCACCCTCTGTACACTACACTGGAGTCCTACAGGAGCACCTGTCATAGACTGAGACTACCAAAGAGCAACACTGTCGCCACAGGAAGTCTTTCCTTCCTGTGGCCATCACACTTGTAATTCTAATTCGTCCCCTCCTTCTGCAGGAAGGGAAGCTAACGTGTTTATTTTTGGACTGAGATCAATACCAACAATATATTTCAGTATTACAGTTCATTACCATGTGCATTAACTCTCAGTTTCATGTACAATATATATATATCTAGATTACATCATGTCAATCCATTTTCATTTTGACACATATTTTGACACTTATTTTATATTTCACTTTTGAATGTTCTTTTTGTGATCTCATCTTGTCTTGTTGTCGTTCTTTCTGTGGTGTGGACCCAAACCAAAAGTTCCATAGTGCCAATACAGTTGATGTGGACCTGATCAGGTTGTGACAGCGGTGACAGGGTACAACATGCTAATGAGAGGCATTATGGGAGACACTATACTTATTAAGCATATCAGCTCCACATGACTCTCTGTGTTTCCAAATAAAGCAGATATCTTGTTGTCCGACTTGATTCCACTGCTGCACTTTTGCTATATGTCAAGACGGATGGAGGTAACAGCTGGTAAAGCTCAGACGTTTGACAGGACAAATGCTTCTTGGTCATGAAAACCAAACGGAAGCAGAATAATAACAACAAAAATCCCCAAACTTTAGGCACTGCAGCTTTAAATAATGAGCTTAATATTAAATACATGACACTGGCTATAACTTTCTGACAAGTGGCTGTCCAATTATTCTGTCTACTACCTCTAGTTCACTCTGGGTACTCATGCTTCCTCCCTCAGTATCAGGGGTGGATTGGCCATCGGGAGTACCGGGACTTTTCTTGGTGGGGCGGCCGTTTTTTAAAATTTATTTATTGTTTAACTATTTTTTGTAGCCATGCCCCACCTTGCTTTGGTAACTACTGTAACTCTCCTGGCCCGGCGAGAGATACATGCATCGGCTCGGTGGCCCACAGTGCTCAGCTGCAGACACAGCGGAGAGGTGACTATTGGCCCAGTGTCTTGTCTGTCACCTGGCCCAATGGTCCTATGAGAGGCTACAGAGGTCCAGGAGTCACACCCACGCATGTTCTAGACCCCGATTGTCCATTCACTTTTAATGACGAGATGTCAAAGATGTGAGAGAGAGGGCAAGAAAAAAACAACACACCAGCACATGAAAAACGAAAATGGAGAAGGAGAGTAAAAAACCCAAAGGCAGTGCGGAAAAATTGAGGGAAAGGAAAACAGAGGCTCCAGCAGCACGGGCTGCTAAAAGTAAAACAAAAATACACAGATGTTTGCTGCAGGGACAGGCCTGACCAGAGCTAGCAGCACCGAGGCTGCAGCTTCAGCAATGGGTCCTTCATGTGACTCAGATGGTGAGTCTGAAGAGAGTGAGGCTCCCATGACCACTGCCCTTATGGTGCAGGAGGCTGAAATAAGCCTGCCAATGCCATGATTCACTTGGCATTGTTGCTTATACCTGTATGTGCGAGTGATAAATAAGCAATCTTTAATCTTAAATCCTTTCTCCAGTATCCTTCTTAAGAGCAAGTGTGCAACACACTGTTTAGTTATCATTTATTTTATTCAAGGCTTCAGAATACAAAGGGATATTGTTTATAGTATAGTGGTGTTATTAAGAGTGTGTGCGTGCGTGCGTGCGTGCGTGCGTGCGTGCGTGCGTGCGTGCGTGCGTGCGTGCATGCGTGCGTCAACACGGCAAATTGGCACAGAGGGCCGGTCTGGACCAAAATGTCCAGGGCCAAATTTTTGTCCCAGTCCACCCCTGCTCAGTATAAAGAATTCCAGTTTAGGGTTAGGTTAACTGGAGACACTCACTCACTTGTAGCTGTGTATTAGAGGGGGAATAGTTGGCCCTTTCATGGACTGGTGACCTGTCCAGGGTGAATCCTGCTTTTTGTCCATTGTCGCCTGGGATTGACTCCAGCTCCCCCTTCAACCTGCAGAGGACAAACCATAGAAAATGGATGGATCATCACCTCTTTGACACAACTTCCATACACAAATACCATGTGGATCACTCCCTCGCTCCTCAGCCACACTCTCTCTCAGACTCCATGTTGTAACATTATCCTAAATAGGCGGCTACCTCCTTGACTTCTGTGCTAGCGCCCTGTCCAACTATCATTTTGTTCATTTGTTTTGCACAATGAAGAACATGAATGTACATCTGCTGTGACAAGACTTTTTACTTTTTATTCTTTGTCATTGTGTATTGTATGTTTTGGGTAACATCTACTGCACCTCTGTCCGTCCAGGGAGTTGATCCCTCACCTGTGGTTCTCCCTAAGGTTTCTAACACTTTCTTTTTCCATTATAAGGGTTTTTTCCCTGGTAGTTTTTCTTACCCTGGTCGAAGGTCTAAGGGCAGAGGATGTTACCAACCCTGTGAAGTCCCATGAGACAAACTATGTTTTGTAAACTGTGGGCTATACAAATAAAGATTGATTGATTGATTGATTGACATGAGACTAATTGACCTCTGCATTTGGCCGCAGGGAAAAAAATTATATACAACGGTATCAGTACCGGTTATCGGCCCAAGCACCCCATTAGTCCTCAGTTACCTGGAAACCTCACCGTCTCCACCCTCTTACCTGGACACTGGTCTCCCTTACCTGGACTCCTCCATCTTCTGACTTATGATAGAAATTACCAAAGTGTATAAAATCAATTTTGTGTGTCTTAAATCTGCTCTGAATTAATGTTTAATGTCTCGGAGCTCAACAGTGATGTGGTATTTTCTACCTTGTTTCTTGTTTGTTTTTATACTGCATAACATCAACTAACCAAGACATTGCAGATGAAACGTAGCCTTTTGGTCAGTCAGTCTACGCCGTCTTTAATGCACAGGTAAATCAGGTTAAAGTTAAAAAATATTGTGAAATAAAAGTTTTTGTCTCTGTTTTCCATCAGCCATGATGACATGAAGACACAGTGGGAACATCCTAAGACGGGAAAGAGAAAGCGATGTGCTGGAGGTTTGCATAATACACTTGTTTCAATGAATTTAATTAATGAATGAATGAATGAATGAATTAATTAATTAATTAAATTCCTAGCACCACATATGGTGTTTTTTTTTTTTTTTTTACTAATTAGGGATTTCAACATAACTTAACATAAAATATGAACCATTGCTTTCTGATTCTTAACAGAAAATCCACTCTGAATCTGTCTTTCTCCACAGATTTACCGTATGGATGGGAGCAAGAGACTGATGAAAAAGGACAGATAATTTATGTCGAGTAAGTGAATTGTGTTAATTGGTTGTCAACAATGGAGGTAATGGAAGTGTTTATTATTATTATTATTATTATTATTATTGTTATTATTGGCTTCACAGACTATATGAAACTGTAATTATGTTTTCATTATAATAATGTCCCATTTCCTCTTCTCTTTTGCAGTCACATCAACAAGCGGACGACATATTTTGATCCACGTCAGGCATTTACAGTGGAGGATGTGGTGGTGAAGCCAAAGCGCTATGACGGAAACACGGCTGCCCTGGAGATCCTGCAAGGTCGTGACTTCTCTGACAAGGTTGTTGTCATTACTGGGGCCAACTCGGGTGTCGGTGAGTTACACAGAACAACAACTGATTCATTTGATGATTATTTGCTATTTAATCTGGTTGTATCTTGTCTAGCAAGCATACACTTCCAGAAACTTTAAAGTCAAGTTGACAAATTTTATTCAGTTATCTGCACAAATGATAATGGAGGACGATACAGAAGTTTTTTTTTTGTTTTTAACGGCCCCTGCATCCCTATCACAACGACATTCATTCCTGTAACTACAACATGGTGGAGGAAGGCAAGCAATTTTTTATAAAAGTAGAATCCACTATATTGTTTTTAAATAGATTCTACATAATGTGTTTCTGTCATGGTGTTGTTTGGTTTGGCACAGTATGGTACGGTTTGGAATGGTAAAGCCCTGTGTCAGGTTTGCGTTTCGACTGAAAAACTGAGTACCTTTACTTGTTAGACGGGGGTGTGCGCTGTGCCAGATGGCTGCGTCAGCGAAATGTGTGGTGTGACGTCATAGCGACGACAATGAACGCAACACAACAGTGACCTTACCTTACCATTTCACTCTGGTACCCCAAGGGAAGGATACCAAATATGGAACAGCAGGGGCTGGGTATTTTGGTCCGATTCCAAAGGGAACACAAAAGCATAATGTGTACTACTGTACTAAGCTACTGTACTAAGCCAGTTGCTTTAATACAATAAGCACCTCATTATCATTACACTTGTATTGTACTAGTGGCATCCCCGTTAAGGTATGGAGATGTTAACTTAATCATTAGCACCCCCACCTCTTCCATCTCCCCACTTGTTTTTATTTAAAAAATGACATAAAACATAAATTAAATGAATGTTGACTATGATGATGATGAATAACTAAGTTTAACTATTTTTGAAAACATGTATTTAAAGGTGATCCATGTAAAATATATGTTCAATAGTGACCTTTCTAATGCATAGCATTTAACTGCTCGCTCTGCTGGCATCCAGTGTATTGTAGTGCTAGTTGCATTATTGGGTGGGTGGTGTTCTCTCTGCCTTCATCTTACACTCGGCACTTGGCTAGAGTGTGGCTGTGTAATGCCGAGAAGCAATTTGTTGTTTTTGGCAAGACCACCTGATTCTGAGGATTCCTGGTTATTTGCTAACCGACAGTAGGGGGAGTGGAGACAGCCCACAATCTCCCCACAACAAGACATTTAACCATCACAATGACTTCAAAACTGTGTAATTAGGGTGAGAATCCTAGTTCTGCTTTAAATTGTGAAAGTAACAGCTGCCCCATTATTATCGGTAAAGCCAGTAGTTTTCCGGAATCTCTAATGACATATAATGGTCAATATAGAACCTTTAATGTCCAAAAATAAAATGGTCATGAATCATCATGTGTCAAAGATAACAAATTCACATAACACACAGTGTATTGGGGTATCATCTGTGTTCAGATTGAATGGGAGCTGAGGTCCCATAAAAAGGTGTCTGGCTCCCATGAAGGTAGTCGAACTCTAAAATATAACTAAAAACCAAGGGCGTAGGTTTGTGTATGGACATGTCCCCACCAATATTTGGTGAAAGCCAGATTGTCCCTATAATATTAGAGACAGGGCAATGTGTATGTTTGCACTCTCTGGCCTGCACTATTTAACACACATTATTATTATTATTATTATTATTATTATTATTATTATTTTATTATTTGATGAGCAATGAGTTTTCAATGTAAATAGTATATTTTACATAAACCAGATAAACAGGCTGACGGAAACATGTTTTACACCAAAACTACAATTGCTTGTGAATGTGATAATGACAGTTCTTCCACCTGATGTAATGTGGGCTGGTGGAGAGCGACAAATAGCGCACCTGTCTGGCTATATTTTGTTATGAATTTATCTCAGTCTTCGTTTAGAACCCCACAAAGATATTATAGTTTGAGCCCTGGGTATAATATTTTACAATGCTTGCACTTGGGTGTGTTTCTACTCTGTGGCCACTAGGTGGTGGTGTGGTATCGCATCAGTGAATGGGTGTCTGACAAGGGCATCTCTTCTCCCCGCATGTACCAGAGCCTCCACAGGCAGACATTCATCAGCATTAGCCTCCAAAATGATACACTTAGACTCGACAAATCACTCCTTAATACCGAACACGATTGTATTGAAGTTCATTAGCTCGGGCTGAATTGGATGCCATTGTTAACCGTAATGAACGATGTCCATTTATACGCGGCAAATGCATGGCTCACTATATAATGGTTTGGAAACAAATGCCTTTCCCGTTTTTCTTGAGTTTAAATTAGCACAAATACTGACCATTTGTTCGGACGCACTGCGTGTTTGCGGAGAGATAATGAAATCAAATAAACCCCAAAATTGTCTTTTTATTCCAATTTTTTTTTTGCCCCTAGAAAAGTCATAGCAGTGTAATCGTCGTGTGCGTGTGTGTGTGGGTTTGTGTGGTATGTGTGGTGTATGTAGTGTGTGTCTGTGTGTGTGTGTGTGTTACAAGATTCAGCAAAACAGCACAGTAGACTTACAGAAATCATGATGCTTGTGAATTTGAAAACTCCATCCTGACCTTCTTCTTCCTGTGTTTTACACATACACAGACTTGGTACTCTAATTCAAAGCATACATTTGTATTAATTATTAACTATTCAGCTCAATATTTTTTTTTCTTTTACCAAGTATTATTACGATAACAGTTGTACTCGTACAATTGTATTTTCTCCCGCGGGAAAAACGAATAAACAGAATAACAACCATAAACATAAATCATTGCTGTTTCCGTCCAGTATACCCATTATGAAAATACCATATGCATGGTAAAAACACAGTTTAATAAATGTAAACAATAATAACCTGAACAAAGCTGTTTCACATGTGAGGGACAAATAAATCCTCCAGTCCACCTGGAATTAATTCAGTTGCGGGAATGCTCCACTCATAATATAGATGTAGTGTTTATCTTAAGTTATTTGGTTTTATTTTGAAGCTGGAGTTTTTAATTCACGTTCAGTATCGCCACACTGAGTGCTTCACTTATACTAATGAAAGTGCAAATTAATACTAGGCCACTCTTGTGATTTTACAATCTGCTAAGGTTATACAAGCAAGAGTGAAACAGCTTTAGAGTATTTAACACAACAATAATTAATGCAATTTATGTGTTACATTTGTATCAATAAGAACAGGCTTCACTGTGTCGCCCTCTGGAGAGGGGGGCCCAAAATCAAATTCTGTTTAGGGCCACTTGGGCCGGCACTGGTTCCACTCACTCTGGAATTGTTAGTGACTTGCTCATGAACAACCTCCACCTTTTTTTTTGGCTTAAATCATTGTAAATATGATTAAATGGAGTAGTTTGAAATAAATTATCCAGCATGATAACGACTCAAAATGCAAAACATCAAATCTGTTGAGTTTTTTTTACAGTGAGACACTGTAAATGTTTTAACACTGAGAACTGGCCATCAGGAGTCAGTCATTAAGCCAAAGAGCTTCTGAGTGTGACAGACACTTGGTTTCACTTAAAGATTAAAAATATTTCACTTTTTAAAAAAAAACGTATTGTTAGTGAGATCTGTTAAAATAACCACAAGAGGGCACAGGAGCTCCACACTGCTGCTGCTATTGTTTGAAACCATTAGCACCTTATCTGCCTCTCATGTGCCTGTTTTTGCTTTAGTTAAAAAACAGTGAAAAAAGATAACCCACATTTAAAATTTGTTGCGATTGTGGTTTGACGATAAAAATTATTCATCTTGAAAAAAGCTTTTCTCCAAAGAATGCATCCAGCGGCTGTAACACACAGTCATTTTTATAGTGTGTGAATGCTTAATAAACCCATATTAACATAACCTTTGTTTTACTCTACCACATATTAAATATTCATCAGCCATAATTAACAGTATTCTAATAGTAATTGCTACTGCTGGTGTGCTCCTTTGACATTCCTCTAGTGAAATGTGGTTATGCCAATTGGTTGGACCCACTTAGCATTTTAATGACATCAATGGTGTTTTAATCCAAGTGTCAAGGCTATTTCCATTTGGTTCAGTGCTTATTTCATCCACAGGAAATGTGACATTTTTTGTGTTCGTAAT
>NC_139809.1:18936215-19133715 GCF_963457635.1 Microchirus variegatus
TGCGCCCCGTGTCCTGCGTTAGGAATTGCTCGATATCACTTTTTCCACCAGGGCTGGGCATCAAACTTAAATACTTTTATGGTATCCACAGAACATCAGTATGTGGGATTTCCTCTGTGTCAACTAATTTTGTAAATATGTTGTCATTCAATGTCAAATTTCTCATCAGTATCAATGAGCCAATAATCATGCAGCATGCTGTTTGACTGAGATCTAACAGTGTTCATCATTAGGAATGAGCTGATACTCAGTATCAGGCCAATACTGGATATATCACAGGTTTTGCTATCGGACAGATAAAAACGTGGCTAGCCATGGCAAAACATTTTGAGTTATTTACAGATTTCAGAAAGTGTGATTCTAAGCTTTCCAACAATGTCACATAGATAATATTTGAAGAAGATGTGGTCGTTTGAATGTAGACACTCCTCAAACTGCTTAAGGGAGATTTAAGCCTCGAAGATTCACACCTTCTGGAGCCAGAATCATCACATTTCCATACACTACCGGTCAAAAGAACACCCCAATTTTTCAATTTTTTATTGAAATTCAAGCCATTCAAGTTAAATGAATAGCTTGATATGGTACTAAGGTAAGTAGTGAACTGCTAGAGGTAAAAAAAATAAAAAAAATAAAAAAGGGTAAGGTTACACAAAAATGAAAATAAGAAACTGGGAGAAACTCTGACAGGAAGAGGTCTGGCAGACCCAAAGCCGAACAACAGAATCAGAAGACAAGTTTCTGAGAATCAACAGCTTGCGTGATAGGAGGCTCATCATCATCATCACCATCATCCTTTCACCGACTCAACGGCGTACAAAACTCCTGCGTGATGAACCGACGATTTCAAACTTTGATTCATCAGTCCATAACACCTTCTTCCAGACTTCAGTAGTCCATTGGCGTTGTTTCATGGCTTCGTCTATTCTGACGTCTTAGCAATTGCTCTTGCTGCAACCTGACCGTTCCAAGTGAAACTCCGTCTTCTTTTCACAGTTGAAACTGAACTTGCTTACTACGACCACTATTAAGCTGTTGTCCTGTGAGCCGCCTAAATATGACACAAAATAGTGGTATCATGACATCCTTACTCATGATTGGCTGTCTTGAGATGGAGCTCATCAAGGCTGTGTGTGTAAAAAGCTGATGCTTGTTTAATGACGGAAAGTATTGTATGTCGGAAAGATCAAGTGCAAGGAATAAATATGAGAGCACAAACTGGAGCAGCTTAAACTGAAGAATTTGACCTTGTAGTTACAGGAGATTTAATAAAATTGATATCGAAAGGGATATGAACATTCACATGCGCTCCATGGTAAACCTATTAAAATAACTGGTACTGATTACAATAATTTAACTGATGAGGATGGAAAGCCTCCAATATTCTGATTATTTTATAATTATTGCCTTTTTAAGCCTTTAGAAACATCCTCTAGGACAGAGGGGCCAGAACGTTTCTGCGTCCGCTCGGTCAGAGGAAGTTTATTTGTTCACATTATTACATTTTGTGGTTGTCTTTTTCTAATATCCAATGAAGTGATTTTGACCAATACTGGAGCGATACCAGGTATCCCATTGGCTCATCCCTCTGTCTCTTCTTTATCGAATGCAGCAATCAAGATCGTAGAAAACAAATCTTTCAAATCTTTTTTCCACCGGGCTTTTGCTTTCCTCCATGAATGTGTTTATTAGCTTCAAAATGAGAACCAGTTATGGTTGGTTAGTCAAAATTATTCAACTTTATTAACCTCTGATGAAATTTGATATGCACACCGAAACTGGTGAAACATGCACAGTGCATTATGCTGGAGGCCAGATGGGTTCAATAATGATTACAGCTCTAATATAATAGAACTGATGTGGTGAGAGAGAGAGAGAGACAGAGAGAGAGACAGAGGGAGAGGGAGAGCGAGGGGATAGAATATACACATATACGTGTTTAAAGGCTGTAGGTAAAATAATATTGACTCGTGGGTTATTATGTGTAGTCAAGTAGTTTATCGAGCTATGGAGTTTACAGTGTGCAGATGATGAGGGGATGAAAGTTACATGATGAAGGATTTTGATGATGAGCATGGAAATAGTCCTAATTCTCAGGAGATACATATGTGTGCTTGAGTAGGCTGTGTTTATTCTTGTGCGTGTGTGTGATGCGTGTTTGTCAAGTTTACTGGTCTCAGTGTGTGTGAGGGTGAGGTAGTCTTCATGAGTTGCCGTTGTGAGCCCACGATGATGAGATTGTGTAGGGAGTTAGAGGTTGACACAGAGGGTCAGAGGAAGAGGGGGGCAGGTGCATACTGGATAGGTGCTGCATGGATGGTGAGGTGGCAGTGGGGGGGTAGGATGGAGGCAAAAGGGGAACAGGGAGGGGTAATAGAACCACTCCAGTGCTCTCACCTGGAACAGCTCAACCTTGGGCTGTAATTACTAACCATACATCCCACTTTTGGGGTGACATCTCCCTCCTCTTGGACTAATGGAGGGGAATTAGAGGGGATCTTAAAAGTCACAAAGTGTGTGTGTGGGGTGGCATCGTGCTGCTCCTGACTTCTTGGGACAAGAGCTACGCAGCATCACACTCATCAGGGAGATATTCAGGAGTGAGACTGTGTCTGACATCACTCTATTCCACTCTTATTTACTACTTTCTATATACAGTAAAAGACACTCGGTAGTTTACTTTATATTGAGCAGTAAATTGATATTTCGATGAGAGCTGCAAAGATCAGTTGATTAACTGATTCCCTTGTTCCAGCTTCTCAAATGTGAGGATTTACTTTTACAACACTACACTTCCCAGCCAAAAAAAAACTGCTCAAGCCTGTGACGTCAGTGTTATGATCTGGGGTTTCTTCAGTTGGTCAGGTTTAGGTTCAGCAACGTTATGTGTCCAAAAAGTCAGCTGACAACCTAAATACACTGAATGACCAGGTTTTTCAGGCATATTCCAAGGTGACAATGCCAGGATTCATCAGGCTCAAACTGAAAGAATGGTTCAGGGAGCATGACTCATCACTTTCACACATGGATCAGGGATGTGTTCGAAAAGATTTAACACAATGATCCGACTCCATCGTAAATATGCGATATTGATGAGAAATTGTGCTTGGAAGTAAATGTTGGGACTTTAAATTTGATCTTCCAATCATTCCTAAACATTCGATATGTGGACCATATTAAAATAATTTTTTTTCAGCCAAATCACAAATTCTTTGAATTGTTACATTTAAAACTTAATTAGGGATGTAATTGAAAACATATACACATACATCTGCAATAAAAGGTTGGAAACATTGAGCAAATTTGTTTGAGGACCCAAAAGAAATCCTGTGACCCATCTGTGGGTACCGACCCTGACTTTGGGAAACACTGCATTAAACTACCAAAGCGATGTCACGGCAAACGTATTTTGTAATCACAGTTAATGCTAGGTCTGAACAATGAATAGTTTTCAAATGGAAATCACACATTTGATACAAGGCAGTGAGCAAATCACAAAGGCTGCAATTTAATTGTTCCATTTGTACACAGTTGTACACACTAAGAAATCAAAGTACGAGGCTGTACCAAATGCTTTGTCGCTCCAGTTGTACCCTATCTAGCTTTAATATCGCAATGTGATCTCATGTTCCATCTTGTTTTAAATCAATTACACAGTAATTACTGGACCCAAGTGCCATTTAAAATGTTATATAGCAAACAAAATTGCATTAGCACTATATGTCTGAAAAAACACATTTAACACAATAAATAATAAAAATAGAAATATTATTCCATTCAGAAAATGTATTTGTTTCATAAATGATGGTATATGAAATGTTTAGGCATTATCATGGTAAGCATTTTCATTATGTCTTAAAATTCAAAGTTACTCAGTGATCGTTATAATTAACAGCCAATAAATAAAAGTCAATACACTACAGCTTAATTAGAAGTAGGGCTGCCACGATTAGTCGACTAGTCACGATTATGTCGACAACTAATTTAGTAGTCGACGCATCGTTGTTTTAAAATAATCATTTGTGGCAGCCCTAATTAGAAGTAAAAGGTTTATATGAAATAAATGTTAGTTGGTGCCTTTTTGGACACTGACCAGCTCCAAGGTATTTTAACGAATCGGTCAAATTATATATCATCGTTCTTCCTTGTGCAGTAAGGCTGCCACAAACGATTGTTTTGATAGTCGACTAATCATCGACTATTTTTTTTCGATTAGTCGACTAATCGGATAATATGTAAATTGAATGTACAACATACGGTTTATCGCACCTGCATGCAGCTGCTCTTAAACGGATAAGGCACTGTTATAACGTTACAAAAAGGTCGCCATGACACCAGCAAGCCTGTCTGGTATAACTTCCCGTGAAATCACTACTGCGCATGTGTGTCAAGGACAGAGAGGCGGACAGAGAGGAAGACACGGCAGTGGAAGGTGCCGCAGCAGTTTTGAGAGTGAAAACAAAGTAAAAAAAACCAACAACAATTTTTATAGTCGACTTAATCATGACTAGTCGACTAATCGTGGCAGCCCTATTGTGCAGTATGAGAATCGATACACCAGGGAAAATATCAATATTTTAATTAATAAATTAAGGTAGGGATGCACCAAAATGAAAATTGTTGGCCAAAACCGAAACTGAGAAACCAAACAAATGCTAATTCTGCATTTGTTTTTTGTTTTTTAATCTATTGTTGTTGTTATGGCTGGGATTGTGTGTACTTATCTCACTGAAGTCAAGGCATTGCAATTGTATAGATTGTAGAGGGCCAATTCCAATTCCTATCTTAAGCCTCAATCTTAACCCTCAAGCTCAACCCTTAATCTTAACTGGCCCTCAAAATCAAGTGTTGAGGTATTATTTGGTCACTTAGAAATGGGACACCCCTTAAATGCAGATACGTCTTCAGACTGCGGGGGGCAGAATAACGTGAAAGCTACTTCCAGTCTGTCAACTCCAAAAAAGAAGGAGAAGAACACATTTACGTCAGGATTATTTATTTATTATTTTATTTCAGTCAAGTTATTAGGTTGTCAGTTAGTTATAAGATGATACTCATACAAATACTACAACCACGGACATATTCAGCTGACAGTTACCGCACACCATGACTTATTGAAG
The DNA here is from genome assembly GCF_963457635.1 of Microchirus variegatus. Lineage (NCBI taxonomy): Eukaryota > Metazoa > Chordata > Actinopteri > Pleuronectiformes > Soleidae > Microchirus > Microchirus variegatus. The sequence continues at coordinate 18,941,336 of NC_139809.1, forward strand.
GGTAAACGATAGCAAACGATCGCTTGTCCGCACCGGCCGGCTATTGACAAAAGATCGTAAAATAAAAATAAATGTTACGCAACAATGACGTCAGTAATCCATAATATGGGCCTAAACTAAGATAATACCATGGTTTTCATCATTTTTATATCTCTATTAACAAAGAAAATACTTAATTTGTATCGCACTCGCTTCGCTGCTGTTGACGGCATCTTTCTTATGTGAAAACACGCAATGCATTCTGGGTATCCCTTGCTCCCAAGGGTGGTCTCGGAAAATCTCAATATTGAGGGCGATACAGCCCTTAAACTCGCCCCTCAACTTAATTTTTCTGAGAATCGGGACAGCACTTGCACTAGAGGGAGTGCGCATTTTTGAGATTGAGGGTTAAGATTGAGGATTAAGCAAGGAATTGGAATTCACCCTAATACTACTACTCGGATCACCTGCACTCGATCCGCGTCATAAAGATCATTATTTGGATGTGGGGATATAGCTGCGCGTAGTGAAATTATCCAGTCTGTGTTAGATACAGAGATCGGGCGGTGAGGTGCGTAGGAAAAGAAAAGGCCTGTCTGTCTGCACCAGATGAGGGCCACGCTCTCTAATATAATATACTGTAATTGCAATGCCTTGACTTTAGTGAGGTAAGTACACACAGTCTCAGCCATAACAACAAAATTAGATTAAAAAACAATGGTACAGAATTGGCATAATACTTTATTTAGGTTTTTCAGTTTCGGTTTTCGGTTTCGGCCAACAATTTTCATTTCAGTGCATCCCTAATTGTGATAATATTGGTGTCGTGGGCCATGTATCACATATCGCATCATATCTTGAGGTACCCTGTGATTCCCACCCCTACAAATAAGAGATACACAGAATGTATTTTCAAATTCAGTGTTCATGACCTCTCAAAAGATAACACAATCCATTTTCATGCAGTCGAGGTAAAAAGGACGTATTAAACAGAGATCCAGCAATCTGTTACATGTTCATGATCTGTGTTGCTCTCTCCGTCACAAATTCAGCTCTGGTGAACGGAGATTGTGACACGTTTACCCACAGGTCTTGTAATGATCTGAATTGACTTCTGTTTGCCCAATTGTACTGCGGAGCTTATTTTAGTTAAATGCCTCTTTGGATGCAGATCAAGAGAGAGAAGGAGCAGGCGGCTCGGTTTGCCAAATAAACACGTTTACTGACGAGGCTGGTAATGATCTCATTACACTGAGCCAATACACCTGTGTACGAGGGGGATCCGGAGAGGGGCGGCGGGCCAGGGAGGACAAACAAAGCGTGAAATCACTAAATCACACTCATTATTGGGGGATATCAGTAGGGCCAGGATCCTAATGTACCATGAAGCGCATTCACTGCTTAATGGACATTTTACACATTTTTTATAATACATTTTTACACATTATACTCACACAGTAAAGCAAATTTTCAACAATAGCTGAGCCATTTACTGTATTTCCGTCACGTTATGAGTCTAAGGATTGAACAAGTACAAAAATAAAGAATCTAAAGTGTCTCACCTTCAGCTTACACTATTTGAAAATGCTTTGAACCAAAATCAGATTGAATTAATAAATACATGTATTTGCACAAGGTAAAAGAACCCATGACTGTTTAAGCAGGAAAAAAGCACGGATTCAGATGTCATCAGATCAGAGTCAAGCATCGATATCGGATGAATTAGAAAAATTTTGAACCATGTCGAATGACGTAAAAATACTCTTTCAACATGTACAATAGAGGTCAAGGGCTCAAACCAGTGGACTCAAGGTTTCCTGTCTTTTAAGCCTTTCAAGCAAGGAATTCTACATTTCATAGTAATTTCATTTTCACCTTTGTTTGGTCTACTAAATATTTTTGGGTCACCCTGTGGGTTGAGATAAACCAGTGTAAATGTGGATCTCAGATATGGTTCACTTTTAATAGACGCATGTAGCGCAATAAGCATGTTGCCCCCACCCCCCCAAAAAAATCAGTTATAGGCAACGTATCAGAATTGTGCATCAAGACCTGCAGTGTATATGCAGCCTTAAAGATGTCCTTTCAGAGAGCTCTGAAAAAGGCTCAACTGAAGAGTGGGGAAAGTCTGACTCCACTGCTCGCCTCCTTGACTGAAAACACCAAGACGTACCTACGAATGTCCTGACTCATGCAGACAGCCTCTGTGGTACAGTGGGGTGTGGGCTGTGACCAATGGCAGTGTAGCATGAAGTCTCACAGGTGTAAGGACAACGACTGACGACATCAAATGCAACACAGCAGACAACAATGGAGAACATCAAGTAGTTCTGCTCAGTTTGTCTCAACAAGACGTCAAGCTTTGTATGAGAATAGACTGCAGGCGTTTGCCTCCATGGGATATTTACACTGATCGCGAGGGAATTACGTTTTTTTCTGTTGCCCAATTAGATCGTCGTAGTGGGTGGAGCCGGTCTAGATACCATTTTACTCCGGTACCTCAAGGTGAGGGTGCTGAAAAATGGAATAGTTAGGCCATTTTAGTACTATTCCTAATGGAAACACAAAAAAGTAGGCATCGTACTGTACCAAACCAGATCACTTCATGTCTTGATTATTTCCAACAGCTTGTTTTTAAGCTTTGGTTCTTAAACCACTAAGAAACTATCACAAAATGTGTGCTCCTCTTCTTCCTCTTATATTTCAGTTTTTACCATGTTAATGTCAGTGGCTCAAAAGAAGCCGGTAGAGCAGAACAGCACAACCCATTAGCTTGGCCCTCCTGTGTGTTGTACAACAGCTTATAGCGTCTACTGATTCACCAGAGCAATAGAAAGCGCCCTCTGACCTCTCGTCATGTTCCACCATCAGTGTACATTGCTGGAACACATTCTCTTGGTTGTACACCTGACCAGGAACTAATTTCACTGCGGCCCTCTCTGCCGGCAAACATGGGTGAGAGGGCAGGGTGTCTCCGTTACAGCGACGCCACTCTCGTTATTTCACAATTAATGTCAAGCCCTTGTTATTTTTCATTGGAAATACATGGCTCCGCTGCTGCTGCTGTTGTTGCTGCATATTCTAATTTGTTCTCCATTATGGAAAACACCAGCGTTGATTAATTCCACTTTCATGGTTTGTAGACACAACAAGTGAGAGTGAGGTGTTGTTGTTTACCAGCAGTCTTCTGCAGTTTCTAAAGCCTGAAAAAAAACAAGCTTTTAAAGTGACATGTTTGCGGTTGTCTGTTCAGATAATCTAAATAAACTCTGTAACCTTCATCCTTAGCACTTCAGATTTTTCTATTTTTATGTTTCTGTCTAACACAGACTGTTTGTATGATGATTTTATGACATTAGTTTCCAAAAGCCTGCTGCTCCACCTGCAGATTTAAAAGCATGTCTTTACCCCGAGAGTCGCACTGCTCGTTTTTTTGTGTCACGTTGTTTTTATTTTCATTTCCATTCCCTCTGAGTGAAATAATCTCTGCTCACACTCCCCTCCATTACACCTAATAAGGTGTCATATAATTTAATTCCATGCTTCACTTGTCAGAAAGGGCTTCCAATCCTACTCCAATTTTGAGTTTTAATAGATATTAGTCCCTAACACTCTCCTCACAATTAGGCCTCCCAGTTTTGCTGTTAATGAAAATCAGATTAAGACATATAATCTAATTACAGTTCATATTAATCCACCCTCCGATACACTCTGCCTCTCAGAACCTCTTTGCCACAATCACTTATTGTCGCCGTCAGTTTGTCAATCAGGACTCCTCACTGTGGATATGTATGCACTGTGTAGGTGGAGTGAAAAATGTGCCAGCGCTCTATGCCGTTGAACTTTTCCACGACACTTTGAAGGATAGTAAATGTCAAAGGAAATAAAAATACGGTGAAGGAAAAAAAGTTAATCTCATAAATTAATTCAACCTACGGGTTGAAATGACCCATTTAGACTTGTAATTTAGAAATGAACTTCTCTCCGTCTATCTTGGGTTTTTGTCAGTTTTATCGTGACTACATGATGTGGATAGAGCCATGAAGTAGTCTCAGACTGATAAATTCTCCGCGTATCTGCAGACCTCGTTTCATGGGAGAAGACGCCCTTATCAGAGGCCCTTTGATGTTTGAAAATATCACACCGAGGTTCAGTCTGAATGTCACGTCTGCTCAATTGTTCAAGTGGCAGCCAACAATTACGAGTCATGTTTTCATAATTACTGCCATCTCTGTGTAATTACCACCACAATTAACAGCCTCCCTCCCTCCCTCCCTCCCTCCCAGTTTGAAAGGAGATGCATCTTGAGAGCTCACCATCACATCCAAAACTTTCCTCTTTAAGACCAGAACAGGACGTTTTCAACCACAATAATTCCATCAGTTTCATCACTTCAGAGAGAAATTAATAACTCCCTCTCCTATACCACTGGGTAACTCCATGAAATAAATTATATGGAAAATTGATAGGGATTTTTTATTTTTTTACTTTCACCCCCACCACCCCATTAGATTCAACCCCTGAGAATCAAAGTTATCTTCAGAAATAAAAAACTAATCTTTGAAGCATTTCTCTCTTATTCATCTGTCTCTCTCAGGCTTTGAGACAGCCAGGTCTTTTGCTCTACACGGCGCCCATGTGATCCTGGCGTGTCGAAACCTGGCCCGGGCCAGCCAGGCTGTTAGCCTCATCCAGCAGGAATGGGTAAGTAAAAAAGGAAATGCAATACATTTGTGACCTCATAAGGCTTAGAGTGTAGCACAGTGGCAGGACTTCATTATATTAATACAAATAAAACACAGTTAATGAATCGTAATGGCTTCTATTTAATGCACATTGTTCCACATGTGAATGACATGGGACTATTTCCATGTATGAGATTGTCTAAAGTCCTGTGATTTTATTACAGTTATTATTTATTCCACACAGTCGGAGCACAGTTTCGTGTTCCTTTATTTCTTTTGATTGTTTTATGTTCTGTACCATTTTAAAAGTATGTCATTCATACATGTTGGAAGCAGTTTGAATCCTGAAAGCTCTGCGGCTTTTCAATGCAGAGTAATGTGGTAACGTTTCATCATGTTTTAAATCTAGTAACGCAGTGAATATTTAATTTAAACATGACTTGACTAATTCAATTAAAATTATTTGCAGTTCAGTTGCAAATCAGTAACCTCGAAGTATTACATAGTATAATTATGAAATACTTTATTTTGTGCACTTTGTTGTTGGTTGTGCACCGTTGGTTACACACCTTTGTTTCCTACATTTGTGTGGATATTTTTCAATGAACTTCCCTGTCATAAGATACATTTCTCTGCTTTATACATAGGCTAAATTAATTAATGGATTGAGGTTGAGATTTTATGTTCTCAAAATCTGCACGGGAAAAGGAACTTTCTTTGTTTCTGTTTCAGTGTCTTTGGAAAAAGAGAGAGGGGGAAAAAGAGAGAGTTAAAGTGAGGGAGGAAAATGGAAAGCAAGAGAGCGAGAGAGGGCATCTGATAATTACCTGAGATTATTGCTCTAATATCGCTGCGCTTGTGACGTGTCCCCAGATTTACGAGTGTGGGAAAATAAACAAGTGAAATGTGGGTGCTGGAGCAGAAAGAATAAGCCATTAGCACTGGGTTGATTACAGAGAGCAGGACTTGAAGAGGAAGGAGAGTGAGTGCTCACTGCAGATATGGACAGAGAGAGAGAGAGAGAGACAAACGCCTTTGAGCGAGAGTAGATCTGCAGTGTTCAACTCACCCAAGTCTCTAATTGAAGTACGCCCCTGGGGCTGTCAGTGCTGCTCCGCAGTGTGAAATCCAGTGTACAGATCTATTAATGTAACTGCTTTGTCTAAACGAGTGAGGAAAAGCTCTGACCCAAGTACCAGATTTTGTAGTCAAATTGATTTTCTAAGCTTCACACCTGCCACAGCATTATCCACCGTGTTGTTAAATGTGCGTTAATTAACAAGTGATCGCTGTTTAGAATTCTTTCAGAGGATTGGTGACCTCTCCGGCATAAATGATAATTCTCCCCTATTTGTGGTGTACACGGGCATGCGGTGGGGCAGAATGTCAGCAAATTTAATAGAGGCCAAGTTAATAGAGTTCTCTATCGTTCAAATGGAGCACAAGTAGAGAATTTGCATTCCCTAAGCTCACACCATATTTCCTTTTCAAGGAATCCCCCTGTTATAGGCTAATGAATAAAAGTCACAATATCAGAATAAATCTTTGCTGCAAATTCTCCCCTCTGGCGACATTATTAATAGATTCAGGAGAAGAATAGAGAGGAGGATTAATCTTTAAGATGATGGATAGGCTCTGCTCGCCTTCCCATGCTCCTACGTTAAGGTCATTTTGATAAGAGGGTATATTTTGGGGTCCTCTGTACAAAAGGTCATCATATCTACTTCCAGGTCTCTCTCAGAGTTCCGCTCCGGCTGCCAGGAGTGGAACTGCTGTCCCGATTGCACAGGACCTCTGACCTCTAACTACCTGCTGACGATTACTCTGAAGTCTGTATTTTTCTGACTCTCTGTGTGTCTCTGGCTGTGTGGGCGACAGCGCTGCCGTTCAGAGGAGAGAGTGATGGCTCATCCGCAGTGCGGGGCGGAGTGGTTCAGCGTAGCACCGTGCTCTGACAGTGGGTATAATAGGGAGGTCACACATGGATAATGGGCAGGTCAGAACGGCCACTAGCTGTTGGGAAGAGCAAGGTCAGGGTTTATCCTTCCCAGGAAAGCATACTGTGGTCTGCCAGGAACGGCCACAGAACAAACAGAACAATTCATTGGACACAGAATTCCTGGAAGAAATCTGCCCTGCACGTTTACTACGACTAGTATGGAAATATGTTTGACATGGCCAAGAAAGTTATCACATTAAGACAGTTTCGCATCAGTGGATATGAACAATCATTGTGACATGTCACATGATTATTAAAAATGAGAATTTTAAAATGAAAAATTTGAACTCTTCATAGACGGAAAACAACAAATAAGATTTGACTAATATTTGACAAAACATTTAATAGCAATTATATGTGGTGCCTTAAAGTGTCTTTGCACAGTGCATAAATGTTACGTTATATTGAAATTGAAGAAAAGTATATTAGGATATATATACTGTATTGTTATTTGATTATTGCCCACCTCTAATTTAAGGGTTGCAAAGCAGGCATTTCCCTTTCCCTTACCACTAATAGTTTAATGAGCAATAGTTGGTTATCACTAACAATAAATAATAGAAAGTCTCATCTTTTTTTGTTTTGGAGTTTAAACACTTGTAAGACAACACCGTTAAAGGTCTACTATACAACATAGAAGAATTTCTGTAAAATTAAAAATTGCCTGACTTTCGTGGTCTTCGATAAGCCTTATGGCGCTTTTCCACTACATGGTCCTGGCGATTCTCGACTCGCCTACGCACAGCGCGGTTATTTTGCTTTTCCATTACCGATAGCTTTACCTGGTACCTGGTAATTATTTACTACCTACTCTGGTGAGGTTCCAAGCGAGCTGAGCTGATACTAAAATGTGACATCGACAGACTGCCGGCCACTGATTGGTCAGAGTGTCGTCACAGGAAGAGTCACGAGAAGTACTGAACAAATCTTTTTAATGAACTGATACTAATGATTCAGTTACACTGAAAACTGCTTTACAAGTCACGAGTCACTTGTTTGTGTGTTCCGTATCAAAAGTCACAGCAGTTTCATGCAGCCGTGCTGGGATGACTCTACCTACATTGAGGAGGTACTATATCGTAATTGAAAAACAAAACATGGAGGCTGCCGTCTTGGAGGCAGCCCAAACAGATGTGTGTTTAGCATTTTGAAGCAAATGCTTACAACACAAACCAAGAAAGGAATCATCCTCTGTCAACTGCAGCCTGCAGGCTCACCATTAGATGTCACTAATGCTTACACACTGGACCTCTAAATCTCAGATATTATTTTAGTGTTTTTGGTTTATATTGGCCTTCTGCTGGTATGAGTCTTAATTACACAGCATGTGGGGACCAGAGAAATGACATAAACTTGTCAGCTACTTAATTAATCATTAATAAGTTGAGTTGTTAACGGCTATGAATTGATTAATGTATCATCTGTCATTCCTAGTTTGCTTCTATATTTAGCTAATGTAGCTGTTCATTCATTCTTGCCATTATGGAGTTTGTTTGGCCCAATGGAGCTTGTAGAAACAGCATGTTTGCTAAACTTTTTTCTAATGAAATGAGTTTATTGCTATGTTTTCTCCATTCTGTGTTGATGATGGGGCTTTAGCTGCGCCTGTGCTGTAGGTCTAATCTGAGCAGAATGTGCTGTTTTGCCTCTACTCGAGCTGTGAGGTGAAACTCCCTCCAGCAGGCTCATTAGGGGAGTTTAGAGTGGCAGAGAGGGGATAAACATTTACCTTATGATTGTGTTTTACAATAAGCCTGATGCTGGTTGCTTTTATAGGGTTCAAAGGCGGCTGTTTTTACAGGCTGTGATGAAGCCACAGTAAAAACCAGTGGGGGATTAAGCAGCAGATGGGTGCTCGGAGAGATGGAGGGAGAGCAGAAGGAGGTGGGAAGATGAATAAAGATAAAATGTAGGGTGTGAAGTGTGATACACATATGCTCCAAAAACACACACAAAAACGATAGATCTGGTGAAACTTTGAATAATGTGCTTTGTAATTTTCTAGATTATGTGCTGTATAATACCGTGGGGTTCTTCAGGGAGCGCTGCAGTTGTTGGCCTTTGCCCTAAGCTTTAACTGCACGTCATGATCCCACCACCACCCCTCATACCTACCTCTCCTCTATTCTGCTCACAGTACAGTCAGGTTAAGTTGCTGGTTAACAACCAAAGAGCTGCCTGCGTACCAGAGATTTATTTTTTCCTGATTGCCTTTAAAATTCTGCTTATCTTTGACTCCAACGTCTCCCTCAGAGAGCTGTATAGACTCCCAGGAGATGAAGCCCACTGCTTTGTGTGGGCCATACAAGGCCCTTGGCCCCCAAATAGAGTAGAATAGAACACACACACACACACACACACACACACACACACACACACACACACACACACACACACACACACACACACACACACACACACACACACACACACACACACAGACACGCGCCATGGTCTTCTTTTAAAATTTCTTTAGTTCTTTTTTTAATATCCAAAATGCTTATTTCCCCTACTGCCCCTCTCTACAACACATGCTAATGAGATGCTTTGTAAAGGCGTTAATTAGTGAGCTAGTCACTGATTGCTGCGCTTGTTTTTGTTGTGTGTGCGTGTGTGTGTGTGTGTGGGTATTAATATGGCTGTGTGCCGCTGAAGAGAGTTCTGTCAGGGTCTGCTCTGGAACCAATTAGGCTAAAGCTCAGTGTCCACTGAGGCTGCTGGGAGAAAAAAAAAGCCTGCTGCTTGCAATGTCAAACAGTAGCATTAACACGGGCCAGTGAGACGGAGTGAGACGATGGCAGACAGACAGTTCCTCCGCTAGGTATGAAAATCAGACAAAGAATACACTCTCTGCCTCAAATATATTTATGTACATACAATACTAAAAAAACTAAATCAACTCATGAATCACAGAAGTTGCTGTGATTCATCACAATTAATTACAACCTTTAATCTTAATACTGAAGCCTGTAATAACTGATGTATTTAGAATCACAGAATTAATGTAGCATTTACACAAAAGAGGCATATTTACATTCACATACTGTTGTTTAATAGCGTAATTAAGTTCAAACATGGATCCTTTCCTGTGAACAACAGATGAACTTGTCTGCACTAAGATTAACAAAAAAACAAATCCAGGCTAAACTACAGAGACATCAAGGCCAATTAAAAGTATGTAGAAGAAAGTGATCATCTCCTGCGCGCTCTTTATTATGGCGCTGCTCCTCCGTTTTACTCACAGTTAGTGCATATGACTGCAGTTTCCAGTCTTTGTCAGCGGAGTGTGCTGTGACACCCAAGTAATTGACACAATTACTCACAGACGTCCAGTGTTCTCCTTTAAAGGTGATGACCTGTGCTCTCTCAAGCGTCCTCATCTTCTTCACATAATGTGTCTATTCATGACACATTAGTGTCCTCTCGAGGTCAGAGTTTAAGATTAGGGCTGCAACTAACGATTATTTTTGGTGTCGACTAATCTAACGATTATTTTTTCGATTAGTCGACTAATCACGATAATCTTATATTTATTTTTAAACATTGTTAAAACAAAGTTTTGATAATGAGTAGCAGTGCATCCACCGTTCCAGAGGGGGGAGCTGCGCTTCTGAGAGCTGCTGTGCTGATTACGTCACTTCCAGGTATTGGCCAATCAAAGGACAGTTGGGAAAGCCCTCGCTGGCTGGCCAATCACAACACTCAATGTGAGCTTTAACTGAAATTTCTTATCTAAAGAATGAGTGATGAATGATTTATAAAGGTAAATCATGAAAATTTACAGGGGTGCCCAAACTTTTGCATACCACTGTATATGTATATTTGTATGTGTGTGTATATATATATATATATATATGTATATGTATATGTATATGTATATGTATTTATGTTTATGTTTATGTTTATGTTTATGTTTATGTTTATGTTTATGTATATGTATATGTATGTATACATGGACACTGACTTTTTTCTGCTCATAGCCTTTGATTTATATCGCATGCATCATGGTCTTCATAAGTACAGTAAGGTACAGCCATGCAAGGTCACAAGTTCTGGATGTGTTCTACTCAAAAAACAATATCTTCCATGACGATGTTTGTTGAGGATGCGTTCGTACATTCAGACGCCTTTGTTAGTCACACTAGCTTTACGTCTAACCTGAGTCAAGCTTGTTTTGAGTGTGTGTGTGTGTGTGTGTGTGTTGATGCATGTGTCTATTTGCCTGGTGCGTAACCTCCTGTGTCACTCTGACAGGCCTTGTGGCCCTTCTTGGTCACCATGCCATGCCATGTTCCTCCTGCTAAGGCCAACAGGAAGTGACACATGTGAAATGCTGACCTGGTGGTTGTAGTCCCCTCCAGCGCCTCAGGATGCTGCTCTTTTATTCACTCTTCCCCTCTCTTCTCTCGCTTCCTGGCATTTTCTCTTTTTTTGTTTAATCTATTTTCCCAAAAACGTCGAAAAATTTGCGTCTCCCTCCACTCTCCCGTTGATTCTGTAACACTTTTTTTTTTTTTTTTACCTCTTTCTCCCGTAATGAGTCAGGAAATGGCAGCCCATTTCTCAGGATAGTGAACGGGTCTGCATCACTCCTCACTGTTCCAAGTCATAATTTTTAGGACTTATATCTTGCAGGACTTGACCTTTTTTAGCTTGTGATTTCACAACCACATTAGATGTTACAACACCACATGAATGCACACATTCTAACACAGCTAATTTTCTTCCGTCTTTGACCTAAAAAAAAAAACAAGGCAGCAGCTAATGATTATTTTCATAATGGAAAAATGTCTATTATTTTCTTGATTAATCGAGTAGTTGTTTAGGTCATAAAATGTCAGATAAATAATAGGCATTTCCCAAGTGTTGAAATGATGATGTTCTCACGTCTTGTTTTGACCACTTGTTTTTTTCTATTTGACAAAGGATTAGGTTTAGCAAAGAAAACAGAAAATATTCACATTTAAGGAAAATCTGAGAAAAATAATCAGGATATTATTCAGCCATCCATTTTAAGTTAAATAAAAAAACACCCCGACCTTCTCCACTAAACCATATTTTTTTTGTTGGGCCTTCCCTCAAATCATATTTCTGCATATGGAAAATGTGATACGAAAAAACAAAAAGACTGGAAATAATGAGAGGGATTTTGTATGGAAAAGAGGGAAATAGGTGTACTTGAGCATTTACAGTATACAAGAGAACTAAATTGGGCTGATGTACTTCCTGATTCCTTATCCCGTATTACATTTTTCTTATGCTGCATCAGAATAGGGCATGTAACCAGGGGTCGCTGGTTTAAATACTGGGACGGGTAATCTTCATTGGTCCCTGGGCACAAATAAGTGCTGCCCACTGCTCCCGTGCCTGGCCTGTGTGTGTTCACCACTGGTGTGTAAAAGGACGGGTTAAATGCAGAGGTCAAATTCACTATCACTGATTGCTATGTGGCAAAAAGGACTCTAAATTCTAATATTTCTGTATCTTATTTCTTTCCATTTCACTCATCCATCGATTTTCGATTGTTTTAGTGATCTGTTTTATTGCTGTTATTCTTGGACCTTTAAGCAGCTGGTTTTCAGGTTGTCCCTGAATATACTGACATTTTGCCACTGCTTCCACCTCTTCCAGTCCTCTCCTCCAATCGCAGGTCCATCCACTGTATCATTGAGGGAAATGAGGCTGTTCCTTATCTTCAGGATGAGGCACTGTGCAAATCGGCCTGTTTCCTCATCTATTAGCATCAGATGTCCCATTCTCCAGGGAGGCCCTCTCATTTCTCTCTTTATTTACTTATTTATACAGTATGTTTGTTTGCCGCTCGTGTTCTCTCTGTATACTGGGAATAAAAAGGTCCCACGTCCCCAACTAGTACGTGCTACATCAGCTTTGCCACTGGAGAGCATGGAAGAGGATGGATGGAATGAAGGTGGAATTGCTATATGTAAATTTGATGAGGAAAATCCCCTTTCTCCTCAAATTTGTCCAGCTCTGATTCCTCCGACAAGCAACCGCACAAAGCTTTGGAACTACAAGAGGATTTACTGTAATATACCATTGAGGATTTCTTTACATTACACAGGTGACAGTGACAATGCAGCTTGTGGGAATACTAAAGGAGGCTTTGTGGAGTGGAGACTGTTAGTGCAAAGCTGTAAGAGTCGGATACCTTGAGGTTTTACAGTAGTAAGCATTTTTGTGTGTGCACGAGCTTGTGTGTGTGTCTTTATAATACATGTCACAAGTACAGTTTATATGCACGCGAGCATGCCCGTGCATGGTCACTGAACACACACACGCACACACACGCGCACACCGGTCCACATGGTGTGTATTTAAATGCTTGATTATGCATTTTGCATAGCTGTGGGACATGCATCACTCTTCCCAGACTGCTAATAAAGTGACCAGGGAGATGGGGGGAACCTAAATGAATCCTAAAGTGCCAGGCTTGCATTCCTCACTCCCTCACTCTCCCTCACTGCTCTCCTTAGTTATTCCAGGCCGTCATGAAAGGCTGCGACTCTCCTCCTCCTCCTTATGTCTGTCTGCTACAGCCAGGTGCTCCGTCTCCTGAAGAGGTGTGGTCTGCTCTGCTCCTAATTGCCTGGACCAGAGTGAACTATGGGCAAACGCTCTTTGTGAAGGAACACGGTGGAGGAATAATTTTGAATAAATCACATAGTTAGCCGGGTGGTATTTTCTGCTAAATAAGCAGTTCAGGAGCCGTCTCACACGAAGGTGTGAGCATTAGAATGACGGGTCACTTGCCACAGGTCATGTTGGGGGAGTATTTAAATGATTTAAATGATGTCGGTGCCACTGAAGGGGACAGGTTGTGGAAGGATGTGTAAGGCAGCACCTCTTTGTTGTTTGATCCTGACGGAGTATCATCCTTCACTCCTTCACTCTCCTCCTCTGAAGGAGGTCTCATAGCCCTGGGAAGAGGGGCTTCTTATATGATGAGAGAGGTGAGAGGTTGCTTGGATCTCTTTCACTCTTCCTCTCATTTTCTCTCGCTGCCAGCAGAGAATGTTTTTATTGAAGTGTGAGAAGTGCTGACCACAGAGAGACAAAGTCCAGCACACACTGTAATGTTTTCAATCAGGAGATGAGCCAATTGTAATAAGCTGTAGCCAAATAGACTCAGGCTTTGTCGATGTCTGCCAAACAAGCAAACATAGTAATGTTGAATGCAGAAACCATCTGGCAAATGGCTATAACACTTATCTACTATTACCCCGAGCTCTTTGAACATCTTTAGCACAGTTTGAAATTAGCACAAGCTCTCACATCCAATGATAAAGTTCATAGGAGATGCAATAGGCTAATTAGATGTAATTCTGTGTTTGATGTCTCCATGAGATAGAAATTGTCTGATGTTGTCTCTCATCATCTTTCATAACTCTTGTTCAGGCACGAGATGGGAACTTAATGAGTTCCCATGTGTACGTTTCATGTTTGGTGCCCTTCATATCTACAGTATGTCTGATTGTGTTTCACTAAATAGAGATTAGAAAAAATGAAGAATGGTAGAACTGTATATGTATGTAGCCTGTTGTCAGCTGTTTTTTGTGGTGAGGGATAGACAATTGTCAGGTCATGACCAGTGTGTGTCAACAAGCAGCTGTAACTGTTATGCCTCTGTCATGCATCGGCTTTATCCTCCAGATGAGGGTCACTGTCGCTGGACAGGTCGTCACTCCGACTGTGGATAAAGGAAGAAGAAAATAACAGCATGGCGCTCAGTGCTCCGGTCCCTCTCTATCTCACATTACTCATTCATTGTCTGTCGCTTTATCCTCCACATGAAGTTTGTGCTGGACTTGAAGCTGACATAGGGCAAAAGGACAGGTAGCCATGTCACAGCACAGGACCAGTGTACAAAGACAAACAACCATTCACTCTCACATTCACACCTTCGGCCAATTAACCACTGAGTGAGCATGCCAACCCCACACACAGAAAGGCCCTTGCTGTGAGGAAACGGTGCTATCTGTTGCTCAACTGTGTGGCTGTCAATCATTTAACTGATCTGAATTATGAAAGAAAAAATATTGACGACTGTCCCAAGTTGTACAAACATTCATGGCTATTTAGCGCTCCCATAGAGTGGTCCTATCACACATATATGTTAGTTATGGAGGTCTACTTACATACATTAACTTTTATGTTTAATGTAATGTGTTTTTATGGTCAAAAACCTCCTAGCTGCTGTAAACGAGCCGATAGAAATCTCTCCTCACTGAAGCTCTCGTCAGCCACCCTGTTTCAGACTGAAATCTCACACCCAGAAGACAGACTGTGTTGTGATTGGCCAGCCAGCGAGGGCTTTCCCAACTGTCTTGTGATTGGCCAATACCTGGAAGTGACATATTCAGCACATTAGCTCTCAGAAGCACAGCTCCCCCTCTGGACCGGTGGATGCACTGCTACTCATTATCAAAACATTGTTTTAACAATGTTTAAAAATAGCTTCTTCACGACTCCCCGCCGCAGTCCCTTTTATGACTTTGACCCGGAGTCAGACCCGGAGTCAAACCCAGAGTCAGAAGACACTTTCGCAAGCGTAACACCTCCACAACGGACGTTTCTTCTTCTTCTGCGGTTCAAGGTACGCAACCGGATGTGCCCGGACTAGTGCCCGGAGCAGGAGCATCCACTGTTCAGGAGAAATGCAGTTTATGTAACCGGACCGGGTTTTTTCAGAGATCTCTCTGAGCCGAGATTACAATACAGCACAGTCTTCTCAGCCGTGGCTGAACTGTTTGTTTTGAACCTTCAGGGCTTCATAAACGAGGTAATGGCGCACACCAAAAAAACCCAGCATTAATTGGTACTTCTGTTCTAGATCCGCTTTAAATTCTATTAAGCAGAAGATGAATCTGCGTCATAGCGTTGCTCTGAAAATGATGCAGGAAAAATACAGAAGACAAAGAAGGAATTGGTATGTTCACCTGAGTCTTGCTTTCCCACCACTGCCGATTGCAACTAATGCCGATAAAAACATGCTTGCATTTCTGAGTCATTTGACCCTGAATGCTTACAGCTTTTTCTTGAGCAGGGAATAGGGTATAAGGGTATATGTCATATGTCAATGAAACACCACTCAAGTATAACAGCTCTCTTTAATGAAATGTTCTCCAATTTCCAATATCTTTTCTGTTAATTGTATATTTTCAATGTTTTTGCAGTATTTTGGTGTAGAATTGCAGCTGAAGCTGCAAATATTTTTTTTTTTACTTTTGCCTCGACTCAGCTTTTGCTGATATGGCTGTGTCACTTGAGTCTTGTCTTGTGTTTATAGGATATCCTCTGCAGTCAGGTTTCATGGAAATGATATCAGTGAACCGCTCCAGGCATCCAAACAATCCTGCCTCAGGCACGGCTATCATTATTTTTCTGGGAAGTTGTGTGTGTGTGTGTGTGTGTATCTAACTGTGTATATATATATATATATGTGTGTGTGTTTGTATGTGTTTTGACACAGAGTTAACACTGTTTTACAGCTTAATCAGTCTGTGTAACTGAATGCATATTTATCAGAGAAAATTCATGTTCAAAGAATCAGACCTCAGCCCATACATCATTATCACACACACACACACACACACACACACACACACACACACACACACACACACACACACACACACACACACACACACACACACACACACACACACACACACACACACAGATCCACATTTCATTAGAGAGGCAGATTCAGGCAGCAGTAGATTAAAAACAACGTGTGTTTTTACAGGTCCATAAATCAAGCATGGTACGAGGGGGATTCATTTAGAGAACACCAGAGTTGTGGCATAGTTGCCCTCACGTGACTAATGCTTAACTGAGATACTTTGATACACTGCCTTTTTATTAGTTTCATTCTCTCCTCCCCATATCAATGATTATCTCTTGGCTCACATTTGACTTTCAGAGTAGGCTGGATGTTGTTTTCGTTTTGTTTAATATTTAGATGATAAACTGATGAGTAAAGGCCTTTGCACATCAATGGTCAACTGAATAAACGGCAAGAAATTAGCAAAATAGTTGGACGTGAATTTTGATGCACCCTTACTATTCACATGAAGCAAGACACGATGAAGCAAATAAATGATCGGGAAAAAGAAAAATGCATCATGCGAAGAAATAGGTGGAGTATTTATTATGGTAGTTATTATTCTCAGTAACAAGGAAAAGAAAAGAGATATCTGTACAACCACCACTGAAGAAGAGAGTTCTGTTTGTCACAATCTTGCAAATTTGCTTGTTTTAATTTTTTCACATCCACAATAAATCAACAGTAACTCATCAATAAATATGCATTCCGATTGGTCAGATGTGCATCTGTCAGACATGAAACTGGATAAAAAAAGTGATACAGTATTCCTCAGTGTAATTCCAGTTTTGAAAAACATAGATGTCCAAATAAATGTTTGTTTTTCTTCGCCTTGGAATCAGCCTTTCATATACACTTCAGTCAAGCACTGTGCTTTATGAAGGCTGCCATCTTGTGCTGCCATGTTTGACAAAGTTACATTATGGTTGTTGTTTTTGTATCTTTTACTTTGGATCCCTTAAATTGAAAGCGCATCATAGTGTTGTACAGGAATTCACTTAAAGGGACACTGCATAGTATTTATGGGTTTATATAACCCAATATCCACTTTTTTATACATATTATGTGCTCCTGCATTGTCTAGTCGCTGTATAATAGTTTTTGTTTAATTTTCGTAGTGTTTCAAAAAGTCATGTAAAATAACATGGTCACGGGCTGCTGCATTTCCACTGTTAGCAGCGAGACGCCATGTTTCTACGGGAGCCTGTATAGACAAACCCGAGAGAACAAATCAAGCGTCGCTTTGGGGGTGAGCAGAGGAGCAGTTCGTTGTTGTAAATTTCAGCCTCTCCTCTCGATGTCACTATAAACTACTTACTTCACCTTTAACTGCCAGAAATGAAGCAGAAATTATCATATTCACACGGCTCTTACATTTCCACTGATGCCGATTGAAGATGAAGCCGTCAAAACCCATCTACATTGCAGTCATTTGACGCGGGAGTGAATGCTTATTATTATGGTCAAAACCAGTAAAAATTCAGGTTTAAATGCATTTTTGACCAGTGGGAATGGTCTATGGTGACATGGTCACATTCTTTATTCTGTTTATCCGTTTGGCAGCATTGCCTGGTAGAAGCAGAGCAGGGCTGTTAATCTGTTATTGCTATTTGGGCTGCTTGTACTTTTACCAGTTTATTAATGGTGTGTGAAGCACTCCTATAAAATGTTTTGTTGATCAGTGATGTTGGGATAATAAATGCAGCACATCACACATGCACACCCACACACACTCCCTTGTCATTTGTCAAACAGCTGTCATCTGGATGTCCTTCCTTTAAAGGTTTACTCGTGTGTTCATGTATTTGTCTGTTTTGTGATCCTCAGTTTCCGCCTTCTATGTGTGCCAGCTCTGGTCTCAGGCTAGAGAGCAGGTGTAATTTCCCCAGCACTAAAACCCCAACAAGTGGCACCAGGGGAGAGAGGAACATATTACAGGTTCAAACGGCTCTGCTCTCATGGACTACAGAGAGTTACAGGCTCTCCTGACCTGTGGCCAGGCTCAGCGCTTGTGTGTGTGTGTCTGTGTGTACGTCGAGGGAGGCTCAAAGGTGTCAGAGCTGCCTTACTGTGTTTCTTTCATAGTGTAAAGCCTTTATTATGGTCTGGACCTGTTTTTTGGAGCCGCAGGGCAACATTATTGCATGTGTTCCAGTTGAAAAACGAGCATGTGTGTGTGTTTGTGTGTAGCTGTGCATTTACAGTACGACTTTTAGATAACCAGGTATATATAGAAACGCGGGTTAGAAGGTGAACAGGTTGGGTAAATATATCAAATACTCTGTAATAAAACCTGGTGTAAACCAGTGAACACAGTTTGACCTTTATCCTCCAACTCCCTCAGTCACAGCTCTATATGTAGACCACAGGGGCTCAGCTGATTAATTCTGTCAGGCCTGGATGCCTTCAAGAGAAAGTGATGTCTCACACTTTGATTAGCTTTTTGTTTGAGCAGTGCTGTCACAGTGGATTGGATTATTATTTTTTTTGTTGGAAAGTTGACTTTTAATCTCTATCATAGTAAATGAAACTGGCTCCCCTAAACAGCAGCATAGCTTAGCAACTGCAGATAATCCTGTAATTTTTTTGGTGTGGTGTGGTAGCTCGTTCTTAAGGCCACATTATACTTCTCCGATTGCGTATGCGTTATCCGTCTGCGTCACCACGGAGACGCCTCGAGCCTTTATACTTCTGCGTCGTGGTGACGGACACGCACTGCAATTTCCCGCCCGATCAGTAGGGGTCGCTGCGCAAGGTTGTTCTGCTTCAGGCTACAGTGAGCAATGGCGTCCGAGAAAGAAAGAGAGAGAAAGACTGTTGTTGTTGAAACAGTAGCCGTTTCTCACTTTTCTTTGTGACGGAACGCAGTTTTAAGATAATTTGAGGTGAGAAATTGGCCATTTAGAGTCTAAACATGTGCTGTGTGTGTTAAGATATGACATATTTATAGTTTGGCAGCGGCGTTATCGGCGGGGATCAGCTCCATGTCTGTGGACGCTCGGTGCTCACTGTGAGCCGGCACAGAGCAGCTTAGCTCGGCCTGTCCTGAGGACCAATCGCAGCTCTTGCCGTCTCCGTTGTCCCTTGACGGAGTGACGGACACTTTCAGAAATATTTTGTGCAGGCGGAGACGACGCAGAGCCTGTCGAAGAGCCTCTGCGTCGTCTCCGACTGCACGAAATATTTTTTACGTGTCCAGAGTCTCTGCGTAACCTACGCAGAGCACTTTACGCAGAAGTATAAATTGGGCTTTATTCTGAGAGTCATAAACTGCCACTGTGCCACAGCATCTCCTTACAGATGCACAAGTTATCATTCCGTGTCTGAAAGAGATGCACCGGGCAGCGCATTTAGACGCTCAGATTTTGTGAGTCTCTTTCAGATGTGCAAGCATATCTTGTGCGTCTGTAAGGCACACTTTGACAAGCTGTATATGACGGTATGGGATGAGAATGTGTTGCTCTGGATTTGTAGTAAGTAACATCTTGTTTTTTAGACAAGAGTAAAAGGAACAAACACTGTGATTCTCTCCTTTAAAGTAAACTGTAACTATGGGCCAATTCCAATTCCTATCTTAACTCTCAATCTTAACCCTCAAGCTCAACCCTTAATCTTAACTGGCCCTCAAAACCAAGTGTTGAGGGTTATTTTGTCACTTAGAAATGGGACACCCCTTAAATGCAGATACGTCTTCAGACTGTAGGGGGCAGAATAACTCGAAAGCTGTGTCCAGTCTGTCAACTCCAAAAAAGAAGAAGAACACATTTACGTCACAATTATTTATTTATATTTTATGTCAGTCAAGTTATTAGGTTGTCAGTTAGTTATAAGATGATACTCATACAAATACCACAACCACGGACATATTCAGCTGACAGTTACCACACACCATGGCTATTTGAAGGGTAAACCATAGCAAACGATCGCGTGTGCGCACCGGCCGGCTGTTGACAAAAGATCGCTTCGCTGCTTTCGACGCCATCTTTCTTATGTGAAAACACGCAATGCATTCTGGGTAGCCCTTGCTCCCAAGGGTGGTCTCGGAAAATCTCAATATTGAGGGCGATACAGCCCTTAAACTTGCCCCTCAACTTAATTTTTCTGAGAATCGGGACAGCACTTGCACTAGAGGGAGCGCGCATTTTTGAGATTGAGGGTTAAGATCGAGGGTTAAGCAAGGAATTGGAATTCACCCTATGTCCAGATAACTACCTTAAAAACCCACAGTGGTGTCCAAGAGTTACTTCCAACTAGGGCTGGGTATCGAACTTCCTCCCCTTCAGGTATCCAACTTAATCTCATCATCGCAGTGAGTCAGATAAGCATTCAGCTCACCTCTTGACCGAGATCTCTTATTGTTCACGATTGGCTGTCCGTATGACTAGAGATGGAGCACTTTATCCATAGGAGAAGAGAGCGGTGGGGCTTAACACGCGTGTGTCTGTGTTGTGTTTTGAGAGGCTGGTGCCTGTTAATGAATGTCAAGAAGATTTAAAGTGCATGGAACAATAAATACAAAAGCAGAATGTAGCTCCGTGTTCGACTGCAAGTTAAGAATTTTACTATAATGGATGGATTGCACATCAATGGCGACAGGAATAAATGACACGAAACTGCCATCTATTGAGTTTCAACACTGGTCCCTCATGAAGAATCACAGACTTTCTTTGATTTGATAAAATCAAAAAAGAGCCAACACGGTTGGTGTAGCGGTTAGCACTCTTGCCTTTGCAGCAAGAAGAACCAGGCTCAAGACCTGGTCGGAAACGAGGGCCTTTCTGCATGGAGTTTGCATGTTCTCCGCGTGTGTGGATGGGTTTACTCTGGTGTTCTATATAGTGGATAGCAATAGTGGATGGATGGAATTTTTTTCAAATTAGCAAGGTAGCCGTTATAGTGAGTATAACATGCATAATCTTCAGTAAAAATGTAGATTTAAAATGTTCTGCTTTGACTGAAGTTGAGAGTTGAGAGGTGATGTATTTCCTCTCCACGGCGCAGGAATCTTTTGCCATAGACTCTCTTTATAAAGTGGCAAAGGTTGCTCCTTTAATACTACAGATTGGAGCTTCCAATCCAATTGGAGCTTTTCTGTGCCCCTAACAACATTTATGTTTTAAGTCTCAGTGGACATGGAAGGACGAGGGACAGTTGAAGGAGCCTTCCTGTGAGAAGGAGGAAAGGTATGAGGTAGGAACTCGGTTAAGTCTCTAAAAACAACTGATTGAGAGGAGAACACTGCAGGAAAAGCTAGGAAAAGCTAGGGAAAGAGTTTTGGGAAATATACCATGTCGTTTCATGTATGATCGTAAGTGAAGGGTCTGTTGAAGATTTTAATATGGGTGAATGGAAATTAAATATTTTTCCAAAACACAATATCAAGCCAACACTGTTCCTTGTGTTTTAACTGAAGTAAAAACTCTTGCACTAAAAATCTCACCAGCTGCCACTGGTGTCGTGATAAATTAGGCCAAATAAAACCCACACACATGGCTGTAAATGATGAGCTTATGTCTGTGCAAGTGTATGTGCAGACTTCATTGAGGCTGCCTCATTAAGTTTTGGTAACTAAATCCCCCACAGGTTTGAATGAATGACCGAGATGACCCAACTGGGGCACAGTAAAGGACTAGATGCGTGGAGAAGAGTTAAAATCGTGAGAGAAGAAAGGAGGAGTGAGGATAGTGGTAGAAGGAAGGAGTGTGGTGAGGTGGGGGGTGGCGTGGCATGGCAAGGATGATCATCCATTACATCCCACAGCGGCCCAGGGGTCGGTTTCAGCAAGACTGATTCAGAGTGATCAGGTTTGGACTCCATCTCCCATAAATCCTGGCACATGACGCTGATGGATGTGGACCATAAAGCCTCCCACCCTGACATGTGGAGAGCAACATGGAGAACCATGGGAAAAAGTGAGTGCTCCAGGTTAATGTCAACGAGGCCTGGGAGCGGAGAGGGGATGATGGAGAGAAGGAAATACGGGGGACGGTGAGAGATCAGAGGTGCGGAGAAGGGGATTGAGAGGAATGAGTGAGCTGAGAGCAGAATGTGAAACAGCAGAGAGTTTGTCGGAACACAGTAACAGGATTTACTGTGACATTGCAATAATTCAGCTGTCGCCATACTGGTTTAAACTCACGATGCTTGGAGAGCAGTGAATACTGACACGTGAATGTCTTTCCTGACACTCATTTTGAAATGAATTTCCTCCTATCGCCACAGCTTGGTAATGAGCTGCTTGACTATTTGATTGCGATGCAACATCAAAATCTCACGATGTGGTGAAGTCCACCCAGAATGCAGTCTGATTGCTTGAGGCTCTGCGTAATTTTAGCTCTTGTGATTGCGTGGTTATGTTACGATTACCAATCCATCGGCCGATTCAAATGTATCTACGTCTCGCACGCACTCCTGATCGAACGACATATTGGATATCTGCCTAAAGTTCAATAATGTGCATCCCTACTTCACATTCATCAGCTAGAGAAAACATATTTGTGTGACCACTCAGTACTGAAGATTAAGAGATAAGGAACCTATGTCAGCTCTGTGAGTGAGATTCAGGTCTACAGGACAACACTCTCCTCCATTGTTCGGTTTTGCTGTGCAGCTGGTGCAGTTCAATGACCTCAACGCTCAATAAATGGGTTCAGGCAAAAAGCCTTGTGGATTCTGAGATGATTATGCTCACAGAAGTTGCATGGCCACATATACTTCCAATTTAGGATCACATACTTGCTAAGTTGTCAAGGAAATTCATAGCTCTTGGTCATCCTTTAGCAGTATTAATTATTATATATTATAACCATAGAGACATTGCTATTTGAAACATATTGTTTAAAGCGAACCGGAAGTTCCAATTAACAATGTTTTTTAGTGTGTATCTGCGTCATTACCTTGTTTATGAAGCCCTGAAGGTTCAAAACAAACAATTCAGCCATTGCTGAGAACGCTGTGTTTTATTGTAATCTCGGGCTCAGAGAGGTCTCTGAAAAAACCTGGTCCGGTTACGTAAACAGCATTTCTCCTGAACAGCAGATCCTCCTGCTCCGGGCAACTAGTCCAGGCACATCCAGTTGCATACATTGAACCGCAGAAGAAGAAGAACGTCCGCTGTGAAGGTGTTTCACAAGCGACAGTGTCTTCTTACTCCGGGTCAAAGTCATAAAAGGGACTGCGGTGGGGAGTCGTGACAAAACTAATTTTAAACATTGTTAAAACGATGTTTTGATAATGAGTAGCAGTGCATCCACCGTTCCAACGGGGGGAGCTGTGCTTCTGAGAGCGGGTGTGCTGATTATGTCACTTCCGGGTATTGGCCAATCGCAAGACAGTTGGGAAGGCTCTATGCTGGCTGGCCAATCACAATACACTCCAACATGCACACCTGCGCAGAGGAATTCTCCCACATCACCAATGAGTGGCAAGTCAGTGGCAAACTAAACACTGTAGGCACCAACAGGATGTCAGCCATCCATGTATCACACAATTGATAGAGGTATTTGGCATTCAGGGATGATGCATCATAGCCGTGGAACAGTTTGTTTTGGTGAAATACGGTATTTTTTTTACATGTGTTTCCATTAGTAATGATACCAAAATAATCCCAAATCCCAACAGTTTTTGGCCCCCTTCCCTTGGGGTACAGCAGCTGATTG
Organism: Microchirus variegatus; assembly: GCF_963457635.1. Lineage (NCBI taxonomy): Eukaryota > Metazoa > Chordata > Actinopteri > Pleuronectiformes > Soleidae > Microchirus > Microchirus variegatus. Next base: position 18,965,282 of record NC_139809.1, read on the forward strand.
GGCGATAGAAAAACTTCACTCCCGACCAGTGTTTCTTCAATGCCTAAAGTCCATTTTCATACAAAGCTTGACGTCTTTGCAGCCGTGTTGTCTTCTGTGCGCACTTCGATGTTATACAAGTTGTTTTTATTGTTTGCCTGTCATTGCCTTTTCTCCTCTGTCATGTCTTGACATTGGGAAAACTGAAATGCTTCCATTTAAGATTCAGATTTAAAAGCTGCTAGAGCATCCACAATTTTAAAAATCTCTCTCCTACAAAGTAGATGCTCTCCTCTCCCTCACCACTAACACTGGAGAGGATGATGTACTCGCGGGACGATGGTCTCAGTTCTCACTTGTCTCTGCTCTGCCTCACAAATCCCAACAGATCCATAATGGTATCAAAACACTTTTATTGTCACTGTAACATGAATCTGATAACACCTTTACATCCCCACTTTATCACTCTGTCTTCTAAGAGTATTTGTGTGCCTTTGCAGTGTCATTAATTATGTGTTTCTTTTTCATTTATTTTGTTTAATGCATGACCAAGAGGAATATAGCTCATTAAAAAGCCCTGTGATCATAATAGGGCCAAATACAGGAACTGCAGACCTGGCTAGACAGGAAATGGAGACATGTACAGTGTTCTTCCTCATTAACGGAGCCCCATTTGGGCCATAAAGTACCATCCCAATGCGCTGAAGGAAAATGCCCTGATTAGAGGGGTGGAGGGGCATCGCTGCCCTAATGAAGGCTTCCCCCACAGTCATTTATGATATTGGTATGGGTGGTATGGTGACTAGGCCTGTGGGATGAGCTGACTTACAGAGAAATGGACGTGGGATAGCAGATGCAGTATATTTGTATGGCCGGGAGATGAGTGGGCCAGGGGAATGCATATCCACAACTCATTTGCAGGAGTCAGTTTTACTAGGTTGCAGCTAATGGAGATGAGCTTGTGTTAAGAGCCAGGGGAGAAGCTAATTTTACATAAAACCAAAAGAGGTCTGAGAGTCGTGTGTGTATGTGTGTGGTCAGGTTGTGCTTACTTTATCCTGCAGACTTATCCAGTGAATTTTAGCCTTAGTCTCCTTTTGACTTGTCAAAAATCTGTTGTCTGACGATGATGGATTGGACAGTCGGCAGTTAATAACATTAATGACATCGTCAATAACATTCCAGGATTGATCTATTTTCTCCAGCAAGAGAAGGAAAGACTTCTTGCGATTTGTTGTCACAACCTAAGTCTAAGTCAGTTCGACAGTCTGTCAAAGACGATGCCAGTGTAGCTTTATTTTGGCCAAAGAAACCAACGAAAAGTGCAGAATATCTTTTGCAGAGAGCCGTTTTATATCACAGCTCAACAATGTTGTAAAAATCATACTTGGCACTGTTCCCTGTTGCTCAGTGTTTGGGGCTTTTATAGTGTGACCATAATGAATTGCTTTTTTTTTCCAACATGCTTGGTCTTACTCATCTCTGCACAGCTGTATCAGCAAATTTGACTTTGGGGATTAATAAAATATTCTAATTCTGATTCTAATTATAATTAGATCAAAATAATTTGAAACAATTTCATATATTGCCAATCATGTTTTTTATGTTCTTGATTTATTTGGGCTTATAAGGCTGCAGCTCATCATAACATACATTTTTATTCCAGGTAACTAAGGAATTTGTGCGATTTCACTCAATCAAAATGCTTTTTCATTCTTCATTAAATTCACAAAACAAAGATCATCTTTTCCCATGTTTCTCAATTAATCTTAAAAATAAACAATTAAAAGTACCTTCATTTTTTATTAATATGTCTATATTAATTGATATCTGAGTAATACAAAAACAATCCCACCGTATTTGGTTTAATAGATAACAAACTCTTAATCAGAAGATTTAAGGAGACTATGTTTGAGGTTAATCTACCCTTTTTTTGACCTTTGCAAGTTGTGACCACTGTTTAAATGCATTAGACAGAACTGGACATTGTTAATAAAAATACTGCTTGATTTGCACACTCTTGTGAAGAAACTAGAGGTCGACCAATAGAGGTTTTTCTATGTACAATATCATGAAGATTTAGAAATCAGGGCAGCCAATGCTGATAAATGATGGTGTTTTTTTGCCCTTATATTAAATAAATAAATAAATAATTTATACACTGATTATTAAACACACGAAAAAGGTCACCAAAAAACTGAAACTTTTAAATGTAATAATGAGTGACTTGACAACATTCAAACACAATTTCTAACAATTTGCTGATTTACATAGCATTTATGAACCTTTAGCTTGTGATGAGGTACCTTGTCCCTTGGTCCTACATGAATAGCATGACAATCTGAATTTGAACAAGTTTGAGTAGATAAACATTATAGGTCTGCAAATAGTTATTATATTCATGATAGATTATGTGTTGATTGTTTTCTTGATTCATTGAATGTATCATAATCAATGATTTGTCCATATATGAAAAATGTTGTAAAAATACAGATATTGTTTCCCAAACCTCAAAATATTTTGTTTTGTCTGCAGACCAAAGGTAACTGCGTTAACTGTTACAAGAAAAGCAAGAGTCTATTTACATGTTAGAAACTACAAGCTAGAACTTTTTTATTTTACAAAAAAGTTATGGAAAGCTTTGTTGATTATTTTAATAATTTATGAATCACTGCAGCTCTAATAAATAAACACAAATATCTGAAGGTCCGTTTACAGAACAAACACCTTGGCCAAGTCTCAGAATAAACTTCTCTGGCCACAGCTCCCTCCCCTCGCCCACCCTTCTAATTCCCCCCCTTTTTGCCCCACCCTCCATCCCCCAACACACACACCATCGCCGCAGGAACTACCTGAGGCCCTTGTGTCCACCTCATTCATCACTGGGTTTGATTCCTCTGCTTCCAGAGAGAAAAAAAGGGAAGTGAGTTGAGGAGGAAGAGTAAAGAGTCATAACAAACCCTCCTCTGTTCTAGCTTCTTCTTTCCTACCCCTCCCTTCCTTCAGCATGTGAGGGAGAGATGAATGCAGCCAGTGGAATTAATTGCACCCCGTTACTGAAGATCAGCAAGTTTGCACTGTTGGCGTGCTGATCTGCCATATGGCTGCCCACTAGGTGAACACTTTGATTAATGTTGCCCACTCCCCACTTTTTCCCCCCTCTAATATTTGATCCTAATAACCGAAACTCAGCTCCTCATTCAGAGCATCTCTATCTTCAGTCCTCACTTTCCTCCTGTTTCTCTTTCATTTTGTTTTCCTCTGCTTCATGTGATCCAATATTTTGCAGGCAAAGTTAGGTTTTCCGTCTGCTTCGTTGTTGTTTTGCTACATGCTTCGCTCACAGTCTTTGTGCGGTGCAGCATCGGTGCAGGCAGCGTGGAGTTTATAGTATCAGTGAGATTAGAGTGAGAAAGAAAGACCAGAGTGCGTCTGGTGTTCCAGAGATTTGGAGCTATGGGTACATGTCCTTTGCAGTTGATTAGGCCCCTGGTGTGTTGACTGTTTCTCTATTAGCCTCCTCAGCCGCTTGTCTTCTACTGTGCACAGTGACTGCTCTCTACCCCAGAGGTCCTACACACACACACACACGCAAACAAACAGGTACACACATGCACAATTCACATGCCATGCACACAGTCAGATAGGAAGCTGTGTTGTGGTCCAGGCAGTAACAAGGTGGTGAACAGATGCTGGAGTCACAATATCAATAGGACTGAGTGTAGGTAATAATACCTTAGCAGGGTTCAGTCACGAGACTGCGCTAACTAGAGAGGCAACTCTCAGGTGGAGCATTCACTATCTGCAAATCACACCATGCAGCTGCGTGTGTGTGTGCATGTGTAGGTGTGTGTTTGTGGCTTCACATACTCCCATTACTTGTACGAGAAAGCCTGTTTTTACTGCAGGGGAGCAGTGACTTAGTGTCAGTGCCATCATCAACTGCTGAGATTAAGTGTTCTCACCTAAGGTCACAAGTTCAAGTTTGTTTTCTTTTCCCTCCTGCTATAATGAGGCAGTGATGCAGAAGACTATGCAGACTACCTATGCTGGAACATCTAGTTCAATCACTTGGGTGCTTTGTTTTCCCTCTGTTTTATGGCTCGTTCCTGCTGCTCGTCTATTTTGGTCTTCCTCGGCCTTGTTAAGTGCTGCCATTCTCCTGTGTTTGGATGTGGCCCAGAGGGCCCTTAGCAAGACCAGGGGCTGGGAATGAGCTGTGAGCCCCAGCCAGGGGGTGCCCACAGTAGGCTGCCAGTTCCACTAAATCTCCCTGATTACTCGCGGTGGCTGTTGTGTGATGGGGGTGTTTCCAGGGTGGCGGGCTCTCCAAAGAGGCTGATTGAGATGCAAATGGAGGCCATAACTCAGAGGTAATGCAGACCTGAGCACCCTTTGCCTCGTCCGTTCCTTCTCACCTCACTCTCTCATCGCTCCCCATTTACTCAAGCATGGGAGGAGGGACTGTTATTGTCTCAGGATAAAGTTAGATATTCATCACAGTGCAAGATGTGAATCTCTCTCTCTTCTAAGGCTACATCTACACCACTCAGTTTTCGTTTAAAACAGCATAAATTCTGCTCCAGATACACCTGCCGTCCACCCAACCCAAGCATTTTCCCATAAATGGAGAAGTTTGAAAATGCTGCTACCTTTGTTTTAGGTTAAAAACTCCAGGGCAGCATTTTAGTTTGATTGTGCTTTAAAACAGATGTCAAAGTTACCCGCCTTGGCCTCCTGATTGGTTCTTACCTGCCCAAACTGGAATATCAGCTGTGTTAACACTTGCACTAAATACATTTTACACTGTTTTGTTATAAATTCTACCCTGAATACACCTACCCTGCAGTTTTAGAGTCCCTAAAAGGAGAATTTTAAAAAACACTCATTATTTGGTTCAGTTTTTGTTTGAAAACTCAACGTATTAGTCTGGACATGCAGAAACTGAGACCTTTTAAACTTTCTGTGTGGTTCCTATTTCCTGTATGGTTCCGAGCAGCAATGCGCCCCCAGTGCACGATGGACAAAAACACTGTGCGCTGAAGTGCCCTCTTGAGTCACAAGATGAATGCTATAAGTACCCTCTAGAGTGGTAAAATCATGAGGAAGTGCCCTGCTGGCTGCCATTTATATGTGGCATCTGAAGCCAAATATACATTTTAAAAATTAAATAGTTCTAAAGGAATGCCTTTGTAGTGAAGAAGAGTGATCCAGTGCTCTAGAAGATGCCTTTGCAACTTCATTTTCTATGGGTGCCCTTCCAATCAAGAAGGGTGTTTTTTTTGTTTAACTTGCCTACATTGCAATCAGTCCCCAGGGCCAGGCTGTCTTTGGCCCCAAGTTGCACTTTGGACATGCCTGCCTTAAGTTTACTCGTGGCACCTGCCCCACCGGTGCCCAGTAGGTGGCCTTTTAATTTTAGCCCCTGCCCTTTCAAATTTCTGTGCATGCCACTGATAAACACGACTACCAGCTGGGAACAAAAAACTCTTACTTTCAGTTTCTTTTCACCTCTCTGATCTCTCAGCGGAAATTGTTGTTCTTGCATTTCACATAGTTACTTCTCAAAAAGCTAACAGCTGTGGAGGAGAGAATCAGCTTCCATGTCCAGTGTACTATAAGAAAGTACATACCTGTGTATGTAAATGACGACTCGCTCTACCACTGAGCTATCGTCACCCCTGATTATTATTTGGTTCAGTTTTGGTTTGATCACTACAGAGCAGCCAAAACGTAGACCTTTGAAAATGATGACATAGTTGTCTGCACTAATTTCCTGGATGTCTGCTATTGGACACAACTCAACTATCAGCTAAAAAACAAACAAACAAACAAACAAAAAAACTCCATCAACACTTTCAGGTTCAGTTTAACATCATCATTCTCATAACAGAAAAAAAATGTTATGAAAACATTTTGCTTTCTCATCGGCTAAACCTTCAACTATCAGCTCCAAACAAAAAGCTCCTAACTTTAATTTTATCTCACCAATTGTTCTTCTTACTTTTCATCACTGTTGTTTCTCAAGCAGCTACAACTGCAGAGGAGTGGATCAGCTTCCTGTTTACTTCTGTGTATGTCCAGTGTACCTGAAGGAAGCACATACAGTATATGTAAGGTATAAGGTTTTAATGAAGGCAAACCATAAAACCAGATGACGCGAGTAAACCTACACGTGTACCTGCTCCTGTTAGCACATATAGAGACACACACCTGAAGATACGTCTGTTTGATATAAAGAACATATGGACACAATAAAGTGAGAGGGGACTCTGCTGGCTAGTAGAAAGGTGGAATGAACAAGGGAGGAAGAGGGGGAGGAGTAATTGCACAGTCCTTTGCTGAATTGTTCTGTGGATGCAAATTTAAATCCCTCCTATTATTTTAATAATCTGCCTTTTACTGCTTGTGCTCGGATCATTTGTTTGCAAACCAGGTTATTTGGAGAGGGAGGCTCGGGGGTAATTTCATGCTTTGGAGCATTTATATCTATAACTTAATGAGGAGAGGGCCTGTTGTTTCCTGGTAATACACTGCTAGAGGGGAGCAAACTTTTTATTCTCCGTTTAGGGTACTGTTAGAGGGCAATAATGTGAGATTACTCTGATGGAATTAAGGAGCAAACTGAGGAGAGACCTAATGCAGCTTTAGGTGATAGACCAAACTTAATACTGATGTTTCATTCAGGGTTTTTTAGGTTCATGGGGTGTACCGATGGGCTTTCCCATTTGCTCCAGCACAACAAGCGTGCACAGATTTCGTTCAAATTTAAGCATTCTCAATCGCCAGCTGCTGCTTAATTGGACTCAGTCTGTTTTTTACCCTTATGTACATTTTATTTTCCTTCTCAATTATCTTAACTTCTTGAAAATCTTTATGCCACAGAGAAAACATAGTCTTTGCATCGTTTAATAAAGTTCAGAACAAGGAATGAGTCAATTCAGGATTTGTTTTGGTCTGATTCTTGTCATATTCATTTGATTGGATATCAGAAAAAAAGAAAGATGTAAAGGCTGATATGATCCTAAAACCCTAAATATCCCATTATATGCTTCACTAAGTACAGGCTGTAGATAGAATCGTGTACCACCAGCTGAAGGAAAGCACATGTGTGCCATGCTACAGTGATCATTTGAAGTGTGTGGACTTCTTTGAAACCATTGTCAAAGAGTTCACACAATGCTGATTCCCACGCTGAGCACAGTGGGATTTATGCCGGTAAAGCAAGACACCTGTGAACGGTCGTCCTTTCAGAAAGCTCTGCAGGCTCAGCTGAGGAATGGAGAAAGTCTGATGTCACTGCCCACTGTGTTGGCTGAAAGCACCAAGAAGCACCCATGAAAAGTATCCTCTTAAACCTCACAAGCCCACTTTTCCACCAACATTTCCAGGAAGAATTTCCTGTAGTCCGTGTGATTTGCGTTTCCGCAAAGTTTTTTCCCCAGGTACTATTTGGTGGAAACGTGACAAGGTTTTTCAAACCCTGGGTAAATGAGAGAAGTTCCTGCGGTGGAAACAACGTGGCAGACTAAAGCCCCTTTTCATCCATCAGCAGTGATGGGCGGTGCTGGGCGATGTTTGCAACACTAACAGTGTGCTGGCCACAGAAGTTACCCATGGGAGCTCTAAATAAAAGATCTGACGCGGTGTCACTCAGTAGACACTGCGATATCGGCATCTGTATCGGAAATGAAAAAGTGGCATGAAGCCATCCCTATTCAGAACTAGTTTCTGTTTATTGTGACTTAGTTTGGCCCGGCTTCCTTTGGTCCAGCCCAATTCAATTTAACACAAGCTTATTGTATTTATCTGTGAGACAAAAGGGAGACTTGCCATTTATATGGAAGTCAGCACACAGCCTTGTAAGAAGATCAGGATTGTTAATGTAGTTACTCTCTGTCTTTGGAGCCAAAGACGTCGCGGGATGGAGTGATCAGGGGAGACGTGTGTCCATGTCTCATCGCGCACATCCTCTCCTCTCTTTCTCTTCTTCTTTCCTTCTGTCCTCCCGTCATTCCCTCACTCCTCTGTTCCCTCCTGAAGGACTCGTCTCCCGGGCAAATTGAATCAGACTGCATGAATTAAAACAATAATTCAATTTGTTTACAAGGCGTCATTTATTCTGTCAGGCCGGCGCTCCGTTGACAGTTTGCGGCTTGCTGACCCCTGACCTTTGCTGAGGTCACATAACGTACTTATTACATTGTTCAACAAGAGGGTTTTTTTTCAAGCTATTATCTGGCGACAAGGGGCTAAAGATGCATGATGAGAATCCTATTATTCAAATCTGTGCAACACTGTGACTGAATGCAAAATCACACGACCTTACCAACAGACGGGGTCGATCGGAGATTCACAAACCTCAGACAACTAAGATTCCTAAAAGTTCTGCAAGACCACTACCGTTTTTGGGACCAAACTGACAAAATGGAAATTCAAATATTATTTCCCATCATCTCGCTATTGATCAAAATAAATTAATTATTATTAAATTACTATTTTGTGTATCTGTATTGCATATTGATCAACATGTAAGTATGAGAGATTATAGCTATAAAATAAACACGTAACGGTAAAAACAACATAGGCTGTGTCCCAGTCAAAAAAGACAGATGACTAATAATATAAAATATGTGATACAGCAAGTAGGAAACAGGGAGCATAAGTCTCATCATGCTGCCTATTACAAACACATATTTGAAATATATTTTCCTTTTTTTCTGCCAGAATAAAAAATATGCATGTTTTGATGAATTTGGTAAAAAAAATTCGTTCTTATTCTGAAGGGCTGTCCACACGGAAAAGAGTTTCGGTGAATATGCATACTTTTTTTGTCAGAGAGGCGTTCCGTCTACATGGAGACAGAGTTTTATGGAACCTGAAAGCGTCAAAACGCAGACCTCGTGTTTCCGTGTCGACGATGACATCATATTCCCAGCTCTCTCTTGCGCAGTCATTTAATGTGTTGTGTTTGGAGATTGTTTGACAGGTTTACCAACTACTGTCAATTAAAAAAACGTCTTGTCTTTAGAGATTTCACACTGGGGTGAAAAAAAAGTCTTGATTTATAAAATAAACGGAGGAGAAAACAAAACCTATTTTTACTTGACAAGAACGAGCTGTATCGCCCAATGTCAGCTGAGATGGGCACAGCACCCCCTGCGACCCTCTGGTGGAGGATAAAGTGGTAGATGATGGATGGATGGAAGAACGAGCTGAACATCCACGGCTCGTTCTTGTCCGTGCACTGTGTATGTCACTTTTTTGTGTGTGCACCAGTGTGTGTGTGTCTCCGCCCGCAGTAAATACAGTTAGATTGATCTCACTCGTGCGGCAGAATTGTGCATTCTGGTAAAGTATTTAGGTTTATGACGGAAAGTCGCTAGTTGCTTTTTTTAATACATTGAAAAAAGTCACCCAGGGTCTGTAAAGTCGCTAAATATGCACACGGAAACACTACAGTCCTGTCATATGAACAGGGTAACCCTTCAAAAATAATTTGAATTTAAAGGGACACTGCGTAGTATTCATGGGTTTATATAACCCAAAATCCACTTTTTTATACATACTATGTGCTCCTGCATTGTCTAGTCGCTGTATAATAGTTTTTGCTTCATTTTCGTAGTGTTTCAAAAAGTCATGTAAAATAACATGGTCACGGGCCGCTGTTGCATTTCCACTGTTAGCAGCGAGACGCCATGTTTCTACCGGAGCCTGTACAGACAAACCCGAGAGAACAACTCAAGGGTCGCTTTACGGGAAGTCCCTCCTCCACTCTTTCCGATTCGTCTGCTACGGCCGCGTAGCTCGCGCGGGTTCATTGTTGTAAATTTCAGCCTCTCCTCTAGATGTCACTATAAACTACTTACTTCACCTTTAAGGCCTAAAAACATCTTAAATTCTCCTAAAATCTCCTAAAAGGTCTTAAATACAATTTTGAAAGGTCTTAAAAATCTATTAACGTTACTTTTATTTAAAACATGCATAAAATTCAGTCTCGCTTTGAAATTTTTCGATTTTTGAGTAACATAACTACAACACGGAACTAAAGTAGGCCACCTGTGCTGTCCGGTGAGAATTTACCATGCACCACTAGCTAGTGTGCTGTGCGAGCGCCGCGGTGTGTTACAGCTTAGCATAGCAGCGGAGAAAACTTAATGAAAGCCCACAGCTAAGCCGAATTGCTTGCACTAGAATGGTAAGTGCAAGTTCAACGATTTGTGGCTCTAAATTTCCTTCATGTCTTTTGTACTTTTTTGCCAAATGGGTCTTAAATTGTATACATTATGGTCTTAAAAAAGTCTTAAAAAGTCTTAAATTTGACTTGTTAAAACCTGCAGAGACCCTGTTTGAACTACAGCGTTCTGAGTCGTTTCAGGCGGTTCTGTGTGGACGTAGATACTTCCTGAAACGATGCCGTCGAGGAACTTTTTGAAAACAGCAAAACAAAGAAAAATATTGTTTATTTAGTAAACAAGACTTTGGGAAGCACTGAGGTCAATTATGCAAATGGCTATCAATCAACTACAACTAGTGGCATATGAATGTTAAAAATTATTGGTAAAACAGGTTTCTACTGTAACCTTTTTGAATATGTTATTTTTTTATTGATTTATTTTTAAATCTTCTTTGTTTCACCACATGCAGAGTTTGTCACACTGATTCCAGGAGTCATTGTCAGTATCTGCTGTCACTCACCTTCATCTCTTCTTCCACCAGGAGAGGGCTCACACCGCCTTGACCAAAAAAAGAAAATCAACAAACCTTTAAATATAATTAAAGTAGAATAAGGCTCATACAGCCCTTGTCAGCCATTTGCATTTTTCCACCTTCATTTCTCTTTGTAAAACATGTTTAATCCAGGTTGCTCTTTCTTTTTCACGTAACATTAACTCAGAGTATCATTACTGTGTGATTTCATACCAGAGGAAAAAAAAGACACCGTATCTCAGGGAGCAGAAAAAAAGGAACAATCTCATGTATTTTCAGGCTAAACTATTGTGACAGTGGAAAATGGTAAGCAGTTTAGAATATCGCTAAACAAAAGAGCTTTTAATCAAAGTGCATACAAGACCCTGCGGAGTGTAAAACACTCCCTCATCAAAAGGCCTATTATACACTTACTCACATCAAAGGCCTCCATGTTTCTTAATTGCCAGATTCTTTTCTTACTCAATTATGTTATGTTTTTTTTTCCTTTTCAATGAAGCTGGTACAAAAAGAGCTCAGCGAACCAAATCAAGGAGGCTTCATTTATCATCTCTCTGCAGTGATGCGTGTTCACACGGTGTACATATGTGTAAAAGTTAGTTTGGTAGTTGAGCAGCCCTCCGGATACTGAGATGATACCAGAAACATGTTCAGATGAAGCAATCATATTACTGCCACACTTGAGAAGAACACATTATTTTGTACTTTTTTTTTTTTTTTGCTGATGTTCCCTTATAGAAATTTGTCTCTAACTTTATTGTTATCCAAACCGAATAACACCAGCTTCTATGTCTGCATGTGATGTTCTTCCCAGACAAGTCCCTGTGCAGAATTGCAAAATAAGAGGGGTGTAAATATGTAATTGCCAGTGCTTATTCTGAGATCTGAAATATTAGGGAGCAATGTGGATTGCATTAAAACCCTGGTTGTTAGGGGTATCGCTTACACCGAAGACGTTCGGGGAAAATGTGCACTGTCTGCGAATCTGGTCGGAGATGGAGAGGGTGAGATGTGGGGGGAGATAGGGAGCAGGGAGAGGGTGAGGAAATGGAGAGGAAGAGACGGAGGGAGAGGAGAAAGAGGAGAGTGAGTTGAAAGTCTCTTGATGTCTCTCTGAGAACACAGACACATTATTTAAATCTCCATCACTTTTTAATGCAAGTCTGATCATGGAAGGAAAACGGGGAGACGTGAGTCTGAGGCGCAAATGGACACACACACACACACACACACACACACTGATACAGAGCAGATTTATAATATAACATTGTTAGGATTGAAAACTGCGTCTCCTTTCTTTAGTTGTTATAAAACACCTGAAACACCTTTAATAATGATATCAGCTGTTGTTTGCCTTGATAAAAAATGATGAAAAACACACTCTTTCGGGATGGGTAGGGAATATTTTTGTGTGTGTGTGATGGTATATATGTGGGTGCACGTGTAAGTTTGTATGTGTGTGTGTTTGTGTGGAATCTGATATCTGCCTCAGGCCCCATGGCCCTGGTCTGTCTGCATCCGAAAAGCAAACGCTGCAATTATGATGACCGCCCTGTCCTTTTCATTTCCCATCTTTGTCTGTCCGTCTGTCTCTCTCTCTGTCTCTCGCCATCTCTCTTTCCCCATTTTCTGTCTTCATTTATCCTCCTCTCTCTGACCTGTCTCTCTTTGTTTTGAAAGATACAGAAATCTGAATAATTAGACAGGTTTGATTACACCTCATTCTTTAAGTTCTCCTTGAAAAATCAATAATAAAAAAAAAACATTCTGCTATAAAAGTTTTTTGTGCAACAAATAGTTCTAGAGAGGTTTTGTGCATTTGCATCAATTTAGTTGTGTAAAAGCTGTGATGTAATACAGAACGTGTAATTTACTCTGTATTTTTTAAACATTCATTTAGATTTAATTTTGATTTTAATTATCTATGCTATTTATTAATTAAAAGATATGTTTTGGATATGATATATTATCTTATCCAAGGGCTCAAGTGGAAAAAAAGGGCACCACTGCATATTTATTTATTTAAAAAGTGGCTAAGGACTTATTACATGAGGATTTATTTCAATTGCGCACACTCATATGCCTTCTCAAAAAGTTTCTACAAAATGATTGCTGTCATTTACTGTCATCATCTTGATTTAATCCTCAAGTAAAAGTGAGTAAACATTGCCCAAAAATTGCTTTTGATTCCAATGTCCATTATAATAACAGTCTAATTGCAATAGAAATGAGACAAAAAGACTTTTCAAAAGGGCCTTTACCTGGTCAGAGGTTAAGAGGGCATGTGCTTGAGCGCCACCTTGAGTCAATTACTGTACTGCTCTTGTATTACTCTTACTACTGTGTAGTCCTAGTACTACATCTACTCCACTACATTACATTACTGGCAAATATCCTCCTTTTTTTTTTTTTTACTTGACTAAATTTATTTGACAGTTAAAGTTAATAGTTACATTGCAGATTAAGAATTTGAAAACCTATAATGACCATATAAAATATAATGCATCACTATACAGTAAATTAAATTACACAGCGGTATATGAAGTGCTTAAAGTCACCTCACCTCAGCCAGCTATGACATTAAAATTCTGCTTACATTTTAATTCATCAGATTTAATAATCCTTTAATATAAAATGTAATTGCTATATCTCACTCTGCCATTTTTGTCTGCATAACCGTTGCTTTTTGTTTATGTAAAGTATATATAAGTGCTTATACTGATACATTTGCTCACTTGGAGTATTTTCATACTGTGGCACCAAACTGAGAGAAACTAATACTTCCTCCACTAAGGCTGCTTATCTGTAATTATTTTCCCTTTTGTTCACTGCAAGTCCTTCCTCCTTCTTTGTATTATTTTTCTCAGCGTGTTCAGTGTTTCTCTGCAAACATGGACAAGGCTTCTTGTCGAGTCTTAGTGAGTGATTAACTGATTTAAGTGCGCACTAATTAATGTGCTTCATTAATTACCTTCATCAGTGCTGAGTTTACGAACGCGGTCCGTGCAGTAGCCTTAGTACGCCGCTGAACGGAAATGTCAGAAAGTACTTAACCAAGGTCTGGCCTGTGTGTGTGTGTGTGTGTGCGCGTGCGTGTGCGTGCACCCCTGATGTCCGCGTTAAGAGTATCAGCACGTATGTGCCTCATTCACCATGTTTCTCATCTGGAAAATCATCCCATGTCCTTCCTTCACCTTTCCCATATCTGCCCCAGCAATTGCTTGATTTGTAACTTGATTTCAGGAAAGGGAAAACCTGTAGATTATCCAGCTTTCATTAAGGGGGGAAAAACCCAGTCCGTGTCAGAGAAAGAAGAAATCAATTTAATACAGACTTAACTGGAGGAAATTGCATATTCTGCCTGTATGTGCTGAACAGGCACTTTCTCTTCCTCACCAGAGACCTGCCTCCCTATTAATTGCAGTGTGTGTCCATGTCAGTGGGTAAGTGGATGTGTGTGTGTTTGTGTGTGTGTTTGTGAGCGCACATTTGTTTGTTTGTTATGTGCAGAGCGTGTTTATTCATTTGGATGCGTGTTTTCCCGAGTGTGTGTTCAGTCTCTTCGTGTGTGTGTGTGTGTGTGTGTGTATGGAGGTCAGCGCTCAGATCTGTGGTAGGACAACGAGCCAGATGTGTTTGTCTCTGCGTGTGTGTGTGTGTGTGTGTGTGTGTGTGTGTGTGTGTGCGTGTTCACCACATGTGGTATGTATTCAACATTTTTCTTTGTTGGTGTATGGTGCGTGCATAAGCACAAGCCCATGTGACTTAGCCAGGTGGAGAGGAGATTGGTTGGTATTTATGAACAAACGTCATAATTGTGACAGGATGATATATGACCAGCACGTTCCACACTTTCCCCTCCCTCCTTTCCCCCTTTTTCTCTTTCTCCTTTTTTTTTTTTTTTTTGCTAAAAATGTATATCTATGATAAAATGCAGTCTTAAAAGCTGATGACCAATTTAGTGTGGCGTGTTGTGTGGACAAGGTCACGAGAGATCTGGGTTCCTCTGAGTTCCTCCCTCCGAGGCCTGTTCTAATCTACAGAGCAAGAAGAGGGGCTCAAAGTCATTTCTCTAATTGCTTTTATAAGGTGCCCTTTTCACATGGTGTCTTCGCTGCTCATTCACTTTCACCGCCATTACAACATCTTACCTCCGCACCTGCAGGTAAAAGAAACAGCTATAGAATATTACGATTGCTTTATATTAATTGAATATAGAAATAAAACACACTTTGTCTTGCCCTGCTCACTCTTTTACCAGCCTGCTCTGGAGCAGAGTTGTTAACCGAGGTCTACAGGGTAAGTGTTTCATATATATGGGGGTACTTTTGATTTCTTAAGTGTTGTCCCTGCATTTTTGATCTATAAGTGGAGCTGAGGTGGCGAGGGGGCAGAGTGAGGTGAGGGGAGATGAAAACAGGGGTTAAAAAAGAGTGAGGCGGTGAAGGCTGAGACGGATAAGGGGGGAGGGGGGATGAGATTGAGCCTAGTGCATTAAGACAGTGTATTATTTGGCGGTTCCACTTGGTTGCGTCCATTAGGGGTGGCTGCTGTGCTATTAAAGGGGTCAGCGAAGTGTGTGTACCTGTGAGTGCACATGTGCCAGAATGCCTGGTGTGTGTGTGTGTTTTAAGCGTTAGTTGAGTGGTCCAGTGTCTTATTGGACAGAATGGGGGCTCCCCTGCTCTCATACCTCTTCATTTTATTGGATTGGATGGCACCAAGTTCTAATTGTATTAAAGCCCCCCCCCCCCCCCAATTCTGTCTCCATCTTTATCCACAGCAGTGACCACATGTCTTTCCCCAACACATGTGGAACACCAGGAGACACGAGACGAACTACAGAAACGAACTACAAGTGCATTTGCACTGCAGGAACCAGTGTCTTCGTGGAAGTACTGGTTGTGCTTCAGCATTTAATTTCAGCATGTCAAGGTCCAGCCACACGGTTGGCGTAGTGGTTAGCACTCTCACCTTTGCAGCAAGAGGACCCGGGTTTGAGCCCCGTTTGGAACAAGGGCCTTTCTGCATGGAATTTGAGTTTGCATGTTCTCTCCGTGTGTGTAGGTTTTCAAGTATGGTAAATTGGTCACTCTAAATTGACTGTAGGTGTAAATTTGTGAATGGTTGTTTGTCTCTATATGTGGCTCTGCAATGGACTGGCAAACTTTCCCAGGTGTACCCCACCTATCGCCCTATGTCAACCCTTCGACCCTCCAGTGGAGGATAAAGGTGGATGGTCAAGCTCCACACCTCAACTTGTAACATTTCCTTACTTTAAAGCCTCTTTTACACTAAAATCAACATCTTCACCCGGGTTAGAACATCTCATAAACTCTACAGTGACCAAAGTGATCTTAGCTCGTTCGTGAAAACAACATATTGAGCACTGTCCCAAGTTTTGCTGGAAACATTGATGGATAATGGCTGGAAGATGGATGCACTTATATTATAATTATACCAGAATTTGCGTCGTTGAGTGTTCAGCCAGGTCTTGTGTTCCCACAAATGCTTCGATCAGGCAGTGAATTCAAATTAAATATACTCGTGCAGTGCCAGTGCAAAATCTGTTTTTGTGTGTGTTTTTAGTAATTGTTGGTTTGGTGTGTTTGAATGCTCAGTGTTACTATTACACCGCCTAGAGTTCAGTATAGGGTGACAGCTGCAGGAAAGAAGCTTCCTCTGAACCTGCTGGTTCAGGTGCGGAGAGACCTGTAGCGCCTCCCGGAGGAGAGTGGGGTGAGCAGTCTGTGGTTGGGGGCACTGCGTTCGTCACCTGCCTTAGCTTGACGGCGACTTGTCTCAGGGGGAGTGGCTACAGTAGATCGGCGAAAGCCAATGTGTGCTCCTTTTAGCGATATATATTTAACAATATCTTTTGCATTACTTATCCAAACAATGTCAAACTTGGCACTGCGCTTGTGTCCGTAGCAAGACACCTGTCAACTGTTTTGAATGTAAAGTATGATGCCTCTGTAAAGCAG
The DNA here is from genome assembly GCF_963457635.1 of Microchirus variegatus. Classification (NCBI taxonomy): domain Eukaryota; kingdom Metazoa; phylum Chordata; class Actinopteri; order Pleuronectiformes; family Soleidae; genus Microchirus; species Microchirus variegatus. Next base: position 18,981,955 of record NC_139809.1, read on the forward strand.
CATGGTTTAAATCTCTTTAGTTTCCTGTTTCTGTCGTATTGATGTCTTGTTATAAACATTATTTCCTTCTAATGACCTCAATGCTAATGGCCTGATGTTTAATTTGTCCTGTAGAATTTTTACAGTTTTATAGTACCACTTTAATAATGATCCAATCCGTTTTAGTGCTTAGCAGTTAGCTCTGCTGTTAACTTTGCTGTTAGCTGATCACAGCATCAACATTGCTGTCAATCTGTCTTTTCTCTCCCACCATGTCAGTAACTCTACAAAACATCTGTTCACACGTCATCATGCTAATTTGTCTAATCTTCCCCGGTCTTTGGAATCTTTTTAATTCTTTGAAAAAGAAAGTTGCTCTAACTTTTGGGTGGAAACGTGGCTTACCTCAACTCATAGAGACACCCCCCCCCCCCTCCTCCTCTATAGCTTCCCCCTGGTGAAAGTCATAAAGGTCATTGTCATGTTACAGACAGCTGTTCTCTTGGGCTGACGGCTGGGGGGGTTGGTCATGGTGGGCAGAGGGATCTGATGCCTGTCTTATCATCATGGTGACCTTGCTGGCTTCCGTCTCCACCGCGTGGCTCCTCGCCGGACGCGCCTTCGTGTCCATGTATGCGAAGTCACCATCGGTTCAAGTTTTCAGGCTGCAGAGCTTATTTACCAACTGTTTCATTCATAATTAGCCCTTTTGCTTTCTGCTGGACCAATAGGTTGTGTGTAGCTGGGGGCAGTAAGCTCTGTCACCCCGAGCCGAGCTCTGTGGTGTTGCACACTCAGCGATTACTCCGGAGTTAACCAGAGAGGCTTTGCTGCCTCTCACTTTTCCTTTGCCCTTGAAGAGACGAGGAGTTGTCAGGGTCCTCATAAAAACCCTGAACGATTGCGTCCGTGCATTCTCCCTCTCTTTTTCTATCCCTTTTTTCCTCTTCCCCTTCCAAAACCTGGCCATCTGTCTAATTGTTCACCTCCATCGCTTTAATGCTTTTTACATGCTTTTCCCCCCTCTTTCCAGGCAATAAACTTTATTTTCTTCGCAAGACTTCAATCTGCAGGGGGAGGGTAGGCGGACAGGCAGGCAGGCAGGCAGGCTGCTCACCTTCTCCCTGCTGGATTTGCTCCAGTGCCCCCCCCCCATACAACCCCCCTCTATCCTCCCTCTGGTCTCCCATTACTCCATCTCTTCCCCCCCACCCCCCGTCTCCAGAGAAGGGGATACATGTTCGTCAAGCTGACACCTGCTCTCATCTTCTCTGCTGGTCATACAAACATTGAAGGCTACCCTGTTGAGGAGGCCTTACACTGACCTGTTAATGATCTCACTGCTGCGTTCACTGACCTTGTTTCAGCTTTCTCTGCATTTTATAAGAACAACTGTACGCTCACATTAACCCTGTAAACTTCTGTCATCTCACTTCTTCCTCACATCATCCACTGCTCAAGTAGCCCATTTAATCCTGGATTTAATCTGCTTTCTATCAGTGGGAATGTTTTAATTTGGCACTCCCTCCCTCCACTCTTCTTAAATGACTTTACATTGCGTGCAGGTTTATATCAATCGAGGTTCCAGTCAACTTTAGTTGAAACTCAAGACTCTAATATCTTTTTCATCTGCTTCATTTTTGGCAGTGATGCACATTTTGGCGTAATTTCTGGTACAAATGTAAGGTGCAGCTACACTTTTTTTTAGTGAACCTAAGTTTTTCCAATCTGAAACAGCCCTCTTTGTTTTTTTTTTAAATCCCATTTTATTTCAAGTAGCGACTTGAACTCATTGGCCAATTGAAGACCAAGGTATTTCCAATTTTCAATTTGACAATGAGCTTTGTTGTGGTGTTGTTTTCTTCTTCCTCTGACTCATTTAGTTTCTAGCTTATTTGGTGATGGACTGACCAACCACTGGCACTGGGAAGCGTTAATAAACTTTTTTTAGCAGGTTCACCTGTGTTAAAAAACAAGACCACATCTTTCTTATAGAGCAAACCTGTCATGATCTTCTCTACATTTCTGTATAATATATACTGTGCCAAAGTGACCAGGAGTGTGAATGCATATTGCACATACAAGTCATTAAATTAGACAGTTGTCTCCTCTCACCTGTGATTACTGCTGTGTGCAGATCATATAAGCAGGTACCCTGTAATCATATCTATAATAGCCATAATCAGACCTTTAATGGTTTGTAATAGCATCCATATAATGGTATGGAGTAGCATCAAGAGAATAATTCAGGCATAGATAATGGTGTGATAGCACGGTTTTACCCTTGAGTCACAACACTGAATTTGTTGTGTGTGTATGGGTGTGCGTGCGCCTGTGTATGCATGTGTAAATACACCCCTGGGCAGTTAAGGTGTCTGTAAAATGCCTGAAGAATCACATTTCCATCAGGAGCTGCTCTTAACCCTTTCTTGTTTTCTTTGTGCTCACTGCTCCATGGAGCGTCCTTGCTGTGAGTGTCATGTACACTTAGCTCCGTGGAGACAGACACACAGAGGAAAGACATTCGCGCGTATGACGCGCACAGACTGAAGATCAGATCAGTAGAAACAGGCTGACAGGGGAACGCAGCAGCAGCAGCAGCAGCAGCAGCAGCAGCAGCAGTAGGAGCCGCGGTGGAGGTGGCGGATGGAGAGCAGAACGCTGAACGCTCTTCCGGGGTGTAATGTGAGCTGACAGCGTCCCTCAGGGATGGCGGGCAGGACGACAGGGAGAGGTAGCAGCAGGAATACCTGGTGCTGCTGGAGCCAGAACTCAGCTGGGAGTCCTGGGAGAAATATCTCATTCTTTTTCCCTTTCCAGCATGAGTGATGAGTCTAATGGAGCGTTCGACTGAACAGAACATGCCCTACCATTCACACTTTACGCTCTTGTGCTAACATTCAACAATGTCCCATGTGAATTTGTATGTTGAAGACAGATTGAACCTGAGTTATCTGTTTAGAGGATCTGTACTGATAAATATGTAGAGGAAGGTAAGACAGGGACAGAGGAAAGAGTGAGTTTACTGTCTCTTTTACGCTGAAATGAGCAGGGATACCCTGGATCTGTGAACCCTCTAAAAATAGGTAGATTAACAACGTTTTCTTTGTCAGTAGTGTGTATGCTCTATAGCCAGTCTATTCAAATGGTGGCCTGTGGACCACATGCAGCCCTAAAGCAACCTCTTAGTGACCCAGTCTGTTGTCCCACAAGAAACACTAAGAAAAAACTCTCTCAAAGCATCCTTCATAGATTCTGACAGTATAGCACTGACCGTGAATGCAGCTCCTGATAGGGTTGATAGTTCTTTTGTATGTTATAGACTTTGAGTTGTACCTGTGACAATTGACACAATTTTAAATAGTTACAGCTAATATTGTGCTTTTTTTTTTTTTTTTTTTTGCACATTTTTTTGTATTGCTAGTACCTCGGATTGTGTACAGGCACGGTTCTTTTATTATTTTTTAAAAACACTTTTTTGATGTACCTTCTATTTATTTTTACTGGTTTAAAATTTGTCATCACATGCTAGCTAAATTAATTATTATTAATTATTAAATAGATAATTGAATATATAGTATTTATTCACCTGTGGGTCACCCATGCATGAATTGTGATAACCAAGAAGAGGGGAATAACAATAACATGGTGGAGCTCAATGACTATTTTCAGTTTTTTATTTATTTATTTTTTTTTTAAAATATATTTTGTAATTGTTTAACCCTTTCTTTTTTTTGAAATTCTTTTTTTATTATGATTTTCAGGTCCATACAAACAGTAATAACACCATTTTTTTTATGCAAACGATGCAACTTAAAGTGCTTCACCGGATAAAAAAGACAACAAGGAAGAACCCAGTGACCATCCCAACAACTCATAATATTGACAAATATCAAAGTTTTATCAAAATAGAGGAGGGAAATTAAGGAAACTGAGAACGTGGGGAAATGCTAACATGGGTCACACTGACAGTCTTGAGGAATATGTAAATGATATGTAAATGTAGCAAATGAAAAAGATATATTATTATTATTCATTATATTTCTAGAGCAAAAAAAGGCTATATTGATGAGGTGAAATGGACTAAATCTAATCTAAATCTATTTTGAATAAATTCAGTTAAAAGCTAGCTTTTAGTCTAAAGAAATACTGATATTCTCTGGTGTAACAGTGAAAGTATGCCTCACCACAGGTTTTTGTCCTGACTCTGAGGATGATCAAAAGACTGCTCCTTGGGGACCTGAGGGTTTTTGAAGGGTTTTTGAGGGTTTCATATTTTAAAAGTGGGGCTAAGACCACTGAGAGCTTTAAAACTTTGCTCCATCTTTAAATTGATAAATTGTGCTGTCCCATGTTGTAAAAAAAATGTACAACATCTAACAGCTTTGCTAATGACTGGAAAATATGAATGTGCAAATGATGCTGGAAATGATGTAGGACATTTCTGAAAAAAAAAATTAAAAAAAATAAATGAAGAAACGGGCTTTTAGCTTCGATTTTTTTTAGAGGGTGTTGTCTGCCCCATGTATTTAAAACACAACAACACAATCGTGTATTGTTATGAGAAACATATAGTCATTTATGCCGGCATGTGTTGCTGGTGAGGCCTTTGCCCTGCAGCAGAATGGTACAGCAGGATGGAGGGAATGACGAATATTTAGCCTGTCTCCCTCAGTGTGTAAATGCAGCTATGCATTCACTCTTTAAGTCATTTATCTTTCTCCGCTCCTCTTCTCTCCTCACCCTGTCTCCCAACATATGGCGTAAGATGAGCCACACACATACGCACAAACACGTGCTGAGAGAAAAAAAAAATCTATCGAGCTCTTCAAGGGGCTTCAGACAAGATTATAACCATGTGTCAGCACTTTTCTCACTTCATTTTACCAGACTGTGATAGACTATAGCGATAGTGAGCCTTTTTTGGAATTCTACGATTGTTGCCGAAAATCGCAAATTTGCCTCAGTTTTGCAGAACACGTAAAACCCGTGATGCTCTGATAAGGACAAGCTGTTGTGTAACAATCATACGTCTGTGTTTCTGTCTCAACAGCAAAAAGCCAGAGTAGAAGCCATGATGTGTGATCTGGCCCGACTCTGCAGTGTCAGGGAGTTTGCCCAATCTTTCAAGGCCAAGAAACTGTGAGTATCCTTTATTATTTAAAATATTAATTGGGAGGAACAAATCTTACTGTGAAACATGATGGAAAATAATTGTCCCTTGATATTTATATGATTTTACCCCACCTCCCCGATGTGCTTGACAGGAAAGTTCTGACTCTCTGCATTATCTTGCAAACAAGACCAGGCTATTTTTAAGTTATTGTGTCAAACTACATTTATGGAATCATCAGTTAAATATGATTTAAAAGAACAACAAAACTTAAAAAAGATGAATTACTTTTCCCTAAAGTAAGGTTTAAAATATCTTTCCTCATCTACCTGTTTTCCACCTTCATCTGTGTCCTCTTTCTTGTTGATTAGCTTTGGTTCACTCCACCACATTCATTCGCACAGATAAACGTATATATTGTCTATTTCCTTGACATATTCCTCTTCCACACCCGCCGGGTGCAAGTCAGTAGAAACCGATGTGAACCACAACTACACTCTTGTGTCAGTGCAACAACTTGATTAATAGATGGAGGATATTTCCCACAGGGCTGTCAAACAATTAAAACAATTAAGTAATTAAACGCTTGATTTGCTGTGATTAATCACAGTTTTTTTCCCCCCCAACTTATGATTTGTATTTAAATGTAAAAGCGCAGAATGAATGCAGACGTAACACAAAGGAAACATTTAAAGTCAAATACTGTTTATTGGAGCAGAGCCAGACTTCTGAGGCCCACGTCCAGATTGTGACAATGATCCAAAACTAATAATAACTGTGGCCCTACAATTAACCATTATATCATCGTGTTAATGTTTCTTTATAAACGTTAAAAATGTGACATTAATCACATTATTTGAATAACGCCCTTCTCTATAAGGTCTCTGACCTTCCTCATTTTCTGCTCCTGAAGCAAAACAATCAAGGGTCAAAATATAAGAAGCCATCGATCACATTTCCTCAGTCAAAAGAAAAGAGAATAAAGAAAGTAAAGGGAACAGATCAGAGCAGAAAAGTGAGAAGCAATATGAACTAAACAGGGTCGTCTTGCATTTAAGCCGATCGCTGTATCATTGTTACGCCTGACTTGGAGTACATTGTATTTAATGGACATCCTGATCCAACTGTTACTGATGGACACCATATGGACAGAGCCCCAGGAGTCTGTGTGTGTGTGTGTGCGTGCGTGTGTGTATTTGTGTCTTATTGCTTGACATTGATTAACAAACTACCAGACTTTATCACACTTATTTTGTGGTGGTCAGCTTTTACAGCATGTGTCTTGCGTATTGTGGCCGGTCTCACAGTTGCTATTTTGGGGTCATGTAATCTGTCATCCATAGTTTGCCTGCTTGTGTGTGTGTGTGTGTGTGTGTGTGTGTGTAGTAGTGTCAGGGGAGCCCCTTGGGGAGAGGCAGGGCAGTCATTGCCCGTAGCAGCCCTTAGGCAGGGTATGGCCATCCAGGACACGTGTCTTGGGTCACAGCCAAACCTCATGGTGGTTTCCCCCTCAATAATGTTGTTCATTTAAAATCTCAAACATGTGCCTCTCCAATCCATAATGGCCTCGCTCACATCTGGAATAAACATCCGTCCTCAGTGATGTGATTGTAGGTGGATAGTGCTAAGTATGACACTAGGAAATTGAAATGTCTCCTGGATGTGGTGCTTCATGCCCCCGCCCTTTTTTCAAATACACATTGACATAGTTTTAACCATTAGAAAGGTAGTTCATGTTTATATAGTGGTGGTGTCTGCAAACAATTCCCTTATTTCTGATGATTTCTGAGTAGTTTAAAAGTTAAAACTGAAAGTGCCACGGAGGGCATTCCGAGTGAAGATCAAGCTGTGCACAGACTGCCCTCTGATGGTCTGATGTGCTTCTGGGCTCTACGTTTCTAATTAAATGGATTTTTTAAAGGTGTGAGTATGAATTTAAAAAGTGACTTGAAAAGTGACGGCCCTCGTCGGGAATTTGGCCATGTGCATCCTCAAACCACCTACAAATTAATGATGTTCATTGCAAGCAAAAACACTACTGACATGGGTTCACAGTATGTTGAGCTACAGTATGAGGAGCAGTCCATGAGATGCATTCAATGATCCTGGTAAAGCTCTTCACTTCTGTGGGATCTACAGTGTTTTGAGCTTAGAAGAGCAGCTTCACCATGCATTCAAAAAAAATGTCTTCAATTTTCTTACTTTTCTTAACACACAAAGTAGCAGATTCACCTCAACTTAGGCAGCAGTCGAAATATTTGTTTATTTATTTATTTATTTACTGTTTGACGTTTTTGTAACCAAACAAATAATCAGATAACAGAGTATTCGTGCTCACCCTTAACCCTAACATGGTTTCTGTGATCGGATCTGAGGACAGATTCAGGAGAGACTTGTACTTAACTCGATCTGCATGTGATGATCACTCAACATGCACGATAATACCAGATCTGAAAAGGTTCAATGAAATGATGTATCTTGACCTCTCCGTTACCCCCTGCCCCTGTTTTTTTTTTTGCATCCCTTTGTGTTTTTCCTTTGTCTATAAACCTCAGTTTCCTCCTCTCTCATGATGTCTCTTTCTCTGTCTGTGTCGCTCTCTCTCTCTCTCTCTCCACCTCAGTATTTTGGCAAGGTTGTATTTCTTCATTAGCTGTGCTGTTAGGGGGGAGTGGGGGAGTCCCAGGGGACGTCAGAGTACATTAATTCTCATCAGAAGGCGAACAGAGCACAGTGGAGGCTGGGAGCTCTGAGCTGTGAATGGCACTGGGCAGCTGTCTGACTCTAGCACCACTCTATTACCGCACGTATGTCTTCAGGCATAACACACCCGGGAGTGTACACACACACACACACCCATGTGCATACATGCATGGACATTTCTGTGCACAGAAGCATATACACATAGTTTTGTAAACAGACAAACAGGTACACAGTCCCTATCATACACACACACACACACACACACACACACACACACACACACACACACACACACACACACACACACACACACACACACACACACACACACACACACACACACACACACACACACACACACAATAATGCTCCTGCAGCGTGTCATTGACAGGTGAAATGTAATCAGAATTCCTTTTTCTCTCGTTTCTTACTCCCTTGCTTTTAAGTGCTTTAGTCAGTGGCTTTCACGCTGCTCTGTGTTCCATTGACCCCAATTCTGCTTTAATTGCCTGTCCTTTGAAATGAAATTACCTGATATTGATATTGTTGAATGCAGTGCAATTTTATTGGGATGTAATTGATGTAGGACAGTGCTGACAGAGTGCTCGTAATACAGTTTTTACTGAACGGGTTGTAATTAACACATGCAATTTGTCTTCACCTGTGATTTTGTTTTGCTTTTTCAAACTACATTCATATTGTTTGTAATATGTGGCTGTTATAAATAAATGCAGGTCATAACAGAGGTTGACAGGCCCATTTTTGCCACTTTGTTTACAACTTTATTATTTATTAGTGCAAGTTGACACATTTTTATTCTTGAAAACTTCATATTTCTTCATCACTAAAACTTCATATTTCAAAGTTTTCTCTTATATAGAGTGTCATTTTGTTGATTCATTATTTTGTATCTATTTGTTGTTAGAGATTCATTTATTAAAGTCTCTAATAATAATATCTATTGTAAGAAAAAGTCTTGAAAAGCAATGTCATGGAAATTCAGGATACATCAATATAATGCTTACATATAGTGCAAACTTATTTTCAGATACAATACACTTACTTGACCTCATATTATGTAAAGCAAGTTAAAAAAATAACACTTCATACATCATCAAGTGAGTGAACACTTAAACAAAATGCGATATAATTATTATCTTGAATCTCTGCTTAATAAAAATAATATCCACATGGGACCTTTAAATACATGCATTATTTTTTTAATTTTTTAATCATATTTATTCAAGATATGCAGTTCTGTTTATCATTGGTTATTATTAAACTAATATATTTTATCAGATGGGAGGAAAAAAAAGAAAACCAGTCCTAAAATGTGTTGGCATGAAGATTGGCATCTGCCATATAAAAACTCATACTGGTCCACCTTTAAACCAGTTTTCATTAGTTACATTAGTAACATTAGCTAACCCACTTTATATTCTCACATCTCTGGCATGTGTGTGTGTGTGTGTGTGTGTGTGAACATGGAGCCGGATGAGTGGTGTACACTTATTTACTGTATGCGTGTGTTTGTCTGTGCCAGTTTTCCTGTTGCCAATAAAGTGCAGTGTTAATGACCAGTAGCGTGAGCCCAGCTCGCACAGGCAATATCTTCTGCTGGCCCACATTATCATAGAGGTCAGGGGTCATACCCAGGGGGGTTATTTAAAGTAAATATATAAACTGATGTCTCCCTGTTTGGTAGTTAACACCCTCGTTTGACCAGCGCTGAGATTGCACAGTGCACACAGTGTTGTGTTAGGGCTTAATGTGGAGAGCGGGACTGTGGTGAGCAGCAATAGGCCTATTAAAGACATTCATTAGACCTGTGCTTATGAGAGAGGGACTAACTGGTGGGCAGTTGAATTAACAGGCCTTTTACATTACAAGCAGACTCACCTGAGGCCCATCTGAGCTGTGTGGTGGAAATCGCTCTGCTGGCCAGAGGAAAGTTGCTTATTGCAGTTTTTGATCACAAATATTTGATGTTGTTTGAGTGACACAGTCTTTTTAAGCCAGTTCTTTCTTTGAATTGTAAGCAGTCACATTCAAACATTTTGACTTGTTAATTAAAATGTAGTTTAAATCAACAACTACACAGGTTGAAAGGTCAGGTCAAAAGTTCATGTGCAACCCCTCACCAGAGTTTTCCTTTGCATAGCACACTGTTAATGTACTTTACAGACTGCTTATAAAGATGGATGACTCAACTCCAAAACAAAAATTAAGCAAAAAAATCCCCCAGTTCTAGGCTCTGCCTTCTTGTGTTAAAGATGCACGATTGTGGAGTAGAGCTGCACAACTGAATCAGTCTCTGATCAGTATTTTCATGCATTTCATGCATTTTCCTTAACCTATAGTTGAACAGGTTTATTAACACGAGTTGGTTAATCACAATTAATAAGAGGAACACATCCTTTTTGCTTGGTTTCCATTTTTAATGTTGTAAATAAGTAGCAAATAAGTGACATGAATGTAACAAATCAACAACAAAAATATGAGCCTTGTATAACAATGAGGCTCTTGATGACTTGTGGGTTATTTGGGGTACAGTGAACTCTCTCTGATGACACAGGGATACACAGTAGCATCGTGACTGTAGCCGTAATGTGAAACCCGGTGAAGGTGCAGCTCAGAGGCTGATTCATCTCGCCTCACATTTGGTTCCCCGCGTTTTGTCAAAGACTTATCCGAATTATATTACTATTTTTGTTTGATGTGCGCCCTCTGCTGGAATAAATCTTACTTACATAGCGTGCAAGGTCCAGAGAAATGACAGATATCGTGTTTGATGAATAAACTCTTAATCGTTTCAGTTCTTCTTTTAAAGGCAGTTGGTATCTGTAATTGCATTACTGCCTCATTTTACCTTTACATTAACCTTGACCTTCTTAAAGGCAAGTGAGCAGACTAACCGTTGACACAAACATAAAATAACAGAAGAAAAAATGCCTTTGACAATATTTGTATCTATATCAGTGTTATCTAATTTTTTTTTATATCGAGAACCACTTTTTAAAGATGACAAACAATCACGACCTAATTTACAAAGAATGCTCATGATTTGATAAAGATTTGTGCTAATAACATTTCTATATAACACAACCTTCTGTATCACCAAATCATATTTGAAATATAAGAAAACCAGCAACCATTTGCCATGAAATCACACTTCCTTTCCTTGCTGCTTTTTGGGTGAAAAATAAAACGACCCTGCTGCTGGTGTGTGCTCTGTTGATAATGTGCTAAGGTCGGCATTCTTTAAGTCGACTTGTGAGTAGGTATGTGCTCTTTAATGAACCTTGTGTGTTTGGAGGCCTGAAGGTGATCGTACAGTACACTCCTATGTAATAGCATGGGATGGCTCATTATAGCAAGGCATAACAATTCACACATTAATTTTCCAGCATCCAGTTTTTAATTAATCCAGTAGGCAGTCTTAAACACAGGGTACACAAATTGCCTTCGGCCTCATAATTAATTCTAATGGAAGAAATTAAAAATTGGTGGGGTGTGTTTGGATTGTTCGGCTGTGTTACTGTGGTTTCGAGTCGCTGGAGCGACGCTGTCACCGACAAGGATCTCTCACTGCCCTGACCAATCAGGCAATCTTCATTCAGTAGCACGCGAGCAGGGAGTGCTTCTGGCTCGCCCACACAATATCTGCAAGAATGTAAATGTGTGTCTGTGTGTGCTAAAGCATACGCTTCTTCACTGGGCCCTGAATAAGAACAGTTGTTGTTTTAAACACTCTCATGTCAAGAAAGTCACATATGCTACTAGTATTTTGCTCAGTGTCTGTGGGGTCACTGTTATGTCATTTGGTCAAGTTTAGGTCAAATTATATATCAATTATATTATATGTCAAAAAAAAGAATATCAGATGACTAAATATGCTGAATGACCAGGTTTTTCAGGCATATTCCAAATTGTGAAAGAATGGGAACATGAGACATAATTTTCTTCAGGGATGAGCCAATATGATACTCGGTATCAGTATCATCTGAAAAAGCTTATATTTATGGGTAGCCACTTTATAAAGATGCAAAACTATCATGACCTGGGTAACACCAGACTGGACAGACACCAGAATCTATGGACGTAGATCAAAAATATCTCTGTATGCAGTTGGATAGACCTAAAACCTAAAACCAGACCAATGATCCCAATGACATATGCAGAGCGACGTAAACGTAATAGCAATGGCTCTCTAATAATTAGGGGTGTCATGATTATCCAATTTTTGTTGATTTTAAGATCACTATTCGATTTGATTAGTGCAGATGGGTCTGCCATTTGATTTGTTTAGTTTAGTCTTGGATCTTTCATAGGTTTCATGATAACTCATTACATTTTTAATTTTTTTTTACCTTTGTCATGGTCTCATGGTGCCATGAGTGATATAATGTCTATCGTGTTTGCAATCTACCACACTAAGGCCTTATTGTCATATTTAAATACTTTATTAAAGCGGACCTAGAGTGCTCCTGTTGCACATATATGTTAGTTATGGAGGTCTACTTACATACATTAACTTGTTTTTATGGTCAAAAACCTCCTAGTTGCTGTAAACGAGCCGATATAAATCCTGTTTTCTGACGCTGTTTCTTAGCCGCGAGATCTGAGACTCAACTCTCTCACCCAGAAGACAGAGTCTTGTGATTGGCCAGTACTATTCAGCACATCCGCTCTCAGAAGTGCAGCTCCCCCCTCTGGAACGGTGGAAGCACTGCTACTCATTATCAAAACATTGTTTTAACAGTGTTTAAAAATTGTTTCTTCACGACTCCCAGGCACAGTCCCTTTTATGACTTTGACCCAGAGTCAGACCCAGAGTCAGAAGACACTGTCGCTTGTGAAACACCTTCACAACGGACGTTATTTTTCTTCTGCGGTTCAATGTACACACCCGGATGTGCCCGGACTAGTGCCCGGAGCAGGACAATCTGCTGTTCAGGAGAACCGGACTATTTTTTTCAGAGATCTCGCTGAGCCCGAGATTACAATAAAACACAGCGTTCTCAGCAGTGGCTGAACTGTTTGTTTTGAACCTTCAGGGCTTCTTAAACAAGGTAATGACGCAGATACACACTAAAAAACAGCGTTAATTGGAACTTCTGGTCTAGGTCCGCTTTAACAATATGAATGTAACAATAACCAATAAATGTTTAAATCCAGTCTGATGTTATAAACATGCTCCAAATGAACCTTGAAAATGAGGACAGAAGATTTGTCTGTGTTAACGGAGTTGTTTAGAGTTGTTTTGGCCACCATGTTGGATGTATACAAAAGCTGCTCGACATCATGTCATTTCAAACATGAATTAAAAGTGTCACATTTGGTTAAAGTTCTTAATCAAACCTACAGAAATCCAACTGAATTTCAATGTTGTGCCTTTTTTTTTTAGGGCCTGGCAGAGTATTGTGTGTGTGTGTGTGTGTGTGTGTGTGTGTGTGTGTGTGTGTGTGTGTGTGTGTGTGTGTGTGTGTGTGTGTGTGTGTGTGTGTGTGTGTGTGTGTGTGTGTGTGTGTGTGTGTGTGTGTGTGTGTGTGTGTGTGTGTGTGTGTGTGTGTGTGTGTGTGTGTGTGTGTGTGTGTGTGTGTTTCCTTCGATCAGATCTTTTCAGCTCAGCCTCTCTGAGTCGATGTGTTGGTGGGTTTGGTTTTTCAGAGCAGTCACACAGAGCCTCTATCAACACCCATTACTTCCAGCAGCCTCGTGTCATGTTGAAATGGTTTGAGATTGCTTTTCAATGTGTTGTTGCTCTTGGATGGCAGCCAGCTGTATTCAGTATCTTCACTACCTGTCGAGCCATTGGGAGTTGCACTGGAAACCTCTGTATTATATCAGCATTACTGATGCTGTGTCTCTGTAGGCCTGTTGAGTCGACCACACTCTGAAAATAGAAACCCTGTCAGCGTCTTCTGCTTTTCTTTTTTGTGTGTGTGTGTGTGTGTTTTTCCTCCACGTCTCTATTAACTCATCATTTTACCTTCTTAACCCACTAACAATCATGTTCTATTTTATGCCTTCCTCCCACTACAGGCCCTTGCATATTCTGGTGTGTAATGCAGCTGTGTGTACTCAACCCTGGAGCCTGACAGAGGACGGCCTGGAGTCCACCTTTCAGATCTGCCATCTGGGTCACTTCCTCCTCGTCCAGTGTCTGCAGGACGTGCTGCGACGCTCAGCTCCGGCCCGTGTTGTGGTGGTGTCCTCAGAGAATCACAGGTAAAGACAATGAGCTCACCAGGATTACGGTTTAATCCAGAATCTGGAGCAAGGTCCACATCACTCAAATTGAATAATATCTTCTTTGGACAAGGAACTTTTGTTGCTCAAAAACAAAGAAAAAAACAGACAAATGTCGATGGAAACATTTAGTCATTGGCAACAACAACAACAAGTTTTTAGATAGAAGACATATCATCCTAAATAATTCCTAATAAATATAGTAATTTTCCCCCAGTTTAGTACAACTGAAGTATACTTCAGGGCAGCCAGTGATCAAGTGGAAGGGAATTGGCCTTGTAACCAAAGGGGCACCGGTTTAAATCCCAGGACAGTACCCAAGATAACCAACCCCTGTTGCTCCTTGGGTGCAGATACAGCGCTAACTCTAATTCTCTACAGTCTTAGGCCACCAATAGATTTGTTGTTTTAGCAATGCTACAATGACCACACAGGATCATTATTTCTCGATCTCTTTATTGGAACACATCCAGAAAATACAGGAAACATGTATGCAGTTTTTAAACAACACATTTTTGAGAAAAAAAAAATACCGCTTCTACAGGTTAAAGTGTCAAGTATTTAGTGTGACCTACACTTACACTTGAACAATAGTGTGTGAGTCCAGGGCCCAGGCCTGGTTCACTGTAGAAACACTGGCTGACTACATGCTCCGTCAAGTCAGTCTTCATAATGTGTCAATGCCTGTTTCAGAAAACCTGAACTATCCCTGTTGAAAAAGGATTCAGCAAGTTTATTTGGCGACTCAAAATAAATCTGCCATGGTCCTGACCCAGTGTGTGGAAATGACAGTCTCTAATGGACCTCTCATCACATGTAAATGCTCCGTACAAGTTGCCAAATTGCAAATAATTACCCCTGAGAGAGTGCACTCAGAGTTAAATCATATTACAGTTACACTGATGGAGTTTAAGCCATAATATCCTGAAACCACGCTGTCCAATCGAACAACTCTTCAACTCCACTCATGCTGTTCTATCCGCTACACTGGCTAGTTTTCACTACAAACTGATAGATCAGACTTAATGTGTATTGTCAAACATGACAGCCTCACTCACTGAAAACTCATTTCACTCCACACGCTGTCGCTATAAATTAAACGTATCATCAACATGATGGATGGACTTATCAGCTAAAATTTACTTTGATCAAGTATCTGCTCCTTTCTGTGTGACCCTCTGACTCAGCCCCTTTCATCCCTTCTTTTCTTCTCGTTCACTTTTTTGTGTGAAACAATTCAGCTCCATATAGGCTTCTGTTTTTCCTGTCATACTGTAGACATGCACAGTGTCTTTCAGCCATGTGTTTCAGAGTCGGCGTGCCTGTGTGTGTGTGTGTGCGTGTGTGAGAGACATTGATCCTGGTTTCATTCAGTCAGACGGCCAAGCAGATTGATTGATTGGAGCGCTGCAGAGTGACCTGAGACAAGGAGAACATACGCAGAGTTATTCTAGCAGATCAAACAGCAGCACTATTACAGGGGCCCTCGTATGAGTTATGTTTTACGGACGGCCATGCATGAGAGGACGGGGCAGCGGCAGAGGGGATGCTTTCGATGCCCAGATTCACTTGGGGTCACACAGCTCTTACATGCAGTAAGAAAAGTGACAGGAAGAGGGAGACGGAAACCTTTATTGAAAGAAAGCAGGTCATGAGTGAGTATTGACAGAATTTGAGTGATGGGGGACTTGCCTTCACAGTAAGAACAGTGAGTTCACGCAAAAACTGTCAGGCAAAGGGTGCATGAGGGCTGTGACGATATGTGGAAAAAGCTTATCATAATATACTTTTTTCTATACACAATATAAATCAAATCAATATTTTTGTAAAGCTTAAAGGTAAACTTGGGTGATATGACTTATAAATAATCTCAATACTTATAGGCTATATCATAACTTTAAATAACAACAACCGGTGTGCAGCTTTATATCAAGGATATAAAGCTGCACACAGGTGTCAATACACTGTAAATACACTCTAAAATAAAATATCTCCTGTTTATGATCTTAAAATACCCTTCCTTTCAGATAATACCTGGTTTATTTACTGTTAAATGAAGGATATTTTTTTTATTTTTTTATACAATTTGCATATTCCATGCCATTTCTAATATTTGTTGTATTTCACAAGTGTATTATAATAAATATGATGATTACCAGGCCTTTAAAAATCTCATGTCACGATATAATATCCATTTATTCCCCATCCCTAGTGTGCACCAAAAAAAGTCATACTCAAATATTTGGCTTAATGCTGTCTTGTCCAAGGACACATCGGCCAGATTCGGCATGTGGACGAGAGGAGCCAGGAATCAAATCCACAATCTTCGATTTGAAAGATGACTCGCTCTACCACTGAGTTATCCTTCCTCTCAGTGGAAAATTCATGCACCTGTGGATTGAATTAAATACAATCCAAATACAAAGACATTGCATATGGTCATGTTGAGTTGGTTTTGGCCAGGCAGGGCCACCTTTGGCAGCTGTGTACTCAACCTTTCCTTCAGTCCTCTGCAAGCAGCAGTGGCTTTAACCCCTTCAAAGAGGGTTTAGGTTAGAGCAGGGAGAGTCGGTTACACACCGACACAGACTGGAAGCAGAGGAAACCGATACTATCTCATATTAAATCTTCCATTCTGTCCACCTCATTCCAGACCTATATTACATCTTTTTAAGTTTCCTCCTTTTGTGTTTTGTGCCATTTTCTCTTTCCGCTGATTTCCTCGTTTAGTCACTTAGCTTTCCCTCACAAGCTCGCATGACCCCTGACCTCGCAGCATATTATATTCCCTAAGCTCCTTGTCCGCTGGTAAAGTATTGACCTATAAGGGACAGAGGTGGGAGAGATGGACACACCGGTAATGGCTGGACACTTTATCAGTTTCCACCACAGGGGCTTAATGTGGAATCGGCTCAGAACAGGTTCACTTTATCCTAGAGTTACAGATCAGATCTGGTCAAACAAGGTGAGATAATATCCTTAATGAAATTACCTCTGATAGATGTAAGCTCAATATATTTACAGGCAGATATTTTCTTTCCAAAAAATGTATTTTGCAAGGTGATATGCTGTAGATCACCCAGAAGGGAATTTGGCTTGTTATTGAAGGGTTGCTGGTTTGAGTCCCAATCAGGTCAAGTCTTGCTGGTGTACCCTAGATCAATGTACTAATGGACCCAATCCCCATTGCCCATTGCTAATTGGACGCTCTAAATTGACCCCAGCCACAGGGTCTCGTTGTGCTGGTCCCAAGCCAGGATGTATGGGAGGGTTGTGTCAGGAAGGTGTAAAAATCTCTGCCAAATCAAATATGCAAATCACCCATTGTTGCAACCCCTAGAGAGGGAGAAGAAAGAAAAAGAAAATAAAGATCAACTCTGACTGTTATATCACTGTTAGGCCTCTTTCAAATGTAACTTCAGTCTAATGTGCGGAGATTACGAAGGGAAAAAAAAAACAGCCTTTTTGGTGCTCAGGCAATTGATTTATAATTTCCTACTTGCTAAAGTAGTTATGAAGTTTCAGCACATGAAATGAAAAGCCTGCAGATGTTGTAATTTAGCCAAGCAAGGATGTTGCGGAAGGCGACAGTAAACAAGAGGCAGCGAGCTTGTAAAATCACAACAAGGAAACCAGGTGACATTTTGATTGGTTGTTTTCTAATGAGTGGATTAATATGTAGGATGTGTTATGCCAGTTTGGAGCCTATCGTTCTCTCGCACACAGACTCACACACAGGGAGTGTCGCTTTTGCAGCCATGTATTTTAATAATATTGTGTGACTGCATAATAACATGATGACTAGTGTAATGTTTAAGGGGCCTTGTCAAACATCTGGAGTTTAACAGCTCTGTCGCAGGCAATTAAAGAACATCATGTCATGTCTTTGATTTGTATGCAGCCAGCAAAGCACATCTGTGCATGCACACACACACGCGCGCGCACACACACACACACACATACACACACACCCTCCGACTACTTTTGATCTGGACTTTGTTTCAGGTTCACAGACCTGTTCGACTCATGTGGAAAGATTGACCTGGCCCTGCTGTCTCCACCAAAGAAGGAATACTGGTCCATGGTGGCTTATAATCGGGCCAAACTCTGCAACATTCTCTTCAGCAATGAGCTCCACCGCCGCCTCTCGCCTCACGGTGTCACCTCCAATGCAGTGCATCCTGGGAACATGATTTACACCTCGATACACCGGAGCTGGTGGCTGATGACGTTTCTCTTCACGATGGCCAGACCTTTCACCAAGTCCATGGTAAGAGAAAACTACTGATATTACAGTCACCTGAAAGTCCACATTGCTCACATGATCACTGCATCTCATCACATTCTGGACACAGGACATTGGTGGCATAAGATTCTCTTACTGAACCATTTATATTATATATTTTTTTTTTTAGATCACATTTTTCTTTTGCTGATATTTGACACAGTGATTTTTAACTAAATATCGTACTGGCTCTTCCCTGGAGAAAACAAGTTGAGAAAGCATCATCCTGGAGCATGAAACATTTTATCCTGTTAAATCACCAGAAAGGATTGGTTAACATTTGGTAACTTCATTCCCTCATCATATTTATCCTACATGGAAAGCAGGTCAGTGAATTTACCACACTGTACAGTATAACAATCTTCTTTTTCCTGACTCTGTGTCCCTTACGCTGTCTATATATTTGTCTTGGCACGATCCTGGGAGAGTGGAGAGGAAAAGGACGAGTTGATCTGCTGAGTGCTGAGGTCTCAGGGAGAGAGTCTGGGTTTCACAGATAGAGAGATATTCTGTGGTTTGTTTTCCTCTTCCTCCTGTCACTGTTTATTTAACTCTGGGAGCACATTCCCCTATCCTTTCACCAGGGTAGGTGATATTCCAGATCCTGTGTACAGTGACTATTAGGTTACTGTAAATGCAGAGCACAAACTCAAGTCTCCTGTACTCGCTTGCTTTCTGTCAAATATGTTTTTACTATATACTCTGTTCTCATCAGGAAGGATCTATTACCAGTTATTTTCCGACATTATCTTCAGTCATTAGCAGGCCACATTGTGTGTAAAGACCTGTCTGACAACAGATATTCAGACCTTATGTCCTCTCAGGCTGTGTTTGAGAGAGACTTGGTTCACCATCTATCCTGAGAAGTTCAGGTCTGAATGCACCAATGGATCCTCAAAGCTCCCTCTCCCTCACACATGTGGCCACGTTTATGAACATGCATGAATGCAGTCGTTCCTCAGCTCTTCACCTCTGACCTGCTTCACTAATGGCTAAAAGCTTGATTCGTGTTACACCAGCGTAATACACACATGCACACAAAGACACTGACAGACAGACAGATGTGAGATCAGATCACATCTTATCACAGGAGATGCATCCAGGAAGCATTTTAACAGACATACGTAACATTGTCCAATTGTTATCTGACTTCTCAGGATGGATATTAATACCAGGTCTTAGTAGAGCTAAAGAGAAGAGTCCAGGTTATGTTAATCTAGATACAATAATAAAGAAATCTCTTAAACAGGGGAGCCCAAAGTGTTCCCTTGGAGGGAAGATGCAAGCAGGCACTGGGACCTTAAGGTCCTCAATGAAATATTCTTCTAGCTTTAACTTGACATGGTTCATTTCTGTCATTGAAAATAAGAGAAGGTTCATGCATGTGAAGGAGGACATGAGGACAGTTGGTGTCACAGAAGAGGACTAGATGGAGGCAGATGATCCGGTTTAAAAGAAGAATTTAGAGGAACATAAAACTTCCCTATGGCTCCTTTTGAAAATGAGTACGTTAATAGAAAAGACACAGTGTCATAACTTGTCAAAGCATCAAGCTCAATTCCAGGAACAAGATGAAACTCTGAAATCTTGTCTTGTGTTCATTAAGATCTTGGACACAAATATCCTCCATGTACAAACCCAAACAGATGATTAGACCTAAAAGATTGTGTCTTCTTTTGTATTGCATCCCGTGCTCTTTAAGACTTTTCAGTGGACAGCAGACCGCAACCCTTTAGGCTGCATGGCCTCTTAATGTATGCTATAGTTTGACTATTACATCTTTCCATTAGCTTCTTCTCATCGTTTATCAATTTAGTGTTTGCACTGAAGGGGAGACGTGATATGTTGAAAGGCAGCGTGGCGGAGTTTTAGGGAAGCGTTGTTCTGATCCATCATATTTGACAGACAGAAGGCCTCAGGCCGTCATTTGTCTCTCTTTCCTTTGACGTGAGGATGAGAGATGTGAGGATCTGCTCCTCAGCACCTTTCACAAAATGCCAAGCTGAACATTTGCTCAATCTGACTATTTCTGTCACAAAACACTGTTTTTGTCCCCTCGTCCCTCTTTATCTTCTCTAACATTTGTCTTAGTTTCTCATCACTTGCTGTCTTGTTTCCATCTTTAGTGTCATATTTAACTGGACCCAAATTTGTCAAACATTTTGTTTTGTTAATCAAATGATTTGGAAGTGTAGCCTGGAGTGGATGGAACTTCTGTATTCCTTGTGCGCGTCTAAGGAAATGGGGTGGTAACGTTTTGGATGTGAGCACACGGATGCAATTAGCAGAGCGCTTTCTCCTCCAGAATGGGGCAGTGGCTTTTCTGCTCTTGGTTAATTAAATGTAGTGTAGATGTTGGTAAATATTAAAGGACAAAGGTAGAGCGAGTAATTAAATTCTGGTGTGCTGACACAGCGATTAGCTAAAACTCATGTCTGATAAAAAAGGCCACACACAGACACACAGTTGTATACACAGACACACACAGACACACACACAGACACACCCTTAAGCTGAGAGCATTTGCGCTTATTTAAATCTGGGCTAGATAAGGCCCCTAAAAGTGTATCCTCTTTAAAATCCCACTCCTCACTCCTTCTGCCCCCACATTAAGGGCTTAATAAAACAGTGATATTATTTCAGTTATTGGTTGCAGGGATATGAAGATGGTATCGCTTTAATTGCTTGCATACGCTTGCGGGATCCGCGGAGATTGTTCTGGGATGCAAACATAAGCAGAATGTCGACTCCAAAAAAACAATCACATCGCTCCCGTGTGTGTTCTTGCGCAAATAACCATCCTCTCATTTAAAACACAGGTTTGATTTATAGGAGCACAGGTGGAGTGATATAGAGTTGGCCTACATGAGTAAATACACACACACACACACACACACACATTCACAACACGGAGAGTACTGAAACAACCTCGAGCTACATGGGGTCCTGAATTTTTAATTTGATTTTTGTAGAAAAGGCGTGGAAATGTGATGTCAGGCCGTGCAGTGCTGTTGCTGCCGTCCAGTCTAGTTCACGCCTTTCTCTCCTATTAATTATGCTTTATTCTCTCTTCTTTAATCAGCTGTAGTGGTGCTAAAAAAATAATTGTTTCCAAGTCGCATCACGATGTCGACATTCCGCATCGATCCAGTGAGAGCAAAATGATTCAGTTTTAATGATTTTTTTTGTTATATGGACAAAGCAACAAGAAATAGGAAAAATAGATAACGATTCATTTTGTAATCAATAAATTAGCGATAAATTACTTTATCATTGCAGCCCCAATCATGACGAGTGTTGAGACGATAATTTAAATCAAATCAAATCATGACAATTTGAAAAATTATATTTTTACTTGTTATATTTGGTATTCTTCACGTTGTGGATTTTTCTACACGGACAGACACTTCTCTATTAGAGAGGGTGCACGGCCTGCGCTGCTATTGATGTAAAGAGCTGATTCCATTTTGCTGAGTTGAGAAAGGCATCTATAAAGAGCCATGACATTTTAATCAGCCAAACTATCTCTCACTAACATCGTGTTCGCCTCCCCGCGCCTTGATCTACTTATCAGAGATTGTGCGACCAGGCCTGTAACTCCTGTTTCTTTAATTCAGCGTGTTTAGAGTGGGAGTTTTCCCTGTGTCCTTTGGTGTGATTATCAGTGTTAAATGATCTGGCCTGCAGTGGTGTGTGTGTGTGTGTGCGTGTTTGTGCGTGTGTGTGTGTGAGAGAGAAACTAAGAGAGAGCAAATAGCAGAAGACAGCTGTTATCATATGTCTGCAATTTAGCTGCAGCAATTTAATGCTGAAAATGTGATTGACACAGATTCAGATTGATTTATTTGATCTTTGATGCTGAGATTTTCAGGCTGTTCCACATCATATGTATAAGTATATGGTGTAAAAGTTAAAACTTGATATACTTTGGACCAAAACTCAGGGTGGACAAAAGCATATCATTTCAGTTCTCAGTTGTGCTGTAACCTTTGTGAAGATGTCGTCGTCTTGTCACGCTGTAAACGCTGTAACGCTGACCCTGTGACATTTTGTTGACTGACTCATGGCTCCCTTAAGATCAGTGTACCCTCAGGCTCCCAACAGCTGGGCTCAGCCTATACTCATCACATCTATACCTTAACTATAGGCACAGACAGTGCTGAGCTGCCTGGAGATCAGTGTGGGCAGTGGCTCAGTACCTCATCATCCACTATAATGGATGGAGAGAGAGAGGGGAGGAGGAGGGGGAAGTGTTATGGGCACAGGCCTCAGAGACTCTTTTGGTCCAATCAGACACTTCAGTCCACCCCGGGGACCAGTTTCATCAGCGTTCTTGCCTCGTCCCTTGCTTCTTAGTGTTTCAGCATGATTATTTTACCCAGGATCCTGCCTCGGGCACCAGGCCACCTTTTTACATATGCACAGGCTGAACTTTTGACCAGGCGCCACCAGTCAGGGCCGCATGAGAGGGAACGGTTGTTCATTCAGGAGTGGTGGGACTGCTCGCTCCCCCTCTACTGAGCCTCGCCTGCTGTGACCAGGAGCTCTCTCCTGGCTGTGAACCCCTCAGGGACACATCCTGACATGAAGACATCAACATTACCATATAACAGACACGCAGCAGGGTGGTTGCTACAGGAGTCTTGATACCACTTTTTAGTGTCTTGTACCAATACTGACATTACAACCTCCAATACAGATATTATTATTATTTTTTTCTACACATGTGCTTTCAGTCTTTTTGTAGACAGAAAGCAACATGCACTCAAGCAAACTCGAGAAACATTTCCCACATCTAAAGCTTAAAAGTATTCATAGTAATTGTGTATGCACAATGCAGAAAAATCATATTCATCTAAGGGGTCAACTTATATTGGTTTTTCTGGGCCAATATCGATACCGATAATTGCATTTACAGCTTTCACAGTCAAAAATAAAGTGAAAATTACATTTTTAAATTTAAAATATGAAATTTATACAAACAAATTAATGATGCATAAACTCCTCCAGGTCTCACACTGCCCTCTTATGAGCCGAGTGCAAGAAATAACATCTCAGCCTTTTATTCTTTGTCCTCTTTTCCTCTTGTTTGTGTGGTTATATACTGTATATATGGATGGTAAATGGATGGCTGCTAATCTGTTAACATCCATACTTATATTGTTGTTGACAGCAAAGGCTCAGTGGAAGAGACAGTTTATATATGTACTGTGCAGAAGTCTTAGGCCACCATTAGGTTTGTTGTTTTAGCTGCTGCTATAACGATAATAAAGGATAATTATTTCTATTTCACTTTACTGGGACACATCCAGAAAATATGCAGTTTTTGTTGTTTAAAAAAACAACAAAAACAAACATCCTATATATATGTATATATAAATATATCTGCAGTATATAGTATATATATATATTGTTTCTTAGCCCTGTCCTAATTCCAATCCAGGGATTTTGACCGCTGTCGGACACATATTGACACTGAGTATCATATCGGCTCGTCCCTATTGGTTGGTACTGTATTAGAACACAACATCCACTGCTCCCTCTGTCTTTTTTTTTTATCAGCTTCTAAGCCGCAGACAGACGGACAGACGTAAGGTCAGATGCTCTGCTATCTGCTATCTGGTGTAGCACACTGTTGCAAGTGGCTGTGCTGCACACCCAGACAACCTGTGCTTACGCGCGAGTGTTGTGTACGTGGTGCTCGACCATGTGGAAAAAAAAGAGGAGCAGAGGTCCCAGTCTCCCTGCCAACCCCCACCCCCTGCGTCTCCTCTGTGAGGTTAGATGAGCTGCCAGGCCCTTGTAATAGAGTCTTCTTGGATGATTAGGAGCTACACATGGTTGGGTGGTTGGGTGGGGAGGTGGGAGGAGGGGGGGGTCTGGGGGTGGGGTGGGTCAGCTGTGTAGGTTTCTTCCTCAGTGGTGTAGACAGAATATTACAGCAGATATGAGGTTAACATACTCAAAGTGAACCTGTGACGAGGCACCGATTTCATCAAGAGGCCGTGATGCTCATTTTTCAATGGTTGTGAAATTCCTGCCAGACATCCAGGCATTCCCTGCTGAGAGAGAGAGAGAGAGAGACAGAGGGAGAGAGAGAGTCAGTGAGTGAGAGAGATGTGTTGGTGCGGGGATGGATAAAACCATACAATCCCATTTGGCTGTATTGACGTGTGTTCCTGCCCAATTCTGTTACTGGGATTATTGTCCACAGAGATACCATTTCATTAAAACACACACACACACATGCACACACGCACGCACACACACACACACGCACGCACACACACATACACACACACGCTCAGTGTGGGATGGCCCGAGGCCTGGTGATGCGGTCCATTGCGCAGGGAAACTGTGTAAATGGTTTATTGTGGATGAGTTGATGTGATGGAGAGCGTGTCTGGATCAATAAAGAACCAATCAAATGCTGACAGTCTGCTACTGTATGCAGTCAGTCATTCACCACTATACAACAGGCACGAGTGGAGGAAGGAGGAAAGTAATTTTTAAGGATCAGACATGTTGGAAATGGCTGTTTAATGCCACACGATACTCCTCTTGTTGATAGTATTCCTTATATAATTCATATTAGTTTTGCCCTTAACTCTTTGTAAGATACCCATGCTTCTCATAGACTGATATTTGTTGGTGAAGATAGGCCTTAAACCATATCCACCACTTCCAGACACCTCAGGGAAGCCATTAGGACGTCTCCCAAGCCAAGGATGTCTGAGTCTGGGCTCAGTCTGAGTTGGTGCTAGGCTAAATTACCCCAGAGCCACAGGTCAAAGTCAGCTACACCCTCATTGCCAAGGGATTCTGTCTCTAATAGAAGGGATCAGAACAGGCCAAAATACCAGAAACTGACCTGGCCAGAGAGACACATCCTTGCTCACTCACTTCTCTCCAACATCGTCTCATTCACTCTGTTACATTTAGAACTTTTAGAGCTTTTATTCCTTTGACCTCACTGAGGAGAAGACATGGCCTATCAACCCTTCCACAACAGTCCACTTCTACTGCCACTCACACACACACACACGCACACCCTCCCTCTCTTTGTTGTGACACGGAGCTGATGGACTATTTTTCAAATTGATTTCAAAAATGTACATAAGCAGCCGATCCCCTAGCCCAGATTACCTATTGATTTTTAATATGAAAAGCTCATTATATAAGCAGGAACTGCAACACAAAAAGCTAGCCAACCTTTGCATAAATCCTTTAATTGAATTTCCAGAGCCTGTGGTTCTACATTTTTTAATTAAATCCATTTCTTTTTTAAGGGTTGCTGTGTAATTTGCATGCTGTGAAGTGGGTGCTGTCCCAGATAAAGTGCCATTGATCCTTATTAAGGCTCACCTCTGGGCTCGCTGAAAACCAACCGCAGAAATTAAATGTGCTCATGGTGCATACACTTATTGCCCGCATGATAGGATTAGAGGCATTGGGTGAGAGAGGGAGTGAGATAGAGATGGAGGGAGAAGGAGTGATGGGGTAAGAGGTGTGGAGAGAAAAGGAAGGAGAGAGGGAGCGTGGGTTATTATTAATAGTTGTTCATATTAATGTAATATTTCACCTTTCCTGCTTGGGAGTGAAACTGTGAAGTGCTTGTTTATACATCCAGCCTCGTCTGAGTGTTGTTTGGGTTTCTAATCAGACACGCTGGTGTTGATTGGTCTGTCGGGGTGGGGGGGGGGGGCTCTGTCGCCATGATTTCACAGTTTAAATAGTCAAATCTGTTAGCACACTGACAAGTGAGGCTGCATGTTTTCCACATTCTAAGGACTTTTTTCTTTTTTTGTGTGTAAATCACTCCTCTCATATCTTTCATCGATCCTTACGAGGTCATGTTCTGCAATCTTTCTAAGTAGATGACATTTAACTACCTATTCAGAGATTAAATGATACTTAATTCTCTTGTCCCTATTTAGCAGCAGGTTACTGTGTGTGTGTTCATGTGAAGGTGTAGGTGTGTTGTGTGAGTTTTTTCTTTTTTTTATTGCCGCTCCATGGTAGCTGGTAAATCAGGCCTCTCCTTCCTTGTCTTCCTGTGTGGTTATATGCAGACAGCAGAGTAAATCAATAGGGATTAACCTGTGACCTGAACCACATACTTATAGCCCAGTCCTCACTGCTCACACATCTCTCATCAGTTTCACTTAAACACTGCACCTCACTCAATAAGGCACCACACACTAATTCATTTCAAAGATGGAGAGGCCCCATCACAGACCTCTCGTACCGCACACACACACACTCACGCATGCACGCACACACACACACACACACACACACACACACACACACACACACACACACACACACACACCAGACGTTCTGGTTTTAGTTTATTTGGTTAATAAATAAAGCAAATGTTTTGTTTTAAAATGATCCAACAAATACAAAAAAAAAATCTGGCAAATCTGGGTTGCTTTTATCGAAGAATAAGAAAAAGCAAATACTTTGATATTGATTTTCACACTGATCTATTTAATTTAGTTCAAACTGCTATTCCATTTGTTGACATATGAGTGAATTCCAAACTGGCTTTTGTGTTTTGACTCCCTGAGTATGGTTGTTTGTCTCTTTGGTCTTCTTTAGACTGCCACCCAAATCGGATTTGTAAGCATATCCTTCCTGACCAACTGTTCACATTATATATTGTAAGTGAGTAAGTCTAGTCTAGTCATAGATTTCTATAGTTACAGTCCATGCCCCGGATATACAAGCAGTCTAAACAAACTAAACCGAAATCTGTGCCGGTTTCTGTCCCAAATTGTTCAGTGGAGCCACAGCCCAAACTTCCACCTCTCTCTGGATCTATGTTGTTGTTGTCGTTTGTGCTATGAGTGACGCAGAAGACACTATCTGAGAGACTGAGATGTTCAGATTGTAAAAATCAGAATCAGAATCACATACTCCGTATATGGATAAAATCAGATCTCATGTGTTTCTGCATCAAGAATTACTGAAGGAGAAGACAAGACAACAATGAACGAGAAAACAGTCTCGTCTGTTGGTTAATGCAGGACAAATTCTGTTTCCTCCACATCAGAGCAAAAAAACATGGATCTGCATCAAATCCTACGGTTTTATGTGAACATACGACACGTGTGTATGCTGCAACAATGGGCTCGGACATTTCTATCGTTCTACAGGCGTGTAACTTGTGTTTACCCACAATGCCTTGTGTCCGCTTCCTGCATTTGACCTATGCAAGACCTATGTTTTAGGCGGAGCAGAGTGTGCTTCTTTGGTGGGGATCAGAGTTTGTTGCGCGTTCACTCCTCCCCAAACGAAACAGACTTTCCGAGCAAACAAGCTAGGATTTGAATTAGAAGGGCTGGTGTGAATATGACATGAAGCTGTCAAAACATCAAGATAGAATCAATCTGGATATATTTTAAAATCCAATCTGGGCTGCAGTCCAAACAAGGCTTACATTTTGGACTGGTGACCTGCCCATGATCTACCATACCTTTCACTTTCAGATTCAACAATGGCTGGATGCATTCCAAATTGTCCAAGTTGTCATTCTGTGGACTTCCCTCTACCTGAGAAGATTACAGCCCTGTATTGCTCACAGAGCTGAGAAGCTGTGTAACCTTGGAAACTTCACCAGATAGATTCCGTTTTCTAAAGTCTAACTGCCAGAAACTTCAAGAGTTCAGTGAGAAAATGTTTAGTTATCATGCGAGTGAACTTGAAAATGACTGAGGAGGAAATTTCAGCTCAGTTTCCGATACTTCTCTCCACACACGCACACACATATGCACACACACGCACACCCCCCCCCCCCCCCCCCATGCACTTGTATTCTCTCCCTTTCCTTGTGTTCTTCTTGAAATATTGACACTGGCTGACTGATTGGTGTGATGTCTCTCTCTGTCTTTTGTGTACTTGTCCATGTGTGTGTATGTGTGTGTGTGTGTTGAGCGGTGCAGTGTCAGCAGTATGTCCTGCGAGTATTGACCCAGGCCTGTCCTCTACTCTGACTGGCTCTTGTCTCTTGTCCCTAACTTGTCATCTCTCTCTCTCTCTCTCTCTCTCTGTCTCTCTCTCTCTCTCTCTCTCTCTCTCTCTCTCTCTCTCTCTCTCTCTCTCTCTCTCTCTCTCTCTCTCTCTCTCTCTCTCTCTCTCTCTCACTCTCTCTCTCTCTCTCTCTCTCTCTCTCTCTCTCTCTCTCTCTCTTCCCCTCTCTCTCTGATCAATCTTTTGCCACCCTTTAATACCCTTAAACACCTCAAGAGATCCCTTCTTCTAATTCTGTTGGCTTTAATGATTTCATTCCAGTGTTACATTTGTGTGATGCATTCCGCATTCTGCATCACATACTTTGCATTAAACCACATTCATCTCATCTTATTAGGGGTTAGATTAGCCAATGACCCCAGTAATGCACAAAGTAGTACCTGAGAGCTGAGCAATGGGGGGGAGGACTACCATAAATACTGTATGAAGGAGGCCACATCTTCTTCCTTTGAGTCTACAAACAATCTGATGATCCATTTCACTTTCCTTTGTAATCTAGATTAATTTTTCAAATTTCAAATTTTGCATCAGGAAGGAAACCCATTACTTACATCACTTTCTCTTTCATTCTGTCTTTCAGTGCATCTCTTTTCTCTCTTTTCTTTCTTTCTTTCTTTCTCTGTTGGCCATGGAAACACACAGCATATCTACTCATTGAGGTGTGTTAGGGTGCCGGCCAGAAACAAAAGGCTTTGATTTCCCTCATTTCATTTCATAATCTAATCAATCAGACTAAAACAGCTTGGTTCCTTTTCTGTCCTCCCCTAACCAACCATCCATACATATTTACACACACACACACACACACACACACACACACACACACACACACACACACACACACACACACACACACACACACACACACACACACACACACACACACACACACACACACACACACACACACACACACACACTTACGCTTATACACATGCAGCACCTCCTGAATGAATGTGCAGCGAGTCATTCCAATAGTGGCGACCCCCCTTGGGGTTAGACCACTCTGTGTGTTATTGATTGCATTGCTGTTGCATGTTGTGCTCAATCATGTGTTCCATGCATCTAGCGCTGTCCTCTCCCACCTGGCCCATTAGATTAGGCTAATGCATTCAACCATTGATTAGTCATTACACTCAGACCTGATCAGCCAATCGCCTACCTGGTTTGATTCTACTTGACCCGTGAACCCTGGCTCAGGTGTCATCTCGCCAGGCTCTAACATTAAAAACACACATGCAACTCACAGCTCCATGTATTATGTTTGGGCTCAGCCAGGTTCATTTCCTTGTTGATATTCGATACTGATAGTGTTTTCTGCGCATTATTTTTTTTCTAATCACATGCAACAGAGAGCTATAGATTGTAGCATCAAGCATAGAAATGTTGTACCTGCCATGGATCTCAAAACTGACCCTGAATGAGCCTGTTGATCGGAGCTCATTTAAGAAGTCCCTGTGCAAACATTATGTGCATGATGTCTTCATCTCTTTTTCCACTCACTCTGCCCCCATGGCCAGCTTTCATAAGCCTGCACACTGTGATGGGCCTTTCATAATACACAGATGCCTCAGGAAAATATGCTGCCTCTTCTGGCCTCACAAGATCTCAAATGCAGAACTGTACTTTGATGAAGAAGCTTCAGAGTTAAAGGCTCAATCCTATTTCACCCTCTTGGCCCCTCAACTTAGAACTACACCTATCATTTTGGAGCATCACACCAAGAAGGTTGCTGGTT
The DNA here is from genome assembly GCF_963457635.1 of Microchirus variegatus. Taxonomy (NCBI): domain Eukaryota; kingdom Metazoa; phylum Chordata; class Actinopteri; order Pleuronectiformes; family Soleidae; genus Microchirus; species Microchirus variegatus. Next base: position 19,012,063 of record NC_139809.1, read on the forward strand.
TGAATTCCGGTCCAGTTTTTTCTGTGTGGAGTTTGTGGTGTGTGCATAGTTTTTCTCCAGTTTCCTCCCACATGTCCAAAAACCTGCAGAAGTTAACTGAGTACTCTAAATTGACCAAAGTGTGAGTTCATATCTATAGGTAGGCTCTGCAATGGACTGGTGACCTGTCCAGGGTGTTCTCCACCTTTTGCTCTATGTCAGCTGAGCATGGCACAAGCAGCCATGTGTAAAGCAGTAGAGCAGGCGTGTTCAAAACCCAGCCTGCAGGCCAATCACAACCCACAGTCAGATTGTACGGCCCCACATCTTCCAGAGTCCAAGGTTTGAAACCTAGCTGTGACAGACAGATATCTTTGTTATCGGAATGTTTTCATTTGTTCATTCCTGCGTGGCTTAGATTTGTAACTTTAACTGTTAAAAAAAAGGAAATCACAATAGATGGATTCATGGCACCACAACAGCTTTCATTTCATAGTTGTATTCACATCTGAACGTCTAAATTAAATGAAGGACTGAAGGAAAAAGGGGGGAAAGATTGATATGTCTGAGCTCTTTGATGTGAGTCCTCATTTGTTTGTTGGTCATTTCCATGTATCTGCTTGTCTTCTGGTTTGCTGGAGCTAAACAGATCCTTTTTTTTCTCTCAGAACAAAACCAGGTGCATACATTACCACAGTGCACCTTGGCTGCTGCTGACAGTTCAGACGGTTCAGAATTGCTTGCGTTACCCCTTTAGTTGCAGTTGGAGGCAGTTAATCAGATTTCATGTTGCTCCCACTGGACCCACAAAAGGCTTTATCTAACTTTGCTCATGTTTTAGTCTCCAGCTTCATTATGTATTCCAATCATTCAATTATATATACATATGTCCCTCTGTGTGTGTGTGTGTGTGTGTGTGTGCTTTTTATGCTTAGATAACACTGCATGGTTTGGTCAAACAGGACCACTGATGGAGTAATTCACGCAGATTAAGTAACCTTGACATTGATGCTTAAGAAATAATACGTCTTACTGTCCGTCCACTCCTTATTTTCTCTTCTCCTTCTTTCCTCCCTGTCCCCACAGTATTGAATTGGTCTGTGAGGAATAGCTGTTTTAGGGACAGGCTCATTGATAAGTGTGTGTGTGTGTGTGAGAAGCACAGAGCTGAGTGATTGGAGATAGATATCCGTATTGGATATGAGCTGGCTACTCCGTGGCTCTGCATTAAATTTGTATTGAATTGGAAATTAATGATTGGATAATTTTATTGATGTTTCTTGTATTGAACATATAAACAAAATGTTCTTTTGAAGCATTGTGGCAGTGGAGTGCCCCGCGGGGGAGGGAGTGGTCCCAGTTGTGCTTAAGAAAGAATAAGTCCATGTTAAGTCCATAGTGTATTGAAAAAAAGGGGAGCGATCAGATCGATGGGGACTTGGCGCTTGAGACACACTTTAATTGTATTATTTTCTTTCAGACTTCTGCCCTCCCATATCCATCTCAACACAGCAGTGACAGATTTGATATGTATTGCCGACAGGAAGACAGATTTGAATTTATTGAACAGCTTCAAAAAGGAATTTGTTTCGCTTTTATTACGAGACCCATGTGAACCATAAGGGGTTGTAGTTTTAGTGTAGTGTTTCACAAAGGGCTTTTTCCCCCCTTGTCTTTTTCTGTGCGTGTAAAATCAACAGCTCACTGCTGCTGCTACTCACATGTCTTCAAAATCAAACGTGCAACTTTCTCAAAGAGGAGACGGACTGTTTCTCGTAGTGTGATTTGGATGGGAGCAGATCAAAGAGATGAGTGAAGGAAACTTGTTTAATTAAAATGAAGCGATGAAGAGGGGATGTTCTTTGATGCGTGTTCCAGATGCAGCGTTCTATGTTATGAAGTTATTACACAGGATTTTTGTTTAAGAGGTTCCAGGAGAGGGTGGGACAGTAGGAGGTGTTGCAGACGCAGGGAAGGGGAGAAGGAAGGAGTGAACTTGATGAAGTTTCTGATTATCCCACCTCCTCTGGCACAGGGAAGAATTACTGAATGCCATTTGGGTCAGTGCTCTTTATGGAACTACATTTATGAAATACATCTCTCCCCCTCTTTCTTTCCCTCTCATCCCTCTCTGTATCTCCCTTCCTCCTTCCCTCTCCTCTAATTGGAGATGCAATAAAGGTGTGTGGGGTCAGTGCTTCTTCAAGGTGAGGCCACGTGAGTGTCTCACTCTAATGTTTTCCTCCAGACACACGTGCAAACCCTCGCCGTCGTTCCCACAGCTCTCAAAATCTCACATTTTTGGTCTCACTCATGGAGGGGGGGGGGGCGGTCTAAAATCTTCAGCTGCACCTCAAACTCATTCGAGAACTTTGTTTGGATAATGTATGGCTCCATCAGTCTGTAGCTCCATGCTTCCTGCCCCAGACTCGTCTCCCGACTCAGCTCCGTGTCCTTGTGCCAGCCTGTTAAAGCCAGAGGGCACGCTGTGGGTGAATCAGACACCGAGCTCTGCCAACACACCCAGTGGGAGAGGCCCTGCCAAAGGTGCCAAAGCCTAGAGAGAACGAGAGTGTGAGAGACGGAAGGGAAGAAAGGGAGGATATTGGAGGTGAAGAAGTGAATGAAAGAAAATGAATAAAAGGAAACTCAAAACACAGAGAAAACTCAGAGTTTTGTTGTGAAGCTCGGATGAGAATTAAAGGTGTGTATTGAAACAAAAAGAGAGAGAATTATCTTTTTTCAACACTCGGGGTGGGGGGGGTTGGTGTCATCTACAAGTTCACAATGAGGTAGGAGCTCTTTTGTCTGATGAGCATTCTTACCAGTACCATTATGAACCAGTAGGGGTCATTATAGTTCAACTGACTGAGCGGGGAGCGAGGGAGCCGATCAGTGACAGTTGAAGCTGCGGGACAGAAACCCACGGTTCATTTGCTCTTGAGTCACAACTCTGTTATCGCTGGGTTTTTCTCTCTCCCCCTTCTGTTAGATCATAGTAGGATGCGTTTAATTGCTGGTGACCTCTACATGAAGCTTTGGATCATTTATGTACAGTCCAACAGTCAGTGAAAGCAACACCTAATGAGTCTTTGATTCAAATAATGCTCATGTAATGTAAACTTATAAGGTTTAATAAGGTTTTTTACTTGTGAATGAACATCACTCACATCTGCCAGTTGAACCATTGCTTAAGTAGCATTTGTGTTTGTTATTTAATGTCCAGGATGAAAAAAGGCCATTGCAAAGTCTTTGCCTCCAGGTATCAACACCGTCGTTGAGGGTATAACTGCAGACGACGTCCTCTTAAAACACTTTTCTGAATAATAAAGCTTTAGTCATTGACAAAAATGTGATTCTTTTATTCATATTTTATAAAAAATGTGTAATTGTGAGTGGAACCTGAAAGATTTTGTTGAATCTCAGCTCTATGCTTTGAAAACTCTTGCTCTCTACCCTTAATTTGTTTATATAAATTAAGCATGCCACCACTGCCATTGACCTCCAGTAGATGAATATTAGATGAAGCAGCAGCCAATATGTGAATAGCTGAGTTCAGGACAGCAACGATTTTAATGGCAGCGAGCAGCCATTAACAGTATATCTGAAAATAGACAGAGGATTTTCCATAGATCATTAATGACGGGAAATCTATCCCTCTTTCTCTCCTTCCATCCTTCAATATTCATCTCTTTTCTCCTCTTATTCTATGTATTTCAGTGACGTCTACTTTTTTTTCTTTTTTAAATTTGTGCTCACTTTATTTCACTGCTGGTTCCCACACATGTTCTTTCAGAGAAACGAGGCCTCTATTAAAACCCACCAGATATTTGAATAGAGCCCACTAATGTCTGTTTAGTATATAATCCACGTACCCTCCTCCCATATTCCTTGTTATTCTAGTTTAGTGCTGTAATCAAGCAGGGCTTGCCAATAAAGTTTATTGTACGGAGCTAAGTGTCAATATCACACACACACCCAGGGCAGAGAGGTCCCTTTAATTAGAATAGGAGAGACAGGAAGCGGTGTGAGTGTCGCTGAATACCTGCATGCGTGTTTCTGCATGTCTTTATACCGCATGTACGTTTGGATTTCTTTATTTTAACTATAATTGAATGTAAATTCCTCAGACTCTGAGTAAACCGCAGCCGTATAAGACTGACGTTGTGTGCATTAAAAAATAAAACGCATAAACGTGACCACAACATCAAAAATTTCACTGCTTTTATGAACAAATCAATTCAAGCTTTACATGACTATCGAGTCTGGCTGTTTTGAATCTATGTTGACACTGAACAAACAATAATCCCTGCTATATGAAGTATTGATTAGACCCACTCCTTTGTGTGCCTTTATTAAAGGTACAATTGTAAAGGTCTTTATGATGATGGTATAACTTGATGGGGGAGAAAACTTTCACTGCAAAAAAACACAAGCAGATGATCCACAGTCACTGGCCATTATTTACCCATGTTCTTCTTAGTCTCTGGAATATTGCTGTGAAAAATGTTGACGTCTCCAGCCGCTGTTTAATTCAATGTTTTTGTTATTATTCAGAAGTACAGGCCAGTTTTCATTTCTCTCTCTGACTCTATCTCTCTCTCTCTCTCTCTCTCTCTCTCTCCCCACTCTTATCCATTTTCCTATTAGGCCACTTACAAACAGCCTGGTTAATATGTAGAATCAAATTACTGATATGAATTCTTTGATAAAAGACTATTTTAGCGAGGGGCAAAATTGAAAACACCTCCCACTCCTAAACATGAAGTCCCGCGGTGGTGAAGGGCGGGCTCGCGGCCTCAATCAAACAGTAAAACACAAAAACCATTTCCCATTACAATGCAAAGAGATTAAAGACAGATTAAAACGCAGTGTATGGGGGGAAAAAAAAGAGCCGGGGCCTCTGCTGCCAACCACTGAGCTCTGCTGTGTTCTCTGACGGGGAGAGGAGAAAAAAAAAGGGAAGAAAGGAGAGGAAAGAAGGGAAGAGAGAGGGGTAACTGCACGGAGCGGTGAGGGACAGCAGATGGAGGAGTAATTTGCGTGGGATGTGGTAGATGGGGGAAACATGGCCGTGTGTCAGCGCTGAGCGATGCCTCCCGTTCTGAAAGAAATCAATTTAGGGTGGGACGGGGACGCTGTGCATACAATAATTGAATATTACTGCTTACTATCTCCTTCACATGCAACTGCTCTGCTCTGCACTGTGAACTGTATATATGCAGGAGTGAATCAGGCGGCAGAGCGGCAGATAGGGCAAAAATATTCAAGAGGTTCAAGTACTGTACAGATAATAAGTTGATTCTCCAAATAATCACTTGGAGTTGGTACATGATTGAGAGGAGGATTTGTGTGTGTGTGTGTGTGTGTGTGTTTTCAGATTCTCTACATGCTTATGGCTCAACAATGTGGGTTAAGTATCTACTTGCTATTTTTCTGACAGGCATCGCAATTTGATTCGTGATATGATTCAGCGTCAGTTCAATATTCACTGTGTAAGAGATTTAAAAAGTGATGGAGCATTACTCTGTGACACTGTCAAAACAATAAAGGACAAGTCTGTAGGTTTATGTGACACCTAGGGGTGAAGCATCTAAATCACATGGCAGACACCACTGAAAAAGAAGGTAACAAATAAATACAAATATTCTTCATCGATCGCTCTAAATTCTACAAATGCTAAAGTTGATCAGTTGTTTTCAATTATTATATTTCTTAATTTGCTTAGAAATACCAAAAATACCATACATTAATTGCAGACTTTGCAAATTGCTAACCGTGCTGTTTGAAATTGCACTTTTAATTTGTCTTCTCTCTGGCCGTGGATCCATCTGTCTGTACTGTCTGTCCTGTCTGTCCTGTCCTGTCTTGTCTGTGTGGATCTGGACCCTGACCTGTCAGATCTGTCAGTCGTGTCTGGGTCACATGGCGTGATCAATAATCACAACTGTTAATCAATCAGCTTTTAAATAAGCATCGACCCTGCTTACAAGGTTAGCCCTTGTTTATTGGTTTACATTAAGCTAAGTAACACGATCAACCGGTCATAAGAGCAGATATGTCTTCAGACGATGCAAAAACACACACATGCAGTCAGAGTACTTTTTGTGTAAGTGTGCCAGCACTGGACCAGTCTGCTCTGGGAGTGTTTTTAGTGGAATGTGATTTTCTAGTTTGCATAATTTGTTTTTCCACATTATAATCACTGTCTACTAAATTGCACTGTTTGATATATTGATTTGGTTAAAAGCTCTGCAGAGGATCAGTTTGGCATCAAACGTGTTTGCAGAGAAGCCACTTGTGCTCTCTTTTTAAAACTTTTTTTTTTTTTTTTAAACAGCTTTCTGATATGCTGCTATGTTTTTGCTTTTCTTTTTTCTACTTCCTCTGTTTGATTAAGTAAAATAGTTGATATGTAATTAATTATACACAAATTTGCTTAAATCAAACAAAAGTTTACTGAGTAACACTGATGATCTATCTCCACAACCAAAAACAACATTTTGTGTATATAATGTATTGGCTGGACATTAAAGGTAGATTTTGCACAATTTATCAACATATATTAGTGAAGTTACGTGTTGCAGCTGAATATCCCTCACCTTGTCCTTCCCTAAGTGCGTTGGAGAACCTATGCAGCCTTCACTTAGTATGAAAACTCAAAATATGTTTAGTTTGGTCATTGTGGGCTACAAAAACATGGTTGTCCAAAATGGTGGCTTCTATAGAGCTGACCCCTTCCTATGGCGATAAAGAAAGAATATACAGTAAATATTTTATCTTCAGTTTCTGTCAGATATAAATAAGGTCTCCTACATTTACAAACTACACCTTCAAATGCAAGAAGTTGGTAATGAGAAGACTAAACCAAACCTGAATTTGGTTAAAACCTTTGGAGGAAATAACAAAGTTTTAAGCTAGTAATAATCTTCATATAAAAAAACAGTCATGTTAAAAAACACCAACAATCTGCTTCTCCAATTAATGGCTCTGCCTCTAATTAAACACAAACAAACAAACAAACATACTGTATCTACCTGTGATTAAACGGCAGTGGACGTTTTCTGTTAGTGCGGCTCATGATTAGTCCAGAATTGATTGAATCACAGTTAGTTCAATCTTTAATTTGTGTCTTATTTCCATGTGGTTCCTCTGCAAGAACACTCATTAATTCTTCACACTGTTCCATCATTTAATCACCTCTTAAACATAATATTCATCCATATATCACAACACATGATCAGGATACATTTAATTAGGATAATTACTCATTAATCTATAGACGGAGCTTCTTTTTTTTGGAAGGTGCCGTACGTGTGCGCGCGCGCGTGTGTGTGTGTGTGCGCGTCTGCATGCAGCTTGGCCTCAGTAATATTATTCGTCACTGTCTGATTTACTGTAGTGAGGTTGCCATAGCGAGCTGGCATCCACCGCATTTGTCTCAATTTCTTAATGGTAACAGCTCCTCCACCATTGGCCGTTTCTCATTTTAATGATGGAGAAATGACTGTGTGTCTGTGCTGTAAGTGTGTGTTTATGCACATGTATGTGTTTTCTCTCCGAGGAAGCTTGGCTACCTGAGCTGCTCTCTTTTAAAGACAAAACGGCATCAGAAAATCTTTCTCTTTTTGCTTGAGTGGGAGCTCAGATTGATGTCGCAGCTATTGAAGTGGCTACTTTTACACTAGTTGATGTGACTGAAATTGGGTTTTCCTCCTGTGCTCTGCGCGCACACATGACCCCACCCCCTCCTTACACGCATGCAAACACACAGTCAAACACCGAGATGCTTCCTACAAGATCTGACAATTACAACAGGGGCTTTTAATCAATCTGAATTGCAGCTTGGAGGGGCAAGTGATGGCAGGGGAGGAGGAAAAAAGGCTGATTACACTCTCTCAATCTTTATCTCTTTTCCTCTATTGCCTCCCCCCCCCCCCCCCTTTCTCCCCCTCACTTTTCTTTTCCATGTGGTCCATCCCCTGTGATTCCAGTCACAGACTATTTAAACAACCCCTCTCCTCACTTCCCTCTCTTTCTTCTGCGCTTCATGTTTGACTATTAGCTGACATGCACACAGGGAGCATCGCTCAACTCCCCAATTTCTCCTCCACTCACCTCGCTCCCAGCCCTCTGCTCTCCTCCTCCTTCTCACTTCTTCCTCTTGCTCCATGTATAACTATTAGAAGACATGCTCTCAGGGAGTCTGATGAATATTTTAGCAGCCACAGGGAGGGGCTCCAAACCTCCAGTCACTGTTTCCCCCTCACATAACTTCACATTGTGCTCTGAGTTTCTGCGCTGTGACATTACACTCTGCTTTGTTTGGTTTGTCCAAGTTCAATCCCACTATAAGCTATTACTGAGCTGATTAAGGAACACAGTGGTTTATTGGACTGAAACTGGAAAATGACTGAACATGCAGTACATGCAGAACTTGATGTCAAGAATTAATTAAGTAGTGTTAAAGGTCATCACATATGACCTCTCCTTTCTTACTGCCCTGTTTATATCTCCTCTAAAAAGAAAACAATAGTCCGACTTTGCTTGTAGGTTTCTGTATGAGAACGTGGATCAAGCTTTGCAGCAGAGAAAGCTCTCTTTCCAAAACACACACTGTCTATGTCCCAGTAAATTAGCCACGTGTGTATTTTATACAGAAAACTCAGCTTATTACAGACATTGAAGCTGTTAAACATGGCGAAAAAAACATATTTTAGACTAATATGAGAGGCCACTGCTTATATCAGCAGTATAATACACCTGGACTTTAATCCCCACTGCAAAATTAATTTTAATTTGAAATGAAACCCTGAAGAGAACTTGAAGAACAAGTTCAAGTTATGGAAACAAATGCACCTTTTCCATCAAATAGACGTGCTATTACACACATAAACTAATCACAGTTAATACAAAATAAACTCATTCTACAGTGACTGTAAAATGTCAAGAGGGGAAAAAACTCCATCCCTCCATAATGGTTATGTACTAAAGTACATAAAAGAAACATAAATGTACCACTGTGCATATTAAAAACACATTACATGTTTCCATTTGATATGAATTTGATTTATTTCCTGGGAAAGTTGAAAAATGTCCTTGAGAACCCATTATTCCAAATTATATAAAAATAAAGAGAAATCCATAGAAATAGAATAGAAAGCCTAACTGGTTCAAATGTTATGAAAGAGCAGTGTTAATATCTATGTCCTGTTTTAAAGGGGCTTCTTTCTTAACAATCTCTAATGCCATTTAAAACATGCTCTGGAACTTCATGCCATTATAAAGGTCAAAACACATTGACCTTTAAACCAGTCACCTGTTTTACAGTTGTGGCCGATCAGTGTAACATATTTACTTATTTAGTTGCGCGCACGACCTCCTTCATGAGCGGTCAGAAAATGACTGGTTTGATGTGTGATGTCATGTATTTAGCACTACTGGACCGTTGTCTCCTGTATATACACAACTGTTTGACAAGCCCATTTTCTGTCACTTTTTATTAAATAAAAGCAACATAACAGAGTCTCACAGCATCTCTACAATGAGCCGACATTATCCTTCACCTTGTTTCACTACTTCACTTCTTTTTCTTTCTTTCACACCTTCAGTGCCTTGTCTCTCTGTGTGGTACAGTATAATGTGTGGTTGTGTGTGTTGGTGCTTTTACAGTGTGTGTGTGTGTGGGTGCATGTGTGCGTGCACTAATCTTTAGATGAGGGGCTGGTGGTTAAATCATGATGCATAGTCCAGGGCTGCTCTGGCCACTGTCATTAATCAGTACAGGGGCGGGGGACGTATCTGCTTTTTATCCATCTCTTAAATCAGTCACTGCAGCTATCGGCAGCCCACCCTCCTCTTCTCCACCCCCACCTCCTCCATCCCCCCCCCCCACCACCACCACCACCACCACCTCCCCCCACGGGCCGCTGATTGAAGTGGCATTGTTTGGGAGACAAGCGGCGCTCAATCAATAGGCAGTCTCACTAAATTACCGTTTGCATGAAAAATGAAGGGCCGCCCAACCTGACTCCATTCAGCTGAGCATGTGCCGCACTCCGACTGTGTGTCTCTCTCTCTGTGTGTGTGTGTGTGTTTGTGTGCAGATTGGTGCGAGAGATAAAAAAGAAAAGAAAAAGGTGTGTATGGAATGAACCATATGGGGAGAGTTGAGTGCGTCTGTATTTGTCAGGGGACAGAGAAGACAAAGTGGGCAGATAATAGAGGCGAGATGTGTGTCCCTCTCTGCTACAGTCTTAAAATCTTTGCGAGACCACCTACAGCTGCATATATAATGGGATGCAGAGGAAACAGGAGCATGGGGTTTTCTGGTAATGTATCGATCATGGCTTGTTAAGGACCTCTGCTGTGGACTGACACCGTGACCCTCACCCTTCCCCTTCACCCTTCAACTTTACCTTTCACCCTCACCCCCTGACTGACCCGCTCTGTCTGCTTCTTCATTTATCTTCAACCTCTCCACCGCTTTACTGCGAGGAACCCAATGATAGATCTTGATTTTTATGTGTGGGCGTGAACACAGGTAGAGATCTGCTGTTGGGGGAGAAAAAAAGAAAGGGAGGATTTTCTGGACGTGCGACGTGTATGTTTGTGTGTGTGCAGACTTCGACGGCTGCAGAGGGCTGGAGAGAGGTCTCAGCCTCTCTGCCTCGTTGTGCTCCGCCCTGACCTCTGGCTATTAATCATCTCTAGATCTGTGTTTACCCTCAGTTCATCTCTCCAGCATACAGGCACCTAGAGGGGCAATTAGAGAAGAACTGCCGCCCCAGTGCAGAGCATTGCCCTCTTCTCTATCTCTTACACACACACACACACACACTGAGAAGCAGGTCCTATCCTCACACACAGACCCAGCTCTAATGTTTTTATTTACTTTAAAAGCATCCTGCTGTTAATACAAGTGGCATATTACAGTGTTGCCATTATATTTGTATGGGAGAGAGTTTGCCCATCTCTTTGTTCAAGTGTCTTGTGTGTGTATGTGTGTGTGTGTGTGTGTGTGTGTGTGCGTCTCCCACCCCCACAGGGCATACCAAACATGCATTAGTATAAGTTGCGCAGGCCGCGACTCATCTAGCATACATATGGTAATGGATGATGTGTGTGGAACATGTCAGCCACCTCATCATGTAAAAGCCTCCGTGTACAGGAGGGAGCATAGAGGGCTGGCAGGTAGGCATTAGGCAATATAATGGCCTCTATTTTTACACCGTGGAACGCAGTTGAAGAGGCGACGCTCATGAAGCTTTCAAAAAAGCAGACACACAGGTGGGAGTGTGTATGTGTGTGTCATGAGTGGGTAAGTGAGAGAATAAGACTGCTTTTCAAAATCGCCTGACTGTTGGACCCGCTTGTCTGTGCCAATGTGTCTGAGAACACATATATACTGCACTTATTTGTGTGTTTGTGCATGTATTTATAGCTGTGCTCACTTAAAAAAAAAAAATAAAAAAAAAAAATAAAGTCAATAATAAAACAGTCCTGTGGAGATGTGTAATCCATGCTGGTTTTATTGCTCACACTGATCAGAGGAGTGGAGAGAGAGGCTTTTTAATGACCCGCTCTGATCTCTCACCATCCGGATTGTGGTGCTTCTAATTTGCTGAAATACTTTCTGGTCCAGCAAAAATACGCAAAACCTTGAAATACCTCTGTCCATATAAACTCAAATGCAGTCAAATGTGGCTTTGCATTGTTTCACCTTGTTCGTCTGTCCTGGCACCGTCTGACTTCTCTTTCCCAAACTGTATCCAGAGGCTCCAGATTTGACCAAGTGCATTGAAGTGAAAGGAAACTGTTGAAAAATAATACAAGAACAATGTTTCTCTTGTGATGGATGACATTTATAGTGTGTCTAGGCATCGTCCTGCGGTGGCTGTGACTCAATGGCACGAGGGCACTTTAAAATGCTCTCTGCTTCACATGGAAACAAGGGGCTTGTTTCCCCTATAAAGCCTTGTATCACTGTCTGCAAAAACGAGGGAATGTTGTCACCTCTACTGCAAACAGACAACTTCAAGATTGGGGACCAAGTGCATTTACATTAAGGGAGACTATATTGAATAATTATTCAACAACAATCTGTCCACTGTGATGTTTTTTGGGTGAAACCTAGAACTTTATGATGGACCCGTAGAGCGGGTCATCCTCCAACTAGAACATGAGGTGTTGGATCTCGTCTACATATCTTCAAGAGTGTAGATGGTGGCACCTGGAGTTACTTGACTTTAGTTGAAGAAGTTTCACCTCTCATCCAATATGAAGAAGCCTCCAGGTGCCTTTAATCCACATTCTTGAACATACAATGACCTGGATGACTGAGAAGCTGCAGTCTAGTCTGCATGCCATTGTGTTCCTTGGCAAGATACTTAACCCCAAAATGCTTCCGGTACCAGTGCCAGAATACAAACCCTTTAACATTCCTCTGCTCATTTTTTGAAATCTATTAAAGGGGCACAAGATCCAAAAATCATTCTCTATAGCGACACACGTGGCCGTAACTAAACAGCATTCTGGGCTCCTGCCAAAATGGAGACTGCAGTATTTTACCCACGGACAAGATTCACACTGATGAGGTAACTAAAGCAACACTCTAGTCTTTGCTAGGCATTCACTTCACTCTCCTGTTTGGCCCAATGGGCTGCACTCAATAAAACCTTCTTCTGCTATTTATGCTTATGTGGGCTTTCTATTTCTGGGTTTATGTTGAGCTAAAAACAATCACGTTAGGGTTTACATTTCGTCCGCATGTATTCTGGAGAAGCATTTATTGCTTTTGAGTTACTTTTATTGCAACCAAGACTCTATGCAGCAGGAGTGTGTGTGTGTGTGTGTGTGTGTGTGTTGGCGTTTGAGTGAAGCAACTCTCACATTTGAGGGAGGGCGTAAAGAGATGAGAAATCCAGCCTGTCATTTGTTGATATTAGCATACTATTGCTTCACAAACTACAACTCATTCACTTTTAGGGGTGGGAATTGATAAGTTTTTATCAATAGCAATGCCATTGTCGATTCTGCCTATCAATCCAATTCCTTATCAATTCTATCTATCTGTGCCTGTCATCATCATCTAAAATTCTCTTTTTCAATTTTCTGCCTGTTTTGGTGAATTGGAGCCAGGCTTTGGATCTTCTCTCCATGAAGCCTTGTTTATACTCGCGTGCGACGCAGTGGAGCAGGGCTCCGCAGACGGTGCACGACCATAAATGCATGTACGGAGACGTTTATGTTTTTGCGGTGTTCCTGCCGCTTCCTTGTGTAGCGCGAAGATCCGAGTTGTCGCAGAGTGTCACGTAAATGTACTGCGAAGCAAAATTTCGGAGAAACCGGAAAAAAACGGTGCGGTGAAATGAGAGAACCGTTAATAACAATCGATAACGTTGGAGGCGTACAATTCCGATGAAATCGGTCAGTTGGAACAGGTTCCGACTCCGAACCGTTTCTCGATTCCCATCCCTACTCGCTACTCACTGCTCAGGGTGGGCAAAAATAATTTTACCCTGAGGCATATGGCAGGAGTGGACAGTGTCATATCCTCTAGATTTCCGCGTCAGTCTACATGCCATTGTAGGCAACAGAGGTCGTAGAAGGTCTCGTTTTTTAAGTCACATTATGATCTGTTCAATTATTGGCATTCAAAATTGATCATGGCATGACTAATCTTACGTATAGCCCCTTTAACGGAACTTTCTTTTGTACTTTTGTAACACACTGTGACACACTGATGTCTGAAGTTGGAGGGAGTGAACCAGGGTGTTGTGCTGAGTGGATGCAGGGCTTCTCTGGGACCAGGGAGGCAGTTAATCTCGGTGTGTATGACATGTGAGCTCAGGGTATTGTACTGTATGTTTCCCTCTCACTCAGCTGTACTTAATGTAGCCCATAAAGGCTACACAACTATAAGCTACGCCTGGCACTCAGGCCACCATTCCGCACTACACTAGCCGACTGAGCAGGATAAATGACTCCTATAAACCTGTCACACACATACATACACACATACTGGAGCGTGCACAGACTATAGAAAGTCATCTCCCTGGCTGAGGAGAATCTGCCTCGTCCTCTGGGCGGTTGTGCGAAGTTTGTTTCGCTATGTGCAGTGTACGGTAATAACCAGAGCACTGCTCGTAAAAAAAAAATCTGAGGTAAGACATATGGATGGAAAAAAGGGCTTCTTGTTATCTGGGATCCTCACACTCAAGCGGATATTAATGGAGGCCTAGTGTTCATGTGATGGTTCCATTATGCATTCGTGCATAAGTCCCAATTGATGTGATCCCTCTCTGTTCTTTTGCCCCAGCCCGGTGTTTAATCAGAAGCTGAAGACAGGTCCAACTACGCTAGCCTCCCTCTACATCGCACCAAAGAAGACTGATCTACATTAAGGGAGGATAAATAGCTCTTCCATGTGATGGCTAACCACGCTGTTCCTAAATGAATGCCATTTAAAATACATAAAACTGTTATTCTGCATAATACCTTATGAATATATGTGTGTATGAGAGGTAGTGAAGTGTCTGTGTGTGTTGTGTGGCCGGGGGAAAGATGGGCCCTGGGATATGTTCAGGTTTGTTTGCGTCTCATACCTCCTTTTATTATTATGCGTCTCTGAGACTGAGAGGATTTTACCCGTCGTTTTTACAGAAACACCCACTAACCGTCCTGACTGAGTGTAGAGGGAGCAGAGAAGGAACTATCAGTCTATTTATGGATCCAGCGTGGTGTTTATCAGTCACAGACCGACTCTGGTGCCGACAGCATCATCTGGCCCCTCATGTTGCTTTTAATGATTTTCCTGTTTAAGATGTCAATGTCATGTTTCTCCTTTTTATTTTGCGCAGTTGTCCTGGCAACCGTGGCACAAACGGGTTTAGTTGCACCCAACTTGATTTTGATAAAAATGTAAATGCGATGTAAATCCTAATATTTATTCTCTCACTTAAAAAGAAGGAAATGAAATAGGCTAAACACATTATCTCTGTTTTTTTTTCATGTCTTGCCTATTTTGGCAGCAGGCGCTGTGTTCATAAATGAACTGCACAGATAATAGTCGTCTGCACGAAATCCATTTTCATTCTTAATATTTATTCAAGCAGTTCTCTCCCATGTTTATACAATCCAGAGTATTAAAAGATTGATTCAATTTTATGTTTTGGAATAAAATGCAAACAAAAACAGATGCTTGGGTTCCCCTCCCCACCCGCAACCCCCTCGCTCTCCAGGCTGAGGAGGTATTGTGGTTTATGTAAACCGTAGAGCTCTGAGCTCTATTCTGGGCCTGGAGCTTCCCTGGAAGTCAGAAAGAGACAGCAGAGATGGTGAAGGTAAACTGCTGTGCTATACAGCAAGAGTCCTGTGTAGGTGAAAAGAGGCTTGGCACAGCTGCTATATTATGACCTGATTTTAGTTACTATTATGGGTTTGTGGACCAACCTACAACCCAACCTATGGGCTCCTCATCAATTTCCAGTCTGGTTCTGAAATATTGCAATTAATTTAACTTATCTGTATAAGATAAGGTGTCATGAGTGTGAACTACTCTAATAATCCTAGCACACACAGATTAGTGTGCATAAACACACCTTGATAGTAGTCGTAAAGTTTTCGTAAAGGTCCAGGGTGTATGAGTTAGTGACATCTAATGGTGAGACTTGAATACATCAAGTATCTATGGTGGTCTTCATATACCAGAGAGGATGTTATCTGCAAGGGAGTTGACTTGTCAATCAGCTGATGAGCTTCCTATAGGTTCCCTTTCCCATGCTCGCTGCTGTTTCTTCCCTTTTATTTATTTATTTATTTATTTATTTATTTGTATGCGTCTGGTTTCTTTGTTGGTATATTAGCGTATACTCTTATTATGTGGAATGCACGCTCTGGCTGCTTTGTCCATTTGGGCTGCTGTAAGAATATGGCAGTTCAAGTTGGCCAATTTTGTAAAAGCGCAAACCTTGGCCAAATAAATATAAAAAGCAATTATGTACTATACAAACATACAGCCTTATGGGTAGTGTATTACATTTCAGCCAATAAACCCACCTAAATGTTACACTCCAGACCGTTAAATGATTTAATCCTTGTAAACTATTCTTTCCCTGTTGTATTGCACAGTTTCAAACCAGTAGCACTATGTGATTTGTGCTGTCCTTCAATAGTTAAAAACCATAAAAGTTAAAAAGAAATTGTCTAGGGATTAAACATTCACCTCCTCACAACATAAATCTTCTTAAGCTCTGCAAACGATGCTCACTCTGGAGCTGACCTGTGTTCCCTACAGGATCACTTAATGTCATATTGTAAAATCATTGTTTCGTGTCGTCAGGCGTGTAGAGGTTGATTATTGCATCAGTCTGAAATAATGTGAGACTTTTGACTCTCAATAAAGAGTGACAGCTTCCTCACTAATAAGAAGTTCTGTTCTGACATGTACCACGCTGTGGTGTTGTATGGGTTAAATTCACTTGCATAGTTCCTCTTTGTACTGGAGCAGGTTCAGCTGCCGTCTTTTCTCCTTATGCACTGCTTTGCATAAATGCAGACATTAATTTCTGTCCAGTACAGGTGTAAAATAGGGCTGTGTTTAATTTTGCAGCGCAGTTGTTCTTAAAGTTTGCTCGTTTCTTTTGATTATTGCATCACTGAATTGATGTAATGGAGAATGCGCTTGCTCTCCTGGCATCATTCATATAACACACCTGCATTTTTACTTAACTTTGCAGATGAAACTGTCCTTTGTAAGACAATACTCTGTATAGTGACTTTATTAACAGACAGATTTATACAAACTCATTACTGAACGCTAATTAAATCCATGCTGCCTGTGTCCTGTATCAGCTGTGGGACATGAATGAGGACGTCCTTCCTGAGTGCAGGGGGATGGTAGCTGGAAAAGGTGGGCTGGGTTGATTTTACATGGGTACAGATATGCAGGGGGGAAGTGGTACCCAGACAAGGAGGCAGTCAAAGCATCCTTCATGTAATTTAAATGCAATTATGCATTTCCCCTCCCCTGTTCCTGCATGGCTTAAGGGGCTGCAGTGAATAACATGGGCGTATCTTCATCTCGTCCTGCCCAGGGAACTAGTGTTTCTGTCTGGGCCGGTCTGGCTCCTACCTCAGCTCCAGTCACTCGCTCTGCTTATTATTAGACATTATTCCACTGGAGGAACAGAAAGGAAGAGAGGAGGGGAACTTTAATAGCACACCTGAATAGAGGGTGTCATATAATCAATGCATACAGGCCTGCATTACAGGCTGTCACTGAGACTCCATCACACACCAGTAGAGAGGAGGAGGAGGAGGGAGAATGGGATATTAAGTCTTGTGAAAGGAGGAATGGGTATCAGCGGCCTGGAATTAAATGGTTTGCTCCAAAGGAGATGAGGCACCCATTTGAGCCGGAGTTGGGACGTACGTGTTTAACACAGTGTTTTCCACATCTGTGCCCTTTAGCGATTTAACGATATCAAATCTCACAATACTATAATACAGCAGTAACAAGTTCATGGTATTTATTGTGATATCATGATTGGTATTAGCTTGTAATGCTGTCCACTCATCTCTGGCGAATGAGATGATTAGAGGTTGCTTGAGGGTCATTTTAACGGCAGCTTGTGCTCGACTCGCCTCGCCGCGACAGGGTTTGGTTGTGTTTCCATTACAATACTGTTGTACCTCCTCAATGTGGGTGGAGTCATCACTGCACGGCTGCATGAAACTGCCGTGACTTCGTTTTACGCACACACACACACACACACACACACACACACACACACACACACACACACACACACACACACACACACACACACACACATTTCCTTGGTAATTGTTGGAGATTAACCAACGCTTTTAGGAACGTTAAGTCTTATTAACTGATCTACACTTGGGCATTGTTTGGCTTGATTCTTGTGTCGGACGTCTTGACGTCACACATAGTAAGGGTGAATTCCAATTCCTTGCTTAACCCTCAATCTCAAAAATGTGCGCTCCCTCTAGTGCAAGTGCTGTCCCGATTCTCAGAAAAATTAAGTTGAGGGGCAAGTTTAAGTGCTGTATCGCCCTCAATATTGAGATTTTCCGAGACCACCCTTGGGAGCAAGGGCTACCCAGAATGCTTTGCGTGTTTTCTCATAAGAAAGATGCCGTCGAAAGCAGCGAAGCGAGTGCAATACAAATTAAGTATTTTCTTTGTTAATAGAGATGTAAAAATTATGAAAACCATTGTTTTATCTTAGTTTAGACCCATATTATGGATTACTGACGTCATTGTTGCGTAACATTTATTTTTATTTTACGATCTTTTGTCAATAGCCGGCCGGTGCGGACAAGCGATCGTTTGCTATGGTTTACTTTTCAATAAGCCGTGGTGTGTGGTAACTGTCAGCTGAATATGTCCGTGGTTGTGGTATTTGTATGAGTATCATCTTATAACTAACTGACAACCTAATAACTTGACTGACAAACGGATCGTAATAAATAATCCTGACGTAAATGTGTTCTTCTTCTTCTTTTTTGGAGTTGACAGACTGGATGCAGCTTTCACGTTATTCTACCCCCTACAGTCTGAAGACGTATCTGCATTTAAGGGGTGTCCCATTTCTAAGTGACAAAATAACCCTCAACACTTGGTTTTGAGGGCCAGTTAAGATTAAGGGTTGAGCTTCAGGGTTAAGATAGGAATTGGAATTGGCCCCTAAGTATCAGCTCAGCTCGTTTGGAGCCTTGCCAGAGCAGGTAGTAAAAAAAGTACCAGGTATAATCACTAATGGAAATCCTCACCTTGTGTTGCCAGGCATACTGCGCTAGTGAAAAGGTGGCTTAAAGGCAGGCTTTGATTCAGTGGTATAGTGAGTGTTCTTCCAACCAGAAGGTCAGTGTTTGATTCCAGGTCCGCTAGTCTACATGCCGGTGTGTTTCTAGACAAGACACTAAACCTTTAAATGGTAAATGGTCTGTATTTATATAGTACTTTTCTAGTCTTGATTTTACACTACATTAGTTTTTGTCATTCACCCATTCACACCCATTCGCTCACACTTTCATACAGCGCAACCCATTCAAACACAGCGTTGTCCAAGGACTCATCGCCATGTAAACTATCGGAGCCAGTAACCAAACACACAACCCTCCCATTGAAAGACAACTCGCTCTACCACTGAGCCACTGTCGTAAATTGCTCCTGGCAGAATGTGAATGGGTTTGAGAGATGTGTGACAGAAAGAAAGCTGCGCATAGATGTGCTGTATACATGTGTGAATGAATGGGTGTGAATGGGTGAATAGCAAATCTGTAGTGTAAAGCAGCTTTGAGTGGCCTTCAACAGGAAAAAAAAGACTTATTATAAATTCACACCACCATTTTAGCTTTTTGTAGAGAGCTGCTAAAAGTCTTTCACTGAAATATGTCTGTGATGGGATTCTAAACTTTACTTTTAGTGAATAGTGTGTTTACTAAGCTTCTGATTCCTTTATTCACTATAGAAAATGGTCTTTGGCTATATATGTATATATATATATATATATATATATATATGTTCATGGAAACATCTCTTTAGCTCTTGGGGAAGTGCTGTTGTAGAGAGTCTTTTCCCCCCCTTGAATCTTGTTAAGTTTGTTTTGGTGACAACTTGCCAAGCAGCTTCACATTCAATCTGTAGGTCACCCCAGTCTGGCAGTGTCCTTGTGTTATTTTTTTTGTTTGTCACCTTTTCTCTTCTTTCAATTTTTGACACAGGAGAAACCTGTACTTCAAATTTGAGAGCTCCTGGAGCATCCATAAAATGGCTCTCCCTCTCCTACATCTGTGCTCTGTTCTCCATCACCTCAAACACTGATATCATGCACATATCTCTGTGGTTCTGCTCCACTGCAGCTGAAACAAAACCACTATATTACCCTGGACGACCACTTGACCACTGCCACAGGTCCAGGATGGTGTTAAGACACTTTTAGTCTCACAATATCGTGAAATTACCAATACCATTACATCCCCTACGGCCCTGTGATCTGCTGTTAGTCTCCTCTCACTTCCTTCCCACATATGCTGGCAGTGATGTATTCTATGGATTTCTCTAATCACGCACATGAAAGAAACTTCTTTACACCGTTTCCAAACATCCAGCGAGAACTTCCTCAAACAGAACTTGTCCTAAGAAGTTTTCTGTGTTTTTATGGTTGTGTGTGTATTCAACTGCTGTCGTCAGCACACTGTAATCCCTCTGAGCCATCCCAGCATATGTGTGTGTGTGTGTTTGTGTCAGTCCATTTTTTTCCTGGTTTGGAAAATGTCGGACTGCATGTTTGTGTGTGTGTGTCTGTGTATGTGTGTGTGAGATGTTCCGCGGAATGCCCTTTGATACAGAGAGAGTTTTTAGAAATGCAATTTCCTCCCTTTCAGAATATGTGTGTATTCATGTTGGGTTTATTAGAATATGAAAGTATTGCGCCGCTGTGCCGGCATTAGCCTATCCCTCCGTCCGCTCTCCCTCCCTCGCTCTCCCCTTCCGCTCGTGCTTTGGCCTCTGCGGTCTCTCTGGCTGGTTCATGCATTAGAGATGAGGGGCTGGAGAGGAGAGAGAGAGAGAGAGAGAGAGAGAGAGAGAGAGAGAGAGAGAGAGAGAGAGACCATCACCAGGGGAGACCAACAGCTTACACCAGGAAACTTGCCACTATAAACAGGATCAGCACGCCTCGCATATCAGACACTTTCAAGTCTGTGTGAACGTGTGTGTTTGTAAGAGGTGGGAGGGGATGCAGTAGTTAGGATTCGATGAGTGTGTGTTTCGATAAGTTTTTCGAAATATGCTCTTACTTTTTCTTCATCCTCCTCATAGGAGCGTCAACACCTTGCCGCGAATGGAGTCTTTGCCCAGTCGTATTGGTTTGCTAGTGCGTATGAAACCTCTTTCTTATGGCTCTTTTTCCTCGGCTCGCCTCCCCCTTTATTCTCTCACTTTCTGTAACTTTAGTGTGCGCTCTCAGTTCAATGAACAGTTTCATAATACCAGAGCTAAGAGCTGAGTCTGTGTTCTGAGTTTGTCCTCCAGACAGAGGGCCCGCTTGTTCGCGTTCCTCCTCTTCCCCTGGAGAGCAGATGGAGAGAGGAGGCACAAAAAAAAGCAGACTCACCCCTGGGACTGGCTCTCTGTTGTGCCGTCAGCAGGATGAGGTCAGCTCTGGGATGATATTTACGGTGTCACAGTCTGGATCTACATGAACCAAAACCACTTCTTCCCCCATCATCATAAGTGGAAACTCCATATATCAGGGGTTCTCAAAGTTTTGATACCTGAGGGCCAATTTAGGAACCCAACATTGGACTGAGGGCCGCCAAATGAAAAAAAGTAAAAGAAATCCTACAGTTTACACTTATTGGTCTGTATCCAGTAATGTCCAATAAACATTTAACACGCTTCGTAGCTCCTGGATTAAAACTATCAACTGTAATTCATTACGGGCCACCAGAAATGTTTCTGTGCACCGCCTTTGGCCCGCGGGCCGCACTTTGAGAACCAATGCCATATATCATAATCAGAAACAAATGAGGAGGATTGTCCAAAATCTGATCTGCACAAGGTGAATCCAAGCTGACTTAACACTTCTGATAATCAATATTATTATCTATACATACATGATAAACAATTGGGGTGTCGCAATTCTCCAAATCCTCAATTTGATTTGTCTTTACTTTTTAAAAGGTCGTCGATTCTGTCGAATCAGTCTGTGAATGAGAGGGGAGGAAACACAAGGTCCCAGAAAAGGGAGACACTCTGTCCAACCGGATCACGAACCTGGGTCTTTTTACTGTAAGACAACAGTGCTAACCACTACACAACTGTGTGGCCCCTTCTGATCATATTTTAACAATTAACAATACAAATCAAACAATAACTTGTTCCACCAGTCATTTTTTATTTTATTTAATTTTTTTAAAAAGAAGACAAGATAAAGAAGGCATCAGTCAGCGTTCACATCAAATAACAGCAGATGCTGTTGTAAACAAAATCAAAACAAAATCACAGCATGGACCATTTATGTTCCCACGTGTTTGACTGAGCTGTTGTCATCGTTTTCTGGCTGCACACACACACACACACACACACACAGACATGGCCAAATGTATGACATGCAGACGTTTGTTAACACTCATTGCCTCACAGACTCAGATGGTGCTGGCTGATTCATGTAGTATCATAACTATTCTTATTTGAGTTTTTTGCATTGCATTTGTTGGAGATTCCATGCTATTAATGCATTCAAAATGACAGGTGGTGCACAAATAGCAACATTGTGCAAAGCAATTTCATTACAAGGAAATGTGGTCTTTATTAGTTAGATACTAAAATTCCATTTGTCAAATAGTTTGTACAGTTACTTCCACCTTTTCTGCAGAAATCACTCTCCCTTTTTTATTTACTGACTTCCTGCAGTCAGTATGGGGTGGTCCCTCCATTGCCCCCACTCCACTGACCAGGGGCTAATGTTCACAAGGCCCCCATCCAGACAAGGGGCACTCCTCCAGCCTCTGACCCCAGCCTCCCCCTCCCTCACCTGGGTCAGCCCGCAGAGGACAGGGCCTGGGAGAAGATTAATAACTCACTGCTGGTGCAGGTGTGTGTGTGTGTGCAAGAACAAGCAAGTGGGAAAATGCACACAGGCCTCTGTGTGTGTGTGTGTGTGAGCCTGCATGTACATGTGCACTGGAAATGGAAACAGTTTTATTTTTATTTTGGATGACACGTTTGAAATTCTTAGATGATAATGACACAGTGTTCAGACATATTTTTTTGTCTCAAAGTAAGATCACATTTGTGTATCCAGACGTAAGCAGCGTGTCTACGTGGATTGCTTTGGTGCAGACGTAGGCCTACGCACGTTTGTTGTGTGTCTTAAAAACACAAATGCAGGAAAAACAGAGGTGCGTCATCTTGCTCTCAAGTTGAGGAGCAGTTTTTATTGTGTGAAAGAATAAAACTGTTATGTTATGTATTGTGCAGTAGTCACAGCAGCTTTGCTGTATTGACTTTGTTGTGGTGCATTAAGGTGCGAACATGTAGGCGGAATTGTTTTCTCTGTTTAATTGAAAATTAAAAAATTCAATATTTGGACCACGGATGTTGTGTAGGAGGACATAAAGACAGTTAGTGTAACAGAAGAGGACACGAGGGATAGGACAAGATGGAGGCAGATGATCCACTGTGGCGGCACAACGGGAGACGCTGAAAGCAGAAAAAAAGAGAATTGAAAATTAAATATTTATACTTATTTTCTTTTATAATTATACTTTTACCTAATTGTATGAATTGTTGTTTTTCATTACGCCAGCGATAAATGTTGCTACACTTGACATATTGTGGCTTTTAAGAGTAATGGAAAATACAGTCTGAAATCCAGTTTGAACAACCAGTTAACTTTCAAAACCAGTCTGAATAACATCTGGTTTCACTTTTAAAGACAGTTTTGCACAGAGGAGTAATTTGGTCATTTATGTTTTTTCTGTTGTTTTCACGTAACAAGTACCTGAACATTGTTTAGTGTGTGATTATGCAGACTCACACACCACAAACCTCTCTCTCTCTCTCTCTCCTCCTGTGTGTGTGTGTGTCTCTCTCTCTCGCTCGCTCTCTCTCTGTGTGTGTTTCTCTCTCTCTCTCCTCCTGTGTGTGAAGAGTGCTGTTTCAGCAAGGTCTTCTGTTCATTCTCAAGGTGTCCTCCGCACCGGCTCTTTTCTGAAGGCCCTTTTAATGGATTGGCCTGATATACCTTCCAAATGGAGCACTTTGAGCGTTAATTCGCTTTCTGATAAAGATCCCCCCCCCCTTTTTTTTTTTTTTTACCTTTCCTTTCTATAAGTCTTCTCCCTGATATGAAGTACACAAGGAAGGGCAGATGAGCACAAAATCCTCTCTCTGTGTCAGACTGGGTGGGAAAATGGACTGGGGGTGAAAAGGAATCAATTGGATCCCCATTCATGTGTTAGTGGGGTGGAATGAGGAGAGTGTATTGTGGAGAATGGCTGGAGGTTGTCTCTCTAACCCCCCCCCCCCCCCCCCCCCCCCACACACACACACACACACACACACACTCACACAGACTGGTCCAGTGTCTGGGGGGGAAATTGGAGCCTCTCTGTCGGCTTTGTGGCGACAGCAGGGGTTATCGCCTGGATCTGGCCATTGGCAGGTATAGCTGTCAAAGCTGTGTCTGCCTCTGAACTCAGGAGCATGTCGGCACGCATGCAGTATGAACACATGCACATGCACACAGACAGGAGCAGGAGGTAAACCCACTCGACACGCACGCACACACGCACACGCACACACACACACGGTACACAAGGACAAACAAATGAAAACATGCACACAAGACATGCAAACAGCATCTAAATTATGGAAGTATGCTCTATAAGATAAGCGGTACATTTTTGGACAACCTATTACCGCTCCAAAGCTCATTCAATCGGTTAACTCTCAGCATGCCGGAGTCGCACGCTGCATTTTTTGGCTGTTCCCGAACGAGCACAATGGAGGTGGTTTGACCTGTTTGCCCACTGAAGTGTGACATTATTGTGCCGTATTTGCAGCCGGACTTGAAAACTTCTTTTGCTCCAACTACAAATTAAACACCATGTCTCCACACAAGTGCTTACATGGTCAGATTCTTATGAATAACTTCCCACCCGCCTTCATTACCCATCTCTGCAGGAAAGTACTCTGTGTCTACCGGCCCTCTGATGCAATGTGGGGAGCTGGAAGCCTCCGACTCTTCAAACAGCTTTCTCTCTCTTGCACTCGATTATTTATTTATTTATATATCTATTTTTTTGTCATTGACTGAGCGGGAGCAGCAGCGCTCTGAGCAGTTTGTGTTTCTTTGTTCATCACTGGAAATAGAGGGTCGGAGTAAAGGCCCTTTTCTTCTCTTCTCGGCTTGTAGTTTACTTGTTTGATCAGTGCACTGTATTGTGTTTGCAGTCTGTGTGTGTGTGTGTGTGTGTGTGTGTGTGTATGTGGTGTGTGTGTGTGTGTGTGTGTGTGTGTGTGTGTGTGTGTGTGTGTGTGTGTGTGTGTGTGTGCGTGTGTGTGTGTGTGTGAGTGTGAGGGAGTGAAAGAGCAGAGTCTAGAGTGAAAGACATAGAAGGAGGGTAAACTCATGTTTAGAGTGTTGTCCCAGTGGAAGAGGGCTCCCTGCAGTTCAGCCCAATTATGAGCCGAGAAAGTAAAGCAGCCCAAAACATATGCACAGTTTGGCTCCGGAGAGGAGAAAAGAGAGCGAGCGAGGAGGGAGGAGGCAAAAAGTGCAGAGGCTGGACCTGGTGAACTCTAACGTGGACCATTTTGGGCAAACACAATCTAATTATCCAGAGAAAGCACTCGGTGAGCACAAATCCTCCAAACCTCTACAAAACTACACAGTAACATGCATAACAGGGACGCTTTTATAGCAGGTAAACATGTTCAAGACAACCTGCTGACGTTTAAACTGAGCATCAGAACGAGGAGGACATGTTTGTTTTGTGCCAGACAGACTGGTCTGTGTATTTCAGAAACTGCCGATCTACTGGGATTTTCACTCACAACCATTTCTAGGGTTTACAGAGAATGGCCAAAAAATGAATAAATGCATTAATACAAATGTCCAGTGAGCGTCACTTTTCTGTTCATACCAGAGGTCAAAGCAGGATGACCACACTGGTGCTAGATTGATAGAGAGACAGCAGTTACTGTACAAGGTACTGTGACGACATGATAGAGAACCTTGAAATAAATGGTTCTGCAGCAGAAGAACACTCCTGCCACTTTATTAGGTGCAGAGTAGACTAAAGCCCAATTTATACTCCTGCGTAGAGCCTCTGCGTCGTCTCCGACTGCACAAAATAGTTTTTAAGTGTCCGTCACTCCGTTATGGGACAACGGAGACGGCAAGAGCTGCAATTGGTCCTCAGGACAGGCCGAGCTAAGGTGCTTTGTGCCGGCTCACAGTGCGCACCGAGCGTCCTCAGACGCGAAGCTGATCCCCACCGATAACGCCGCTGCCAAACTATAAATACGTCATATCTTAACACACACAGCACATGTTTAGACTCTAAATGGCCAATTTTTCGCCTCAAGTTATCTTAAAACTGTGTTCCGTCACACAGAAAAGTGAGAAACGGCTACTGTTTCAACAACAACAGTCTTTCTCTCTCTTTCTTTCTCGGACGCCATTGCTCACTGTAGCCTGAAGCAGAACAACCTTGCACAGCGACCCCTACTGATCGGGCCAGAAATTGCAGCGCGTGTCCGTCACCACGACGCAGAAGTATAAAGGCTCGAGGCGTCTCCGTGGTGACGCAGACGGATAACGCATACGCAGTCGGAGAAGTATAATGTGGCCTTTAGAGAAACTGTGACATTTCTAAAACAAACAAATGTGAAAGGAACTCCCCCCATCTCACAAGGTTAACTAATGATTTAAAAGATCTTGAATCCTTATCTGGATCACTACCAAAATCATCATTTTTTTTGGGGGGGGGGTTAGGGTTATGGGCATATCCTGAATGTCCGTTTTTGAATAATGCTGGTCCTTGGTGGAGCACATACACACACACACACACACACACACACACACACACACACACACACACACACACACACACACACACACACACACACACACACACACACACACACACACACACACACACACACACATTGTTCAGTTGGCTTGATGGTGGAAATCATAAATTTTCCATTTGTTTGATTTTGAAGTGTGCTTTGACTTGGTCATGATCATATTTGTTTCCTGTCCGACACACACCACCATTAGTCTCATTTGTGAAAGAGTTTATTCTGTCTCCCCCCCCCCCCGCTCTCTTCCTCCCCCTCTGCATGGCCCCGGTCCTCCCCTCTCTCCTTCCTTCAGAGAGACACTGAAAGAGCGAGACAGAGAGCTAATCCAACAGCATGTTTGATGCATTTTTAAACAGCTCTGGACTTTTTCAAGTTTCCAGCCAACAGAAGATCTCATCTGCTGTAATTTAATCAGCGGGTGGAATCACACTGCATATTTAAGCAACATTAAACATCTCCCGTTCTCCCTCTCCGGCCACTTAACTGAGAACATAGAAAAAAGGGATTTTATTTTATTTCCCGCGTATTTCCCCCATTTACACTCTTTCATCTGGCACTTAAAAGAGGCAGCGATTTGTCAAGTAATTACCATCTTTTTCTTTTTTTTTTTGTCAAAAGGAGAATGTTCAAGTGCTGTTATAGTGTACACAGGGTTTGAGCTGAAGAAGGACTTAACGTGCGCACGGCGCTCAGAAAGCTGCTTTTACGCTCTATATCCAATTTGTTCAACGTATAACTAAGTTAAACCGTACTGTAAATCTAGTGTTATTTATTCTCCATTAAATGAACCATGTCTAGAATTGCATTACTGCAGTTATCTGTAAACTGTGTGTCTATCTTTGAGCGTGCGCTCGTGTTTGTGTGTAAATGGGTGTGTGTGTCGCACACGGGGCTTTGTTGGGGAGACTTTCCTGTTTTGCCCATCACAGCTTTTTTCTGCAACATAAATATATATAAAAAATTAATATTTATCAGCAGTCCAGGGCTGTGTGCTGTGGGATAGGGAGAGTGGAGAGTAGGCTTTCTGTGTAGATGAGGGGAGGACCAGGGGAATTGATTTTTGACCAAATGTGTTTTGGATTTAATTCAGCTGCAGCATTTTTCTCCGCTGCTTTATTTGCATAGAAATCATTTGCTGTGAGTGAATTTTAGAGGACAGCCAAGTTGCAAGAAGCTACGGTCTGTCTTTGTGCGTCTGCCATTGCGTGTGTGTTTGTCTGTGTGTGTGTGAGGCCTTGCTCAGACTTGATATAACGTCCGTCATGACGGATCCGATCGCAAGTGGGCATCCGACTATTCACACCGGGCATTAAAATGCAATGTTGATGCTCTTTCTGTAGCCACACGCGAGTGGATCTCAAGTCACAAAAGTGATGTAAATATAGGAAGATGTTGTTTCTGTTCCTGAGGACAAAAATGATGTCCGACTTTACAGATGTGTCCACTGTTAGTGTGTTTGTGTTCATACAGTATGTCTGTATCAGCGTGAGAATCAAAGCTACTCATACTGCTGTAACATGGAATAAGAGTTTAACCATTAGAAAAGTATGGGTGCTAAGAAGTGTAAAAATATTGTCAAACTGGAGCAGTTCAGACAACGACAGCCTCATCTATCAAATCTGTCCAGAGGACGAATTGCTTATTTGCAGTCTTTTTTTTCTTTTCTTTTTTTTAAATAAATAAATTGTATTGTTTCTTGCATACAAGGGAATATCAGAATGTTTCACACATATGTATGTAGAACATCAGGCGCAAAACAGTCTACAGTTTAAAATAAGAAGTTGTAAATAATGTGTTGCTGGGTTAGATAAGATAAGATAAGATAAGATAGCTTTTTCCCACAGTGGGGAGAGAACAGGGTTCCAGCAGCTCAGTATACATTACAAAATATTATAAAAACTGTACATGGAAAGAAATAAGATAAGAGTGAATGTAAATAAGGTGCATATTAGGTTAACAGACCAGTTAAAAATAAAATTCCCAGTGTGAGACCTTTCTGTGTGGAGTCTGCATGTTCTCACCGTGTCTGTGTGGGTTTCCTCCCACTATCAACATATGTTAGACACATCTGTCACAACGGCTCTGATCGACAGTCCATCTAACCTCATCTTGTATAATGACAATGAAGATTATTTCATTGCTTTCCTTTCCTAATTGCAGCAGTGAGCACTTTACTCCACCACCTTAGCAGAAAGCGTGTTAAAGCATTAAGAATGTGTACAGTTAGGTTCATACACACACTCCATCCTCCCTCTCTCTCGCTCAATATGAGCACACACACTCAACTGCGTCTCTCTCATGCTCATGCATAAAAAAATACAGCTGGATACCGCGGAACTGTTAAACATACTGCGATTGTACACACAAAAAAGGGGAGATGATAATGTTAAGTAATAGAAACTCTGTCCTCGTTCTCCAGTCGAACCCAATGCACTACACGTTAATTTAATAAGCAGCATTTATAAAGGTTTTTCCTGATTTATAGTGCAGTTAGTCAGAATGAATGTTCACACATTCATTTTTGCATGATATTGCACTCCTTGTTTTCCCTGTGGGCTTTAACCTGTGCGATCACATGCGCTGTCCATGTGAAGCCAGGACTGCATGGAGTGCTTTGTATACGCACACGCGCACAGTGTGTGTTCACACATCAGATCCTCACAGTTCCCTTTTACACTCAGCCGTGAAGAGGAGCACTCTGATGACAGTCAATAGCTCAGACAGCAAAGCTCTGTCAATATTTAGACAGTACTATTGTGTTGTAAAATGAACCAATACACAACGGATGAGGCTCCTCACTGGATTAATGATGCTTGACTGACTGGCTGCTGCAGACACAAGTGGAGATGAAGATGTTATTTACCCTTCTTTACACACACATACACACACATACACACTTTCTCTCTCCCTCGCTTTCACCCCTACCTTCATTTGGAAGCTGCTCGTGTAGTTTCGCTGTGATCAATGAGTCTATGTTCAGTTAAAGAGGAATCTGATTCCAATAGAATAATGCTGGACTTTGTTCACTTTGCATTTGTGCTGTTCTTGACACAGCCTCAGCTTCATAACAGTGCAGTTATGCTGGTGAGGAAATGCTGATATTGATCCCAAAAGTGTTTTCAACCCAAAATCATAAGAAATGCAGGAAATGGCTCAGGCACTAAAACAATCATTTCACATTTTCTTGCCAACGTGAGGAGCGTTAAAATACTGTCAGACAACAGCAGCTGAGGAGGCCTCTGACGCGTCCTCAGGACAGACTGCATCCTCAAACTCCTGACTGTGAGGATGCATTCAGGAGGGATTGGGTTCTTTTGGACCTTCACTTAGTGTGAATTACTTTCTTGATTATTAATTTTTGAATCCATCCAAAGGAATATCAGAATGTTTAACACATATTTGTGTACAGTAACACACCAGGCACAAGTCATATAATAATAATCATAAGATAATTTAATAAAAAATGTATTATTATTGCCAGGTGTCACTACTTAATTTCTCCTCACAGGGGCGCTGCTCAAATGGGAAGCAAGGGAAACTTGGGTGGAAGTGACCTGGCTGAAGAAGAGGGGCTTGACAGACGGATAATGGTGGAGGAAGCTATGTTTGGAGATGCTCCTTCAACGTTCATAATACACATTCAATACATAAACTTGAATGCGCTTTGTTCTCAATGTTGTGACTAAATAGAGAAATCCTGCACTTTAAAGGTGCATTATGTAATAAATCTAAAGCAACTGGCCATAAAATCCTCCTAATATGTCACAGAGACTCAGGAATAATGTTCATAACAAACTGAACTCACTAACAACAACAGTACAGCCAAAATATTTGCATTACAGACTGCAAATCATGTTTATGTTTGAAATCATGTTTTGGCATGTGGCGCCACCTACCACCCTCTACCAATCATTGCAGTCAGAGTCTCAGCTGCCGAGCAACCACGGGTTGCCAGTTACGTCAGAAAACGAAACCTATAAGACCTCGGTATTTTGAATTTGAATGTAGTAACCGTTTTTGGCCACATTCTTACATATGGCACCTTTAAATTGTTCATGGACGTTTTGTTTTCTTCAGTTAGACACATTATTGTGATGTGTTGCTACATCCTTGTCTTGCAATATATTGATTATCACACCTAATTATTGTATAAACATAAATAAACAAATAAAAACATTATAAAAATTAAACTTAATACTAAAAAGTAAATATACAAACCTATATTTAATCTGACTCTAATGCTGGGCTTTGTTCACTTGAACAAATTTGTCTCAGCTTCATAATAATGAGGAAATGCTGATATTGATCCCAAAGTGTTTTCAACCCAAAACCATAAGGAATGCAGGTAATGGCTCAAGCACTAAAACAATCATTTCACATTTTCTTGCCAAGCCTCCATCACCTCAAAGTCACTCTTTGGTCTGTGTCTCCCCTCTGCTGTGGTGACGCAATGCCGGCCCTTGTGTGACTTCTTCCAAATGGGCATTAGAATCACCATACGGCCATTGACTGTAATGGAATGTGACGATTAGCGCTCTCGTGGCTTGGCTAATGGGCCTGAATCTTCTTTTGGGGCCTGTGGGAGGTGCATCATGGGACATCCTAAATGATAGCTGTAGTGCACAGTGGATGGGTGTGAAGACG
Source organism: Microchirus variegatus (assembly GCF_963457635.1). Lineage (NCBI taxonomy): Eukaryota > Metazoa > Chordata > Actinopteri > Pleuronectiformes > Soleidae > Microchirus > Microchirus variegatus. The sequence goes on from NC_139809.1 coordinate 19,043,318, forward strand.
GGGGCTTAAGCGTCTTCCTTGTCCTTTTAGCCTCTCCTGTATTTTTTTCCTCATTTTTCATGGACGAGCGCAGATAGTTAGAGAACAAAAAAATTCCTGTGCTCCTAAATGTCAGCTCCTTCTGCTGGCTGCTGGCTGCTGGGATTGGTCTCTAACTGCTGTGTTAGAAATGCAGGAAAGAGTTAAGTACAAGAGGAATGAGACAGTGTGACATGTTTGTATTCTTTAAACTCAAGCAGAGCTGAAAACAGCTGTAAGTGGCTGTTGACATGCAGCGTCTGCAGACGCTTGAAATACACATCAAAGAAAGTTTTCAACCATGGCACATATGGCAATGGCAATACCAATAGCTAACAACACTCTTCCTGGCGTTTTGCATACACAAACACAGTACCAACATTACAGCAACACCAAATATGATGATGACGATAAGATGTGCTATTAATGGTAAAAGTAGCTCAGGCTCTCGTGTGAGGACCGTGCATGAAATGACCTTGGAAATTCCGAGTTCCGACTACAGATGGAACACACCATAGGTCTGATATGCATCTCTATGTAAAATCATGTATCTGTGCGTGCAAAAGCTGAATGGCCCCTCACAACACTGGTTTGTGTGTATTTCTCATAATCTTTGGAGAGCCATGCAGTTCTTTGATTGTAACTTGGCTTTACTGCCTCTTGAAGAGGAGAGTTTGGTCCCCGCTCCACCACTATCTCCCAGCTCCACACACCAGCTTCACTGGAACAGATTAAATGAACACAATGATTCTTTAATCAGATAACCCATGCTTCGAATAGATTAACCTTCCTAACGCAGGTGCTCTTCCATCTCTCCCCTCGTCTCCAGTCCTCCTTCCTCCTCAACCAGAGAGAGAATGGAAGTCCACAAACTTTAATCTTCATTACCTGCTTTGATTTCTCTGCTAAAGGAAGAAATGCATAATTTACATCCTTTGAAGTAGCTCCACTATTACTGACAACATGTTACCTTTAATCTTAAGAGCCCTGGAACATTAAATATTTAGTCATTTACCGAACAAAGAAGGACGGAGGCGATGCCTTCCTATACCACTTTGACTTTCACTGTCATGTGCACTCAATGTCCCCAGTAAGAAGCAATTAATTTTGGGGGGGAGAAAAAGCTTTTTACTGAAGTTCAGGTAACTTTAAGTTGTTTTCACACTTTTACCTCGTTATTTAATCCCGTTGAAAGAAGAGAGCTTTAAAGTAAAGTGCTACCGTTAGCAGAACTGGGTGTGGGTGACCGGAAGGCTAACAAGTTAGTGCCAGTCTGACTCTCTCAATTTCTGCCTCTCTGATTTGTCACTTATGACTCACTCCATTCATTCTGTTCTTCCAGTGACGGTGGATTTAGGAAATGAAATAAAAACTAGAAATAAAAATCGTAACTTTTTAGAATGCAGAGTGTCTTTGTGCTCTTTATGTAGGAGAGGATTTTATGGCAGATGCTCCCTCTTTTGATTCTCAGGCCAACTTTTCTGATCAGTTGGTCAAACTCATCTCTGTCCACTCTGAACTAAGCTTTGAACCTCCCATCATCCATCCTGAATCCATTGGCAGATTTCTCTGCATTTCTGAGTTTGCAGGATTAGGGTTCTGCGTAGGTAGATCTGCAACTCACAATAATTTTCATAACCAATTAATTAGTTGATTATTTTATCAATTAATCAAGTACTTGTTTGGTCCATAAAATATCCGAAAATGTGAACATGTGTAAAAAAAAAACAAAAACAAAAAAAACTTTTTTTGGTCCACAAACCACAAACAAAATAAAACAAGAAGTATAAGCAGAGAAATCGGAGAACTTGTTTTAATAATTGAAAAACCCTCAAACTTAGAATCGATTATTAAAACTGATTCGAGTTGAATTGTTTCCGCCCTGGTTAGGTGAGTTTTTCCCAACACATGAATCAGCAGTAAAGCTGCTGTGAAAAAATTGTAATCCACTCTATTTGTTTAGTTTCATTTTCCCCCAGTTGAATGCCTAAATCACTTGGTTAGTCAGGCTGCAACAACTCCATGTTAGCTCAGTGTCAGATCTTTCTCTCAATGACAGATGCGACAGGAGGACATCCCCCAACCACCGTGGTTTAAAACACCTCTGGCTTCTTTCACACGTTTTTCACACATGTTGGGACACCAGAAGAGGCCTGAGAGCCGATGTGTGCATGCATGCATGCATGTGTCCATATGTTTGTGCAGATACACACGCAGGTTTCTGCAGCTAATCTTCTTAGAACACACTGACTTCCATTCATTTGGATAACCTAAACAAAGCCCGTTCCCTGTTCTAAACCATAAAGTGTTACTGCCTAATGCTGACCTTAACCTAGCAATAATTAGAATATTAACTTAACCTCTTCCTGAGGTTCTCCCTCATTAGGACCAGGTTTTGGATTCCATGGGGACTACAGGTCCTAACAAGGTCATGTTTATGCCTAACAATGTCTTCATACATTACTCAGGTATTATCATATAATATGAGGTGTAAGACACCTGGTGTTAGCCGGACTTGGCACCTTGGAGGGGCTGCTGTTGAGTTTGAGTTTCCTTAGATACAGTGAAACATCAATCGAAAAGAAAAAGAAATAATCAACACACTTATTTGCCCCAATAAAACTGGCTGTTGTTTCAGGACCATGGACAGCTCTGTTTTGCATTTGAACATTAAAAGTGAGTGGAGACCGACGGAGACACACAGATGCGCTGCTGTTTCTTACCCCACAGGATTTTCACCGTCGTCAACAGATGAAAGGGAAACAAAAGGGAAGAGACAGTCACTGTTTTCATTCATGTGCTTCTCAGTGCTGATTTGTTGTTTGTTGTAATCTGCTGGAGTTGTTTTTGTACACGTGACACCTACTGCAAGTCTGTCCGTCCTGGTAGAGGGATCCTTCCTCTGTGGCACTTCCTGGACAAGAGTGTTTTCCTTACTCGATGTGAGGGTTTAAGGATTCACCTGCTGTACAGACTGCCCTACAAGGCAAACTGTGTTTGTGATGTCTAATCTTGTTTTTATTTATTTCTGGAAAATAAAGTGATCAGTGAATTGCAGGTAAACCCTACCCACTAATAACTAGGGTTACTCCCTTTGACTGAAATAACTTCAGTGAGTGCTTCTTGTAGCCATTTAGTAGTCTCTGATATCAGTTTGAGGAAAGTTTGCCCCACTCCTCAATGCAGAATTATTTCAGCTGTGAGATGTTTGAGTGGTTTCTCCGTGATGACATTTTAGGGTTTCTATTCTTGCAGTCTGCTCTCGGGTTGAACTTCCTTGGAAAGCCAGAGCATGTTGGCAGTTGTTTTGAGTGGCCTCCACTTGTAGACTATTTTATGGACAGTGGAATGGCTGATTTCAAATTCTTTTGAGATCTTTTTAAATCTTACTGGACTCATAAGCTGCTACAATTAGACCTCATGCAAGCTTCCTTCAAAAGTCTGAGTAACGATCTGAGCAATCATGTGTACCTGATATGATACGGCCATTTTAAGTTGGAATACATGTGAGGGTGTCCTAATTTATTCCTCACCAGAATTTCTTTTTTAGAATTACATTTTACAGAAAAGTATATTGTTTAGTTATATTACTTGAATGTTCCTGTATTGTTAAGTTTAATATTAAATATCCATATGTCCAAATATGTAAAAACAACACAGGCTTTCATAGGGTGTCTTAATTGTTTCACATGCATGTACTGTATGTATAAATACAATTAATTTTAATTTAATTAAAAAAAAAATTGCACTCTGTCACCCTAACTATACCTGCTGCCCTAATTTTGCCATTGCAGAGCTTTTGGGTCATCACAAACATCTTGTCATTTATGATTAAACAAAATAAATGTCCCAACAACAAATGACTCCTAATGAACGGTGGATGCTTTGATGGCCTCTCCCTCCTCCTTCAGCTGTGGAGCAGAGGCTGCACTGCACGAGCAGTTTGTTTTCCAATTCCTCGTTGGGCTCTCTGAAGGAAAATTAGACAATTATCCAGACTCATAATGTTGTTCCACCCTCCGATGCTGCTCCTCTCCCCCTCCCTCTTCCTTCATCTCCTCCCCCTCTCCGCCTTTTATGATTAATTACTCTGTGAACATCATATGCTGGTTGAACAGAAACATAAGTGTGGGACTACGTAATTGTGTGTCTCTCTTAATGAGTGTTGATACACGCTTACAGTGGTTGCCCAATCCCTCTCTGTTGTCTCTCTCCCTCCCTCTTGTAAACACAAAACATGTGTGTTCTAAAATATGTGTACACACACACACACACACACACACACACACACACACACACACACACACACACACACACACACACACACACACACACACACACACACACACACACACACACTGGATGGGGTATAGATTAACATAGTAATAGCCACTGAGTAGCTTAGGGTTGGTGACTGATGGTCTTATGTGGCACCTCTGTCTGCCACTTGGTCAGTTAAATTAATATCCACTCTGGTCTGAGCCGGGCTCTGAGTCTAAAGCTGCTGGTTGCAATCGTGAGCTGTTGCCCAAGGCTAAGATCTGACTAACTTCCCTTCTGAGCTGCAGCAGGCACCAGGGACACTGCTGCGACTCAAGTCATTAAGATATAGACCCTCCCCTCTTTCTCTCATCGTCTTTTCCTTCTTTACTTCTTTCCCTCTCTCCCACTCCTTCAAACATCTCCAGGAGGGCCTGCAGGAATAGAAATGCTCTATTGATCAGAATAAACAGTGGAATAATCTTTAGTAATCAGCCCGGCCTCCGACTTTATTAACAATTGATGTGGTTGGAGTGGAGATCAAGAGACGCGTGGCCAAGATGGACTGCTGTGTATGTTTATGTGTGCTGTGTGAACAAGCTGAGGTATTTTGTGTGTGTGTGTGTGTGTGTGTGTGTGTTTTCTGTTTCTTTCATTCACACAGTTCATCTCTATCTATAGGGTCCTGTCTGTTTGCCCCATACATTATTAAACATTTGCTCTCCTGGAGCTGGCCATGCACTCTTTGCCTTTTGAAATACAGAATGCACACATACAGTACTGTATACTCACATGGAAATCCACAGCTTGAAGTATCCGTTCACACAAGAGGTCGATGAGCAACTTACAAGCAGCAAAAGTGTAGAAATATGACCAGACGGTATCCTGTGGGGAAACTTCAAGCTGCACTGGGTAACTTTGACTGATTTCAGTTGTTGCTGATGTTATTATCAGCCTCCGTTTGGTTTTTGTGAATAGAAATGGTGTAACATTATTTGTATGCTGCGTCTTTCATCTGAAAACTCAGGCTCTGTCAAGCAATACTATCAGACCTGAGGGAGTGTGTGAAGCACTGGGTGGGTGGGGGCTAGAAGCAGTATCTTCATTTTGAGCAGTAGAATTCACTATACTCACAGACCATCACTTACAACTTACGCTAAATACAAGGCATCTCCTGAAACTCTGACTTTTCACTACAGAATGATGCAGGATTTTTACCCTAATTTGACAGCATTATGATGGTTAAATGTCTTGTTGCGGGGAGATGTTGTTGTTGTTGTTGGTCTCGTGACGTCTCAGGCTATAAGATCAAGTCAGCGATAGTGTTATTTTAAGGGTTCATCATAGCAGAGCTGGCGAAAAAAAAACAGAGAAAGCCGTTGTTCAGAGTAAGCGAAGAAGAGGGAAACCACTCTGACTGAGTGCGGGGGCCACAGATTTTTTTGACTGGTGAGAACACAGAAGCAGGCAGGAGGTGACACTGACTGGCATCGACATGGCTCCACCGCTTGTGTTCGCTGGGAAGTTAGGGGAGATCATCAGCTGTGAGTTTGAGACAGTGAAGATGAAGTGGGATAGACGATGGATGTATGGATGTTTACAGTGATGTTGTAAAAATATCTACTCTGAAACTATAGGTCCGTAGTAAAGAAGGCGAACAAGTCTTGCAAATTTATGCTTGAAGGTAACCGTGACCCTTAGGGTTTCAAAATGGCCTCAAATGGCGTTAGCATCGTGAGTGGACAAAAGTGGATCACTGGTGCCTCCACTAAACACTCTTAAGCGTTAGCTGATAGCTTCCCTAGTTGGGCTGCTGTGCATGTAGTCAGTCCATTCTGAAACTTTTCTGTGGCCTCTTTGTGTTTTCAGTCTTACTCCAACCTGTTTGCAGCCATCTTGCATTGCGAGGGCAATGTTACTGTTGATAAAACAAGTCACTTCCTTTAAATATTACATACTACAGTTTTAAAGTCTCAACAGCCTGCTTGAACCTTTTCTTTTAGTGTTGCACTTTACATGTCACGGACTCATTTTTCAGAATCACGCTTTTTTGTCATAGTTTTGCTCACAGCACATCACGTATTGTCTCATTGTTAAGTGTGTGTGTGTGTGTGTGCGTGCGGGCCTGTGTGCAATCACCCCTGGGCAGGGCATTTTTCTCCTTTCAATATGACATTGATTTCCTGTATGACTTCATCAGACTAATACCCGCTTTTCCTCCATGCACAATCGCGCTCTCGTTTTCCCTCTCTCTCTTTCTCTCTCTTGTCTCACTGACACGCATGCACACACACACACACACTCATGGAGATGCCCATGCCAGCGTTTCCTCCCAGCAATCAGTCAGGGCAGCTTGTCTGTGGATCAATGGCCTCTATGAGCAGACTTCAACACTGGAAATGGAAAATGGACCATTCAGAGAAGCTGAACATATAATATAATAAGCAGTTAGTCTGTCACGAGAGAAAGAGAGAGCACCGTGAAGAAAACTCGACACATCTGGATTTTCTCATTGCGTTATGAATTCTCATGAGACATTATTTGTGTTGCTCTGTTTGTATTTTCTCGGCGTGATATCAAAAAAGCCCACATAATCTCTGCAGATATTTCACTGCAACGGCCTTTTAACAAGACGGATTCCCCCTAAAATAACATATGACACCACTGAGCTATAAAGCATCGAAGGGTATTGGAGAGAAAAACGCCATACCATAAACAATTACCGTCAGTCTACAGAGATGGTAACAAAGGGAAGAGATTGTCACCAGATCAAGGCTATTTGGGCTGTTTAAAAGAAAGCTAGATAGCCTGTTTATTAATACACCTATCCTCCCAACACACACACACAGGCTGTTATACACTGAATGCATGTGCGGCACCTTATGGCTGTGGTGCGTCTCTCTTTTCATTAAGGCACAAAATTGAGACCGTCACGTGGCTCTTTTCGGGAATAGACCCCTTGCCTATTTTTCATGTGAGCCATTACATCTCACAGCAAAAATATACACTGAAATCTCTGTGGCTGACTCGCACATGACACAACTCAAGCATTTGAGTTTCCTGATTCCATTCATTGCTGTTCAGCACCGACAGAGGCTTTATACCAACAAGTCCTGGCATTTAGTTGAGTAGACAGCAGTTAAGAATGTTTTCTGATTTTTAAAGGCAAACTGTATGGAAAACATAGTAGAAGCCCCACAGAATCTGCATCCCACGTGAAACCGGCCCAAAGGCTGTCTCTATTTCAAAATCTTACGTGACACATTATTTCTTCAAACATATAACAGCTATATTTGATGACATCATTTATACTTTTAGGGTGAATTCCAATTCCTTGCTTAACCCTCAATCTCAAAAATGCGCGCTCCCTCTAGTGCAAGTGCTGTCCCGATTCTCAGAAAAATTAAGTTGAGGGCCAAGTTTAAGGGCTGTATCGCCCTCAATATTGAGATTTTCCGAGACCACCCTTGGGAGCAAGGGCTACCCAGAATGCTTTGCGTGTTTTGACATAACAAAGATGGCGCCGAAAGCAGCGAAACGAGTACGCTACAAATTAAGTATTTTCTTTGTTAATAGAGATGTAAAAATGATGAAAACCATTGTATTATCTTAGTTTAGGCCCATATTATGGATTACTGACGTCATTGTTGCGTAACATTTATTTAGATTTTACGATCTTTTGTCAATAGCCGGCCGTGCGGACAAGTGATCGTTTGCTTGATGGTTTACTTTTCAATAAGTCGTGGTGTGTGGTAACTGTCAGCTGAATATGTCCGTGGTTGTGGTATTTGTATGAGTATCATCTTATAACTAACTGGCAACCTAATAACTTGACTGACAAACGGATGGTAATAAATAATCCTGACGGAAATGTGTTCTTCTTCTTCTTTTTTTGGAGTTGACAGACTGGATGCAGCTTTCGCGTTATTCTGCCCCCTACAGTCTGAAGACGTATCTGCATTTAAGGGGTGTCCCATTTCTAAGTGACAAAATAACCCTCAACACTCGGTTTTGAGGGTTAGTTAAGATTAAGGGTTGAGCTTGAGGGTTAAGATTGAGGGTTAAGATAGGAATTGGAATTGGCCCTTACTATGAGTCATGGGAAGCTGACACTTAATGTCTCACACAGCTAACAGCTAAGCTAACATTTAAGTCTGTTACTTTACTTACTTATGGTCTGAAACTCAAAGCACTTCCCTCTCTGCTTTGTAGCTCACTCATAGCGCCCTCTGCTGGTTCACACGTAATTTCTTCAGCTGGTTTGATGCACTTCTAGGCTGTATTAGAACAGGTTGACATTTGAACTACCAAAGTATATTTTGCATAAAAAGTGTGAGCCCCTAGCACGTACACACACATGCACGAACAGCCAGTAATACTTTCCACTTTGATAGCACAGCCCCATACTCTGTGTGTGATAATACAGTCAGTGATCCCTATCAGCGCTACATGAAGTGTCAGACAGAAAAGAGAAGGGGAGTGGGAGATTGGACACAGAGAAGAAGCTAGTTATCCTCATGCGAACATGCAGATTAGAGCCCTGTTGGCTTCACTACATGTACTTGAAGTGCGGCACTTATCTGTAGATTCAGTGGAGAATATAACTTCCCCAACATTGCAGGGTATTATGAATAGGAGGAATATGTAAAAAAAAAAAAAAAAAAAAAAAAAAAAAAAGGTTAAAATGCTCAAGCAGTTTTGTGCAGGAATGTGTGTGTGGAGTATAATTATGTACGTTACAGTTTGTGTGCGCTCAGGGATGCAGTGTGTCCTGCATTTCTTGACAGTGATACAAGGATGAGTTTAAGCTGGAGGAGCTCAGGAGAAGGAAGCAGATGGTGTCAGATGTCAGGAATCATGGAAGAACGGGATACCTGGTATTTTTGGCTCCCCGGGGCTCAGACAGACAGGATACTGCAGTGTCCTGGCATTATCACGGTGTTTGTTTCAAGCCTTCACATTATTGTAGCAGGCATGGAGGGAACACTTGTAGGATCAGACACAAAAGCTCCTTCAGGAATAACCCTTCATTTCTGTGCCTCTCTGATCCCTGTTTGTACACAGTGTTTTCTCCCACAGTCACTGACACTTTCCTTTGCCCTTTATATCCGTCTTTTTGTTCACTCGTACTGACTCTTTGTCAGCAGGTATACATCAGTCTCCTGTCTCTTAAGTAAAAAAAAAGAAGTACCTGAAAATAAATAATCCTGAACGTTGCCTTTGACTGGAAGGAAACAGAAAGCGGCTGTAAGTCTGTGTGCGAGCAAAATGCAGAGCAGGACAGAGGACGTAGAGCGTTCTTTAGTCAAGAAATATTCAGTTACAACTTACAAGCCAATTCTTAATTAAATAATGAAAGCTTTAAAACGTACACACTATATACAAGCATATACTGTATATTTATGATGGCATATATGATAAATATGATCAGTGATGTATAAACCTCACTCGTGACGAAGCTACTTTTAAACATTGTTAAAACAATGTTTTGATAATGAGTAGCAGTGCATCCACCGTTCCAGAGGGGGGAGCTGCGCTTCTGAGAGCTGGTGTGCTGAATATGTCACTTCTGGGTATTGGCCAATCACAAGACAGTTGGGAAGCCTCTACGCTGGCTGGCCAATCACAACACACTCTGTCTTCTGGGGGTGAGATTTATGTCTGAAACAGCGCAACTGACGAAAGCTTCAGTGAGGAGAGATTTCTATCGGCTCGTTTCCAGCAACTAGGAGGTTTTTGACCATAAAAACAAGTTAATGTGAGTAGACCTCCATAACTATGTGCGATAGAACAATCTAAACAACATCCTCCTACATACACAGAGGTTCTGGAAAAGTTGCACAAAAACAGGCCATGATTCTTCATTGAAAACACGGCTTGACATTAAAATTTATATCTGATTACATCTGAAAAGTGCCTCAAAAAAACCTGATTTAGGATCAATAGGGCAAGAAGCACTTTTATGTTCAGTGAATCTAAATCTAAGTTGTGTCCTTATTATTGGAAATTATAGAAGAAAATATAGCGTTTTACAGTATATCTCCATTTTAGGTTGTAGGATTGTCCCATCGTAGAAGTTCAGCCGACACTGTCCCTGGTTACGACATGTCTTCCATTTGCTGCATATTTTTCTTTGCTTCAGATAAATCAGACCTGTGTCCTGCTGAGTCTCGACAGATATCCTATAGTTATTGTAGACTATTTGACCTGGCGGTGCAGTGTGAGCAGAGTGTACATTGGCCCTTTATGATACTGTCTGTGTTTCTGGCTATAAGTTCAGGCTGTAAAAGTTTATCCCCTTTATGTACTTTAACAGCCTTTAATATCAGCTCGTAAACTAGCACCAAACAGGCCACTGAGGCCCTCTCTCTCTCTCCCTCTCCCTTAGATAGATGACACACTGATGAACGCTCTGCCAATTAACAGCTCCACGTCTCCAACACTTGACTGCCTCAACTCGAAGGAAGCAGGAGGAGGGCGGGGGGGTTCAAGTGTGGGTTTGGAAACATGTGAAACACTTGACTGTGAGCAGTGGCAACACACACACACAGAAACACATGACGATTTTTTTTTTGTTGCCCCCTCTGAGGTGAAACAACTCTGTCTGTGTGTGAATTTCTGTGTGTGTGTAATCTCTGCTGCCTCTGTCTCCTGCCTGGCTGTGACGCAGAGGGAGGATGTGATGGAAATCTCCCTCTATTTAAAATCCACCGCTGGCACATCAAAGCCTGCTGCTGCTGCTGCTGCTGCTGGAATAACAGAAATAATTAGACACAAACTCCTCATTTACATAAAAATGTTAATTAATCTCCTCTCTCTTAGCCCAGTCAGGCTGAGTTGGCCCCATGTTGTGTGTGTTCTGAGTGTGTGGAGACTCTCTTTGGCCAGTTATGAATGAAGAGTCGAAGGCTTCTTTCACTGATGCTCTCAGCGCCTCCTCTTTATCTCCTCTTCATCTGCCTCCATGAATGACCAGACTAATAGGCCTCTTCCTACTTTTCCCTGTCCAGCATGTTTGTTCACATTCCCTCCTCCTGTTTGAACAACTTCATCTCGCAGAGACAAGACTTTTAAAGGGATTACACACATCCTTACACAGTTTATTTGCAATATGAAGGCTACACTTGGTTGGTGTATGCAGTTTATGTATGTACTGTATATAAAATGTCTACTCTTGTGCTATAATTCTTGTGGACATCGCATGTTTTTAGGTGTCCATTTGATTTCTGTGACCTCACAAGCGGGTTGTCCTCCAACCAAAATGTCAGGGGTTCAATCTCTAGCTGCTCTAGTCTAAATGCTGATGTGCAAGATGTTTAACCCCAAACAGCTCGTGGCTGTGCCAGCAGCGTGTGAATGGCTATGACACTGGGTATGTGTGACTGAAAAAGTGCTGCATCTACAGTAGATGTGCTGTATGTGTAACTGTTGTGTAGAGTGTTTTGAGTTGTCAACAAGACGAAAAAAAGCTTCATATGAATACAGATTAAAGGACGACTCAAGAGCACAAATGTTCACTTGGACGTACCAGACTGTAATTAAACTGTTGTAGACCATCAGTAAACGAGCCTTTCTTTATCCATGCAAAGTTTATGGTTTCAATTGTTAGTTTTAGGTCTTCATCAATACAACCTAAATGTCAAATTTGTAAATTATTGTGATTTAGAGTAAAATAAATGATGAAATATTTGATTGACAGCTTGAACGCTCAGGAACTCACAATGAACTTCTCAGAATTGTGCTTCAGGGAGCTATGATGGCCTTTCTGGCCACACCAGAAATTATATAAATGTTTGATTTCAACTCCCATATGTATCAGGTTTATGTTGGTGGAGCTGTTCTTCTTTGTTTGCATAGTCATCTTTCGCTTGAAAACGCGGACAGAAACAACAAAAAGAGGTTTCAGTTTGTCTGAAGTCATAACTGTGTCAGCTGAGGCTCTGTCTTTAGTACAGTGTGTCTTTAAAGGTGACCTCCTCCTCCTGCTCTTCCTCCTCCTCTTCCTCCTCGTTTCATCTCTGTCTGCTTAACCTGAGACAACGCTCTGACTGGAGAGTACAGACACATCACGTTGAGCCTGATTATAACAAGCACTTAAATCTCCTTCTGCACACTCCCCCCTAACACTAGGGTTTATTAGAACAAGCATTTACATCAGCTTCTACACTGGCCTTATTACATCTAAGATCTCTTACATCATTTAAGAGATGAGCGCTTGCACAAATCTTCACTCGCCAGGTCAGGCCTTATGAATGTCTTTAACTTTGTTCATGAGACTGATTGCAGGGAAGATTTTGTGAAGTCATCAGTGATGAAATGTGAATACACAGTATATATAAAAATAATCATAATATGCTCAATTTCCTAAGTCAAGAGCATTCAATTCAAATTGAGAAATAATACACACAGAACTAGAAGGATTAAAAATGAACACTAATAAAAACATGAATGCCTCTTTCTCCTAAAACGAGCATCATTTTTCTAACTTTGTAAAGAATGAATCCTTGTTGTGTTAAAGGTGCATTATGTTATAAATCTAAAGCAACTGGTCATAAAATCCTCCTAATATGTCACAGAGACTCAGGAATAATGTTCATATAACAAACTGAACTCACCAACAACAACAGTACAGACAAAAAAATTGCATTAAAAAAAATATTTTGCAGACTGCAAATCAGGTTTATGTTTTGAACTCATGTTTTGGCATGTGGCGCCACCTACCGCCTTCTACCAATCATTGCAGTCAGTAGAGTCTCAGCTGCCGAGCAACCACGGGTTCTTACATATGGCACCTTTAACTACATTTGGCCAGATTAAAACTTTTTAGATCGTGCTGTGTTGAGTAACTTTTTGTTCTCTTCTTTGACTCATCAGTCTCTTCTTCCTCTCCTCCTTTCTTCACATGTTTTGTTTTTCTTTATTCAGTTTTCATGCATATTGCAATTTTTTTGAGACAAAGTAATAAAAAAAAGCAGAAAAGGAGGGCACACGTCTGCAGTCATGGTCCGAATGGCTATATTCCTACTTAAGGTGACACATTTTCATCCAGAAACTTAAGTGCACTGTTTCATGTTTTTATTGTTTAGTTTATACATTAATTGTATTAAAATACACTGTATATACTGTAAGTGCACACTACAGATCAGAGAGACACACCATAAGTGTTGTAAAGTGTTTATTTATCACTGTTGCGTATCATTTCTTTTTATCAAAGTGACATAAGTTAATCAGATGAGAGGACAAAAGAGAACTGTCCAGATACAGTATGGGATTACGGTGGATCAGTGGTAAAGCGAGTTGTCTTCTGGGTTTGATTCCCGCTAGTCTACATGCCGTTGTGTCTTCGGGCAAGACGCTTAATAACCCCATGTTGCTCCTGATGGCTGTGCTGGCAGTCTGTGAAAGCTGTGTGAATGGCTAAAGTAGTGTAGTGTAAAACAGATTGGAGTGGTCATAAAGACTAGAAATGTACAATATAAATACACACACATATATATATGTATATGTATATATATAAATATATATGTATATGTATATATGTATATATAGTACACATATATGTATATGTGTGTATATATATATATATATATATATATATATATACACATGTATATATAGTACACATATATGTATATGTGTATATATATATATATATATATATATATACACATATATATTTTTCATATGCCAGCCATCCCCCCTCCCCCCCAAAAAAACCAAAAACATACATACATTGGACATTGGCACATGTAAAAATACCAACCCTCGGTCAAAATGTGCAAATGCATGATTCATCAGTTGTCTGTTCGCCACTTAGTGAACTCTGGTATAAGTGAAACGCTAGCTTGATTCTATTTCTTAAAAAAACAAAAAACCACCTATGCTGTGCTGGTCATGGGGCTTAAGGCGGGGTCACACCCTGGACAGATTGCCAGTCCATCACAACCATCCCTAAAATAAACATACATAACAAAATGTCATTTTGAGGATATGGAGAGTATGGAATGACTCTCCGTGCCTCTCTATCCTCTCTTAACTTAACTCTGTCTTAACCCTTATGTTGGCTTGAGAGGAGCAGGACAATTGTTGCCTCTAACCTGCTGCTGTTTGTTTTCCATTTGATCAGAACTGAGCCTTTACTGTATCCTCCAATCATTTTTGCTTCAGTGATAAAAACACATACGGAGAAAGTCTGACATCAACTCTATTTCCAAAGAACAAAAGTGATAGTGTTCGCAGTGACTTTTACTCTGTGCCTTATCTCTTTTTTTTTAAAACTCTGAATTGCTCTGTCTGTGCTTCCACTCAGCTGCCAATACAGACATTTTGCTTTGTGAAACAACCCCATCCCGTTCCTAAAACTGCAGGTCTCTAAGCACTTCAGTATGACTCTCCAGTAGCTCTATCGACTGGCTCTCTGCTCCTCCAGGTCCAGTCTCGCCTTCTCCTTTCATTTACACACCCAGCGCGCTGCGGCCCTGCTCCGGGGAGAGCTGCTGAAACAAGACTTCATCAATTCCAGATGAAACACCAACATTTCCTCCCATTACACCAAAGCACTGCTCCCGCTCACTCTCCGCGATCTCTCACTGCACTGCTCTCGCTGTGTGTAATGAGGAATGGGACTGTGTGTGAGTGTGTGTGTGTGTGTGTGCGTTTATGTGATTGTGTGTAATGAGGAATGGGAGTGTGTGAGTCTACGGCGGAGGCAGAGAGAGTTGGGGCAGTGCTGAGGGGATTGGTCCAGGGAGCAGGTGTGTTTGTTTGATGTCTTCCTGCAAATAGAGAGAGAGGAGAGAGAGAGGGAGGAGAGAGGGAGGAGAGAGGGAGGAGAGAGGGAGGGGAGAGGGGGGGCAGGTGGGAGAGAGATTTTCTGTGAAGACTTTCTCCCTTCTAACCCCATCTCTCTCCTGCCTCCCACACCTCCCGCACACACGGAGAACTCATTTTCTCATTTTCTCTCCCTCTCCAGGCATTTAAAGATCCTCACTCAAAACATCTCAAATTCAAATTCAGATTTGTTTTATTGACTGCCACGAATATAAATACTGCATTTACAGAGCATGTGGTGTAGTTCACTTTATGTTTGAGATTTCCTGTCGTCCAATAAATCAATGACCTTCATGCACATTGAACAGAAACGGTGATATTCAGTGAGTGTGACAATCCTGTTATTATCCTTATCCTCTTATAAACGTAACGTTGGTCATGAGATAAGATCTGTCACCCTGGAATACTCAGGATACTATATTGTTAGAAGACAAGATAAATAAAAATGACAAATGGTTGAAAAAAGCATCGTTAAAATGCCTAAAACCTAAAGTTTTAGCGACGTCCAATGGTGACACTGCAGTTTGTAATAGAAACTCACTCCTTCCTTTCTCAGTGCATCAGGAAACTACAGTGACCTTAGCAAACCAATCATTCTTCTTTGCTCGTTTAGGTTTATTACAAGGTTTATTCTAAGAATACAAAAACCAAACATTTCCTATTGTAAAGTGTATAAGTGCAGCTATGTTCTTATGTTGTCCCTCTATCACACTCTTGTTCTCTTCTAAATGCGTCATAATCATAGCTGCTGCGCTGTGTTTTCTTATCCCTCTGATGTGGAGCCAGTCAACCCAGAGCAGAAATGGCAGGAAGCTCCATTTTCAAATGAACAGTCCAGTGTCCCGGTGACTGAAAGTCAGAACTTGTACTATCTTATTACATTTGAATGTAGAGAAAACGGGAAACAACCAGCCAGGCTCAGCCACAGGAAGAAGAGGATGAGAGGGAAGACACTGATACTGGGGGAGTAATGGGCAGCTGGGGAGGAGGGGGTAGTGGGGGTTTCCTGTTTGTTTAATATCTTTATCTTAATCTCTGCCCTAGGGACACAAAGGCGAATTCATCCAGAAAACTGGATTATCTCACTTAGATGAGTCAAACACACACGGCTCTGCTCGCTCGCTCTCTCTGTGTGTGTGTGTGTGTGTGTGTGTGTGTGTGTGTGTGTGTGTGTGTGTGTGTGTGTGTGTGTGGGAGACAGTGTGTGAAAGAGAAAGAGAGTTTTTTTTTCACTGCTTTCTTTAAAGATACCACATTTTTAAACTTGAGCTTATCAACTTCAAATATGAGAACACAGTTTATGGTATGACATCTTTGACTCCACCCACAAGTCTTTGCACAGATGTTTGGACTCTGAGGGTCGGGTTTAACTCATTAACTCACCACTCTGTCAGCTGTCGATGACTGACATTTGAAATCTGCATGGTGTCAGCTCTAAACCTCAGTTTATGCTGCTTCACACACCACATGCCCAAGTTATCATTATCAGTGTGTTTAAAAGCAACACAAACATAGAATGTAATGTAACTCCATGTAAAATCACGTGTTACCAGCTTGGCTGCTTTACCCTGACCACGATTACATTTGAACGAGTCCATGAAAAGTTAGGTTTGGTTTTAAATATTTGACTGCGTTTCACTGTAGTAATTCTACACAGAATGTGCAAGAATTTTACATAGAGTTCAATCAATATGGGTTTTTCTATGGCTCATGCAGATTTTGTTGTTTTTGGCTAATTTGTTTTCTTTTTTTTCCTTCGTCTAATAAAAAGAAAAGATTCAGTCTGAACATGAATGGGCTGCAACTCAAGCTTATCACAATTCAAAACTCCAACAAGGCTTTTTTTATAAAGAGCATGACTGTGTCACTAACCAGGATGTGTTGGTTCTTTATACTCGACCTCACCCTTTCAAGATTCCACACTGGCAGTAGGTGAAGTTGTGACAGAAGCCTGTAGGGGCTGCTTCTGGTTCAGACCTTTTAGTCTATAACTCAGTGACTGAAGATGGCCACGTAACTTCAGGGATTATCATTTGGAGTTTGAAGTGATGTCCGTCCCTCCCTTTTCTTATAAACCAACGACAACAGTGAATGTTCAGCCACTGAGTTGAAAGTGTTTACTGTGGGGGGAGGATGAGCTCTTCTTTCATGTACTAACTCATCCTTTAGTTATTAGGTCTCATGTCCAAACTAACAAAACACAAACCACTGCCACTCCCCGAGGATTACACTGAGCTTGACATTACATTCATTAGATGTGTGCTTTACATAGATATGTGTGTGTCCCCATGTGTGTTTAAGCACTAAATCATTCATATTTCCCCTTGCTTTAACTTTAATTGGCCCTCTTTCCACATTTGCCAGGATGCCACCCCCTGCCCTCATTCTTCCTCTCTGCTGCGTCCCATCTACCCCCCACCCTCACCACCTGACTCTGCTCTCAACTTGACCCTAATTGATTGTAATGAGCACAAGCTTTTATACCCTCCTCCCAGTATCCCATCTTACTGTTTCGTTTACTGTGTGTGTGTGTGTGTGTGTGTGTGTGTGTGTGTGTGTGTGTGTGTGTGTGTGAGGCAGTGAAGGAAACATGAATTCCTTCTGTGTCTGTGTGACTTTTGTGTAACTGTAGCAGCTTGTATTGGTAAGGATGTGTCTGGTACTGTATAAAAGGCTCCAGTGTTGTGTGATTAATAGCGTGCCACTTTTGGAGAAGTGTGGTTCTCTAGTTGTTTTTTTTGTTTTTTGTTTTTTTTCATATACCAGTTTGTAGTAGAAACTTCTGGTGCCATAAGAGCAGAGTTGGGTCGTACTTTACCTCATTTCCATGTCCACTTTGGTCCTTACTGACTTACTTACTCAGGTCCTCTGCCCCACACGGAGCAAAGCCCATCAACAACACTCTTCTATCTGACCTTAATCTGGACTATCTGCTCTGCCTCTCTCCAGATGGTTCCCTGTTCTTTTCCCAGTTCTTTTCCCAGTTCTTTTCCCAGTTCTTTTCCCAGTTCCACCTCAGTGTCTCATCTTCAGAGCCTGGCGTTGCTGGTTTACTTCTTGTGTGTCCAATTCAGCTCTATTTGCTCATCAGGATCTGCTCTCTGTCTCTTGTCCCACCCTTTGCCACAGCTCATGGTTAGTGATACTGTTGGGCTACCTGATGTATGTACAATCTGCACATCAGACAGGTGTTAAATTAAGGTCTGAATCACCTGGGAACACGAGCATCTCAATATTTTTGATAGTTTGCAGTGTACTAATGCACTTTTACTGACCGTCCCTGAGATTCGCTGGCTGTATGTTGTGATGCTTTGTTTGTTGTTGTTTGTTTTTTAACCTGTGAGAATGTTTTGTATATGTATATATATATATATATATATATATATATATATATATATATATATATATATATATATATATATATATATATATATATATATATACACATATATATATATGACACGTGTGACCCAGGGCTTATGCTGAACAGTTGCAGCAATTGTCAGATTTGGCCAACTGACACCGTAAAAGTGATGATGGGGGAATTTCAGACACTGACCGTTCAACAAGCACTGACTTCAGTCATTCTGTTTTGTTTATTATTAATATAGTGTTGCATTTACGGACATGCAGTTGGCTCTGACTTGCACAACAGCAGCTGTCAGTGAATCAGAGCTGTGTGTGTCAGACCCTGTGTTGAAATCGATGTTTTCACAGGCTCGGTGTCAGGATGTGAAATTGTCAGGCAAAGTGATGTACCTGTCAGACAACCCCACACTTTTTCAACAGGGGAGTTAGACTGACAGCTTTCCACAACCCAGTCATGTTTTGAGTTTATCCTTGTGGTCCTTCCACTTCACCTCTTGCCTCTGACTTGCCGTCACCTGGGTTTTATCTAATATTTTCAAACTAACTCATCCAAATCACGTCCAACAGAGGCCTCCAAGACTCTCTTTGTATAACTAATTCACATATACCATCTGTCCATCTCCTGTGTTGCACCTGTTTGCAATTTCTGTAGTGCTACTAATGAATGACCCCGACATGATGTCACCATGCAATTCATAACAACTGCCATTTTTCTGTGCTTTGAAATGCCAATATGATTAAACTCTATGTCAAGGCCAAATATCAGTCCAAACCTTCATAACCAGCACTAAAGAGATTGAGCAATAAATAGCCTAACTGAGCTCCCATGTGCAGTATACATGCACAGCACATCTATGCACACTCACAGACATTAGTGTGGTATAGCATTAGGGCTGGGTTGTAGAGTGATGGCAGCGTTTTAACGGTGTAACATTTGAGCTTTAACATACAGGAGATGACAAAGCGCAGGGTCATTTACAGTGGGACGCCCTCATGCTCGGCTCATGCCACACGATTTACATCCATAACAATGTACTCACATTTACTCACTTACAAGATCAATAGCTTCACAGTTTAGCATGCATACTAGGGAAGGCCCAATACCACTTTTAGAGTCAGAGATTGATATTGCATTTCCTACTGACACTGATATCTTGCTCCATTCCATTTACACTGGAACTTGGAAGTCGGAACTGGGGCTGAGTCACTCCTGAATTCACTGCTGTCCAGCTGAGAACTTGGAAAAAAACGTGGACACAAGTGTATCTTGGGCTAGCCATTGTTGTCATTTAATGGTCTACATGGCATTTTACATTTCTTAACATGTCTACAGTTAAGAAATGTGTATCATTTCTTTACTGTGAAACACATGATAGAAGTTGCATCTTGGAATCCCATGTCAGGGTTGGTGAGGTTGCACAAAGTCTCTGAGTCCGACTACAAATGGAGGGCACCATCAGCCGGATTCAGTCTTTTACCTCTTTTAACCCATTAAGGCCTGAAGCGCCTGGAAAAAATGTCTCTAAAACCTGAGCTTCAATGCCTACTAAATGACTGATTTCTCAGCCTCTGTAGGAGATATAGGAACACAATTAAAAAAGTATTTGAGAGCTCACACCTGTGGCTTTCCTGTGACATTTATTTGATACAAAAATGTAAAATTAAAGCGAATAACTATTTTCAATTAAAAAACAGTAAGAAAATAAAGTAATATCAACTTGTGTCAGTGCCTTGATTCAGTCCTGATGAAGTGTGAAGAACAAGAACGGCGTGTAATGACTGTAACAGTCTGCTTCACATGTGACGGTGATGATGCTTACAGCGCTGTGGCACCTGCACACCTACATCCACTGTCACCCCTGGTGCGCGGTTGTAAACACTCCGTCAATTACGGGGGTATTTATCGTCATTATCGCCGACCTCGTCGTCTTCAAACATAATTATGTCTTAACGATAAATCCCGGTCGATTTGTTCAGCGCGTTCGAAGTTATCAACGATGACTTCATCGAAGACGAAACTCTTCAAAATTACTGCGTTCAGAAATGTACGTATCCGCTTTACTGGCGTCTATGGTAGAATAAAACGCACAACCGCTCTCCCGGCGTCAATGGTAGAAGTGCGGCAATGGGTTACACAACTTAGCTGTTCATAATACATCTGTGCTGAAAGGTTAGCTGTAACCAAATGTGATTCTTTAACTGGGTAGAAGACGTTTGCAAATATCCAGTGTGGGATTTTGACACATCTTGAACCCGATACCGATATTGAGTTCCATATCGCTAATCCCTACCATAAACTAGTGACATGAAGTGTAGTCCATTACTTGGTTGAACTGCTGCTGGCAGCTCAAAGTAATAATCATCAACTCCATTTGCAGGCCCCCCCACCTCCTTCAAAGTACACAGAGAGACACCCTACACATAAATTGTTAGTTTGACTGATGTTATTGTGGTATTTACATTTAAGTCCAGTGATCATCAGGGTTTCAAATGACAGGTCGATATGGCTGAGAGCTTTCAGCCTCAGTCTCAGCGCCACATTGATCCATTGACTTATGGATTAATGGGAACACTGATGATAGCTCACAGAGAATGTGGTAATGACAAACATCACACACACACACACACACACACACACACACACACGCAGGTTTAGAGTGACCTCTAAGCTTCTGAGGTAAGTCAGTTGAGGTTCTGTGTGGTGGTATGAGACAGTCTGACATAGTCTGACATTGACCTGTCTGTCGGATGTCCAATCCAAAATCTATCATGAAGTCACTGTTGTCAAAAGAAGAACACTTAATTTTCCCCTGATACGTTGGCGTAAAGTTCTATTACAGAGCAATGTCTGTTATATTTGCAGCAAGAGTTGCTAATGTTGCTTAAGCTTTGACGACAAGATTTCTCCCATATATTGTGAAAGTTCATTATGTCTTCTGATTGAACTTAGTTCGGTTTTTAGACAATTCTAAATTCTTATTTCCACTGCCTCCATGAACCACCATTGGTATCGATTTTCTTCAACACGAATGACTCTGGCCTCTTCCCAATTCATGACATGGTTCTGCCATTTGCAGTGCTCTGAAATGGCTGATTTTAGGTTTTCCTGGTATGCTAACATCAGGTCACAAATCACAGTTCGCACCGAAACTGGTTAACAAGGAAGGAAAACTTACTATTGTCTAAAAAACGAACCAAAAAAACTAAGATTTCTTCCATCTCCCATTGATGGTTTGACCTTGACCGTTGCATGGTGTAGGACAGGGGTCTGCAATCTTTAGGATGAAAAGAGCCATTTTTGTCTACCTCTCCACCCAAATAAAATTCATTTGGGGCCGCAAAAAACCCACAAAATGAAGATAATAACACGTATAATGGTTTTTATACGGACATACTATATACAATAGTAATAGTCTCTTTCATTTATGACATTTAAGAACTACAACATGTTCCGTTTATACCCAACCTCTAGACCCCGTAGATCTGGTTCTTCCATTGTTTCATTGTTTGTGTCAAATTAAAGAAGATCCAAAGATGGACAGGACACATCCAAACGTGTACTGAATATTGCATTTTACGTCGACGTTGGATGTGATGCACAAGATATTAAAAGACTTGTATTTGTCGCCTTGATCTCTAAAGCTACAAGGAGCCACTGCAGAGTGGCTGAAGAGCCACATGTGGCTCCAGAGCCGAAGGTTGCAGACCCCTGGTGTAGGGTTTAAGCATAAACATGATTTGATTGGCAGGTGCTCACTTTGCTGCACGTTAAGCAATGCACCCACAATGCAGTTGGGCAACACTGACTGAATCGCAGTGTTTCAGTTGATGTGCGAGTCCGGCATCAAGGTAACACAATGTTGTCGTTACATGTTCGGCAATTCCAATTCTGACTATAAAGTACAGAGTTAGGACGGAAAATTCATCTGAATCGAATCACATCAAATCTTTTCATCTTAAAAAGTGTATTTCCTGACTCATATCTCAACACATATGCGGATAATATTGGGGAGAGATGCACACCCCTAATATTAATATAAATATGTACTGTACAACATATTTCAGCTCGGCCTGATGAGAGGTGGCCAAGATCAATAAATCTGAACATATTCTGTGCATTTGTAACATCCGCTGTGACAAACCCACACACTTAACTTTCCATGCAGTGAAATACACACATGCGTAGACACTCGCAGAGACACACAGTCAGTCACCGACCCTTCCCCCTGTCTTCACCTGTCTGTAGAAGTAAACACATGCATTTAAATCAGTTGTGGGGTGCCGTGGTAACAAAGACAAATGATGTTGTATGTAATATTTTTCTATTAACATAAAGTAATATAAAGTGAAGGGCAGCGGTGTATGGAGGGAGTTAGGGGCTAATGTCCCGTATCAGATGTGGACAATGTCAAGGCTGCATACTGAACAGTCTGTGTCCTTCTCTCCTGCTGTGTGTGTGTGTGTGTGTGTGTGTGTGTGTGTGTGTGTGTGTGTGTGTGTGTGTGTGTGTGTGTGTGTGTGTGTGTGTGTGTGTGTGTGTGTGTGTGTGTGTGTGTGTGTGTGTGTGTGTGTGTGTGTGTGTGTGTCCGTCCTGCTCTTTCAGGGGGCTAGAGGGTAGTGACACACTGAGCTGCCAAAGCTCATATTATTCCCACTGCCTTATTAACCCCTCTGCCCTCACCTCTCTCTCCGCACTCTCTCAGATGAGTTGAATGTGTAACCCGAGCTCCTCCTCACCCACCTCTTGTTTTCCTGTCACAGTCAGCAGCACATACATAACATTTGTCAGTAAATAAGGTGTCAAAGTTTCTCCCTCTCTTTTGTGCAGATTTGCCCCCTCACTGCATGTCAGCTTATTGACACAGTGTAATCTGTAACGTGTTGGAGGGATTTCACAAAACATTTTTTTCTTAATGGTTCTTTAAATTTGGGAATAATCAACTGGCAAGTAAGTAAAGCAGCCAATAAATGAATGTCTCAAAGATGCTTTACAGTACAGTTTTACCATTCACAACCATTCACACAGCACATACCCATGCACATTCATGCTCTGCCTCCTCAGCCGACAGGAGCAAACACCTGAAGACGTGCTTTACCCCACTGAACTATAGCCATAACTGTACATGAAGATGTCTCAAATGGTGAAATCAGTGATGTACACACACTGATTAATAGGAAACAGAAAAGTAGGAACATCTAATATCACTTATTGATTATACGTGTTTCTTCTTCTTGTGGTTATTTATTAATTGTGTCATTCCTTTCTTACTCTTTGCTAATGAAGAAACTTGCACTGTGTGCTGGTGTCACCTTTTGACCAGGATGAAATGATCATTCTGCTAAAAAATGTCATCCATATCCTCAGAGTGAGAGGAGGAAGTATGTTTTCAGTTGGGCTGAAACTAATGATTATTTTCATAATCAACTAATCTGAACAATAATGTACTTGATTCATCGATTTGTTGTTGAGAATGGACTATAATGATGATACCCTCAAATGTTTGTCGAACAATATGTTCAGTTAAATGTTGTAGAGAAACCAGAACTTATTCACATTAAGCTGAATCACAGGACTTTTCTTAAACTGATAATTGGCAATTAATAATTTGATAATTAATTAATAATTGTTGAACAATGTATTTGTTGTGTGTGTGTGTGTGTGTGTTTAATCAGTGGGTGATCCAAGACAAATGTATCCCACATTTAGACAGAATGACAGTCCCAGTTTTTCCTGATCTAATATTCTTATATTCTGCAACTGTATTACTCACTCACTTACTAACTCTAGTTGTTGGTGAGTTTCCACTTCTATGTTTTCGAGAGTGTGGGCTTGTATATTTGTGTGTTTCTTTCTTCCATTATTATCCTCCTTAGGCTGTGTGATCGACAGGAATTTAAAGCAGGTCCAGTTGAGCCTGTTGGGTGTATGGATTGGATCCACTGTAATCTACTGTAAGACACTGCTATCTCTGAGAGGGGCACAGAATGCCAACTCAGCCCCTATTCACATACACACATACACACACGTAGCACTAACACAGGGGGATTTCAGGGGAAGTGAGTGAATAGTTTGAGGTCACCAGCTAGATTCCAGTCACAGGATGCTGTGTCAGCGGGAACAGCAGTTAGGATGTGATCAGAGCAGCCTTCACTGTCCTTAAGTCCACTGTCTGTGCCACACACACTTACAAATACATGTACAAAGGAAAGCCATGTGGCGCACACTGGAATAAGTTGTCTTGGGATGGATCGGTACCATTTTTTGTGCCCGATAACCGTGAGTGTCTTTGCCAATATCGATATATCAGTCAAACGCTGTTAAAGGGTAACTGAACCTCCTCCCCCGAGGCCAAGTCCACCCAGTGCCTGATTTTGAAAAATGCCACGAAATGGGCTGAGAGACAGCGAGGAGGAGGGAGGGAGAGTGGGGAGCAGTAAAGGGGGCGTGGTCTGGTAGTGAAATCTGACACATGCTCAGTGAGACTAGCCTCACCACATGACTCATTTAAAATGGTGCTGCTTTTCTTTACATTCAAACAGTTTTTTGCTTAGTACAGCATCTGTAATATTTTGGCGTTTCTTTTGGATCATAACTGATTTTACACTTTTTTCCCGATAGCCAATCTATTTATTTTTATTATTTAAGTATCCACTGATACCAGCTCAGTCATAGTGTTGTCCATAGGACTGTCAGTTTTTCCAAGCATCATGTTAGAATGAATATTAAGTGACGTGCTATTCCTTCGAAGATATTCGGATCCCTCAATCCTCACACGCTCAAACACAATGTTGTTATTTGATGTTATGAATGTATTGTTACTGTTCGGGGTGTGCTAACAGCTAAGCCAACTGGTGAATAAGCAGATTTGTCTGTTTCTTTGCCATCTATGATATAGAACTAGCACGGAGTCCTGCAACCCGTGCCGTGCAGCCCGACCCGTAACTCTGATTAACGTGCTGCATTTTTCACGCACACATTTACAATACAACATTTCAATTAACCATAGTAGACAATAAAAAAAAAACACAAAATGCAAATAAAAATAAATAAATAAATACAATCCATGTGCACTCACACAATAGAACAAAGCCTCTAAGAGATCAAAATACTGTCTAATGTAATGAAAACAAAAAAGATGGTAAAAAGAATGTTGATGCCAGCATCTGACTTTCAAAATAAAAGTCATTTTGGCTTGATAAGGTTGATTTATTTTATACTGCACGTGTATTTCTGTTAGCACCCACTGCCTGTCCGCGCTGAGTTCTAGTTCATTTCCATCCATGCCCAAACCTGTGAATGTATTATGTATATTTTTTTACACAGCCTGTTTACAGGTCATCTGTCCTGGTGCAGGGCTCTGACCAGAAAGACTACAATGCTTTTCAGATGCTTTGGCAAACCAACATAAGATCTTTTGTCTCATTTGCCAAGATTACATTCAAAGTGGAGTGAATTCCACACTTTGCTCACAGCTCCTTCTGCTGGATCACTCCGTAACTACTTCAAATGGTCTAATGCGCTGCTAGGTCTGTTATTGTTTGAACTTGTTTTTCAGCTTCAAGTTTAAACTCCCCTGAAGTTTGATCGGGTATCCACATTTCTGATAAAAAGTAACGTACGTATTGCCCACATATTCTTTGCGCTTACTGTTGCTGACCTTTTCTACTTGATGAAGGATAAATATTAATCGAATTTCTGCTTAACAGTATGAATGCTCTATCAGTGAGTGGGAGGCAGTGTCAGAAATAGAGTGATATTTGTTCTCGGGCCTCCCTTGCCTTTGTTGAGCAGTCGTGTCTGGATCAAACATGAATATTCATTCATCAGACTGAGGGGATGTTAGTACAGGAAAGGAAAAATGTCTAGAGGGCTCATTCTTTATCATTCTCCCTCTCTGTATCACCCACACACACACACACACACACACACACACACACACACACACACACACACACACACACACACACACACCCTCTCGCTCTCCCCTCACATCTAATACTTCAAGGACGGCAGTTAATTTAAGATCTATAATAAATGATTAATTCAATATAAATGAATATTTCAAGCTTCCTATTAAATGACTTTGTATCTGTTTAGCATTACACTGTTTCTGGATTTTGAAAGTATGTTCTCTCAAAGAGACAAAACTGTTGCTGTTACTACACTCTTTCATCCTCCGAGATGCCTCATGCAAGATGTGTTTTTTCCCTTTGATGTGTTTCACAATTTAACTAATGTTATTTCTGCCATCATCCTGCAGCAGATACACAGTTTGTGTGTCAGTGTGTGTGTGTGTGTGTGTGAGAGAGAGAGTTTTCTCCGCTGACTGTTGGTGTTAGGAGATAAGAGTAGAGGAAAGTCTCCTTTCTTCCTCTTTCAGGACCATTACCTTTCATTCCAATCATAGAGGAGAGCCCAGGGGATGATGCTGAGGAGGAGGAGGAGGAGGAGGAGAGGAGGAGGGAGTGTGTATGACTTGTCCTGCATGATGCATATTGGAAGAGTGGGGGAGTAACACAGGTGCCTGGTGCTATGTATACCATGTTATAGGGGACAGTGTACTTGTCACTGTTTTGTGTTTATTTATTCTTTATAGACACATTAATGACTCAATTTAGTATTTTTTTTATTTGTTTCCAGTGGTTAGTTTGAACTAAATGACTGTATCACAGGACATAAACCTTTTAGCTGCTTTACTTCACATCAGTAAAGTCGGTTCAGATTGATCAGAGTACTTTGGCTTCACTCTTTTGAAAAGTAGTTTGATCAAATGAATAGTGCTGAAATCTTTAAATTAACTCTGTTATTTGTCTTCTTTTCTTTAGGATTTACTTCAACCATTAAATGCTTGGTTTGGCTGGTAGCGATGTTTAATGGCAGGTCTTCTGGACACTTCTTTCTTGATTCTCCTTTTCCCTCCTTCCCTCTTTTAACTTCTTCTCCTTCTGTCTGCACTCACTTTGCCAGCTTTAAAAGTCCATTTTATCTTTTAATCATTGCGCAGTTTCTGGTTTTTGTTTTCGTAATTTATGTTTATCGTGATAGTGATAGATGCAAAACTGTGGTTTTACACACTATCTTCTATTTAGGTTAAGTGGATGGCACAAGTCACCTAATGCACAATAGTTGTGGAAGACATTTGTGTTTAAAGTGTTTCAGTAGTGAAGAAACTTATAAATACTTCTGGTGTCAGTCGTTTTAGTGGCATGTCTCTCTTGCTGTGTGTGTGTGTGTGTGTGTGTGTGTGTGTGTGTGTGTGTGTGTGTGTGTGTGTGTGTGTGTGTGTGTGTGTGTGTGTGTGTGTGTGTGTTGGTTTTGACATCATATAAGGGTGACATCAGTGATGTGTGACCATGAATCAGCCAGGTGACAACAATGAAGGCTGAGTTGCTAAAAGGACAAGAGCATCAGAGTAGAACTTGACCACACATCATTCACTCTGTCAGACAGATGAGAGAGAGACAGAGAGGAGAGAGAGAGAAGAGACTGTTTGTTGGGACAAGTTGTCTTTGTCTCCATGTCAACATGTCCTCCAATGTCAGGCTCTCACCTTATGTAGGACACACATCTGCACAAGCGTCAACTCACACTCAGGTGTTTCTGTGTTTCAGTGGAAGTTCAGATGTGTCAGATGTCAGCTTCAAAATCACATTTGTCTCTCCTTTAAGAAAATAAATAAATGCATCATAATGTTTTATCCCTTGATGGATACAAATGATATATGGAGTATATGTGTGTGTAGAAATGGTGTAGAAAAAGCCTGTAGATGAAGTGCAGTTCCACCTGCTGAGCTGATCAGGGATGTAAGGTTGCATTCATGTATGTGTTATCAATATGCCCTTGTGCTGTAAGTATCTTAATCAATAGCCATATGATTATCCATGTAGGGAAGGTATAAATGATTTAAAACAGGACAAGGGTGACGGATGTTTGCTTATCAGATTGAAGTTACTGTCAATAATTAATGCATGTGATTAATCTGTCAGCAACTTCACATGTGGTGATGGGTGAGAAAGGGGTAATCCTGTGTGTGTGTGTGTGTGTGTGTGTGTGTGTGTGTGTGTGTGTGTGTGTGTGTGTGTGTGTGTGTGTGTGTGTGTGTGTGTGTGTGTGTGTGTGTGTGTGTGTGTGTGTGTGTGTGTGTGTTCTATCATCTTGAACCAGACTGCCCATTCTTCTCTGACCTCTGGAATCAACAAGGCGTTTTCGCCCAAGCAAATGGTCCTCACTGGATACTTTGCAGTTTTGCAATATTGTCTATGGACACGGTATGGTTGCGTGTGAAAATCCCAGTAGATCAGCAGTTTCTGAAATACTCCATTCAGTCTCTTAAAATCACCTCTTCTTCTCAATTCTGATGCTCCGTTTACATAACGTAATGAATTGATGTGACCAGCTGATATTTGAGTATAAAAAGTGTACCTTATAAAGTTGCCATTGAGTGGAACAGTTCAGTTTGGTACAGTTAAGTACTTTTTGTGTGTGTTTCCATTATAACCAGCCACTACCATTATATTTTTTGCACCCTTCCCTTGGGTTACCAGAGTAAAATGAAACGGTAAGGGTGGCTCGACCCACGACAGTCAGCTGACTGGACAACAGATAAACATCACTCCCTTGTGACTGGTGTTTCTTCAGTCTTTTCTCATATAAAGTTTTACATCTTGTTGAGATGATGTCCTCCATTGTTATCTATTGTGTTGTGTTCAATTTTGTCCTTCGTTGTCGTTGCACTGGTATTACGCAGCGCTACGTATCACACTGGCGCAGCCATCAGGCACAGCCCGCACCCTGCCCACCAAGTAAAGGTACTGTTCTCAGTCAAAATGAAAGTCTGACGCAGGACTTTACCATTCCAAACTTTGCCACACTGTGCCAAACTGAACCGAACCGCTCTATGATAAAAACACAGCATATCAGAATAAAAAACTAGTGCCAAACACAAAAGTGTATCAGGGAACTACAGTGGCCTTCACAGCTGTTTTCACTGTCCCACACTTTCTTAAGTTCCACCTTTCTGTTTTGTTGGTTTATGCGTTGGGTTTATTGTAAATGGTCCGTAAATTATTATCATAATATATCATATATCATATATCAATGCTATATATAGCATTTATTTAGCATCTCCGTAGGCTTTACACTAGAGTTTCCCATTCACTCACACATTGATACGCCACATCCATGTGCAGCCCTTTTACCACCACACATCTTCCCATGGGAATCAAACCCTCGAACTTCCAGGTGAAAGATGACTCGCACTATCATTCATCCACCTGGATGAATCTCTGTCATTCATCACATGGCTTATGTGGGCAGAACCATTCGTCATTTGCTGGTTGACGTCATCAGCTTTCAAATAAATGGGCTACTGTAGAAAAACAGTATACGCATAAAGCAAGATCATTTCCTTAAGAACCTCTGGAAACTATGAGTTATTTCAAAATGATTATTCACATATACAAACATACATATGGGCAGTATATTCGTTTTTCGCCACTAAACCCTCCTCAATGCTATACACTGGACCTTTAAGGACAAAGCTTTCTTCCTCCTCTTCCCCTTACCTTCCTAACTTACCAAAGTCAAAGAGTAAAATGGTCAAAAACGATTCAAGGATCAACCCCCGCCCCCCCCCCTCCATGTTTCTATATCCTCCTTACACACTGTCTCCGTCTGGGTCTGTGTATAGGCAGTAGAAGCCATATCTTGCCTGCTATCATTTCCTGAATGACCTCTGCTTTCAGCCTATGATGGATTATATTGCGCTCATAGACATTAATTTTCCTGAACCAGGCAAAAAAGCTTTACTCACAGGAAGAGCATGTTGGTACAAGGGTAATTCCATAAAACAACAACTAAGATACAGCAGAGAGTTGGTGGTAACAGCAACAACAGCAACAATAACAATAACAAGATGCCTGGGAGACTTTAAACGCCTCCCTCCTTCATCTCACTTTCTCTAACTCTCTCTTTAAGTCTTTCACTCCGAGGTATAATCAAGTGTGTTTGCTTGTCCCAGTAGTTAGGAGCTGGTATTTACATGTGTATGTGTGCGTGTGTGTGTGTTCAGGTAAGCTGCAGCTGCTGTCTCTGTGGTGCTGTCTTCTCATTAAGGCAGGTAATGAGCTCAGTCACATCCACCTCTGCAGGTCACCTCACAGGAGAGAGAGAAACAGAGAGGATTAGAAACAACAGAGGAGGTGTAAGAGAGAAGTGCTACGTCGTGTGTGCATGTGGGAGTTAAGGGAGATGTCTTAATCATGTCACCTGCCTGCCGTTCCACTCGACTGCAGCACCTTTGGGTTTCTCCCTGTTTTACGCTGCTCTGGGTAAAGACTGGAAAAGGATGATGGAGACGAAAGAGGAGTTGTGGTGAATCGCGACGCTTGAGGGGTGGGGAGGAGTTACAGTGACAGAAATAGGTTAGTGGAAAGAGAAGGGAGACAAGGGTTAAAAACAAGCAGGAGACTGGAGGGAGAGGGAAGTGTTAAAGAAGAAGAAGAAGAAGGCGAAGGAGTTGGAGGAGTGGGGAATAGAGAGAGAGAGTGTGTCTTCCCAGGAGTGAGCAGGCTGTCTTGTCGAGTAGTTCATCATTGTGTCCCCGGTGACTGTGTCTGTGGCCTGGTCCCGCTGTAGCTATAATAAGACATAAATAAGGAACAGGACTGCTTTATCTACACTGTGGCCCCCATCTCTTTCTCTCTGTTTTCCCTCTCATCTCCTCGTGCCGCTGCAGATGTCGACTTGTGCTTTTAAGAAGTGTTTTCCCACCATATTCACCCCATCGTCAATATCTGATGACCCACAGTAGTGATGAATCACACACACACACACACACACACTCACAGATTCACAGCGGTGGAGGCTGCCTGTCCCCACTTCATTACCACAAACAACACGTCCATCAGTCTCTGCAACAGTTTTAAGGAGAGCACAGGTCTGTACAGTCACATGTAACGACATGCTTACACATCAGGTTCATTCTCCAGGTCCTAAAGGCCACAGTCATGTGATTATATTAGTTTATTTAAGTTTTTAAGTAAAGCTTAAGAAAAACATTTTGGGTGAATTCCAATTCCTTGCTTAACCCTCAATCTCAAAAATGCGCGCTCCTTCTAGTGCAAGTGCTGTCCCGATTCTCAGAAAAATTAAGTTGAGGGTCAAGTTTAAGGGCTGTATCGCCCTCAATATCGAGATTTTCCGAGACCACCATTGGGAGCAAGGGCTACCCAGAATGCATTGCGTGTTTTCACATAAGAAAGATGGCGTCGGAAGCAGCGAAATGAGTACGCTACAAATTAAGTGTTTTCTTTGTTAATAGAGATATAAAAATGATGAAAACCACTGTATTATCTTAGTTTAGACCCATATTATAGATTACTGACGTCATTGTTGCATAACATTTATTTTTATTTTACGATATTTTGTCAATAGCCGGCCGGTGCGCACACGCGATCGTTTGATATGGTTTACTTTTCAATAAGTCGTGGTGTGTGGTAACTGTCAGCTGAATATGTCCGTGGTTGTGGTATTTGTATGAGTATCATCTTATAACTAACTGACAACCTAATAACTTGACTGACAAACGGATCGCAATAAATAATCCTGACGTAAATGTGTTCTTCTTCTTCTTTTTTGGAGTTGACAGACTGGACGCAGCTTTCGCGTTATTCTGCCCCCTACAGTCTGAAGATGTATCTGCATTTAAGGGGTGTCCCATTTCTAAGTGACAAAATAACCCTCAACACTTGGTTTTGAGGGCCAGTTAAGGGTTGAGCTCGAGGGTTAAGATTGAGGGTTAAGATAGGAATTGGAATTGGCCCTTAGGGTTTCTGGTTCAAGTCCAGTGACGGGTAAAGCACTGGGGTGTCCCTGAGCAAGGCACATAATCCCATTCCTCCCTGAACGTAGATACTGTAAGTGCTGCCCACTGCTCATACTCTCTGCTTGTGTGTGGGTTCAATGCAGAGGTCAACATTCACTAACACTAAATTAAGTGTGTTTGCAAAAACAACTCATTCTAATTCTACTTGGAAAAGCCATCAAAATAATGACTAGACTCAAGGATGAGAACTTATATATTATATATTGCATTTTGAACTGGCTGTGATTAAACTGCAGCCTTTGTGATTTGTGCTTTTGTTTCAATGAATGATTTTGAGTTGAAAACAATCAGTTGTTCCATCCTCCTCATTGAATATTTGTAGAACGGTTTACTTTTACTTCAGGTGAACTAAAACTGATCACATAATACCATTACTTGTTCTTTCTGATATTCCAAATTCCTACTAAAGTTGTCATTTTCCTCCAGACGTAAACATCAGTCTGATAAGTGGCTTTTGTCGATTATGTTAGTGGACCTAGACCGGAAGTTCCAATTAACTCAGTTTTTTTTTGTGTGTATCTGCGTCATTACCTTGTTTATGAAGCCCTGAAGTTTCGAAAACAAACAGTTCAGCAACTGCTGAGAACGCTGTGTTTTATTGTAATCTCTGGCTCAGAGAGATCTCTGAAAAAACCCGGGCCGGTTACGTAAACAGCATTTCTCCTGAACAGCAGATCGTCCTGCTCCGGGCACTAGTCCGGGCACATCCGGTTGCGTACATTGAACCGCAGAAGAAGAATAACGTCCGTTGTGGAGGTGTTTCACGAGCGACAGTGTCTTCTGACTCTGGGTCTGACTCCGGGTCAAAGTCATAAAAGGGACTGCGGCGGGGAGTCGTGAAGAAGCTATTTTTAAACATTGTTAAAACAATGTTTTGATAATGAGTAGCAGTGCATCCACCGTTCCAGAGGGGGGAGCTGCGCTTCTGAGAGCGGATGTGCTGAATATGTCACTTCCGTGTGTTGGCCAATCACAACACATTCTGTCTTCTGGGGGTGAGATTTATGTCTGAAGTATCGTGGCTCAGGAGAGCGTCAGAAAAGAGGATTTCTTACGGCTCGTTTACAGCAGCTAGGAGGTTTTTGACCATAAAAACAAGTGAATGTATGTAAGTAGACCTCCATAACTAACATATATGTGCAACAGGACCACTCTATGTGACCTTTAACATATTTTCATTGTGAACCAAACCTGTAAATCTGATCTGACCACACTGAACCACTGTCTAACAATATCAATCCATGCAACACAGGCTTTCTTAACAGCAGGTTATGTTTTTGTGAACTTTTTTGTTGTTGCTGTAGTTGTTAACACTTTGTTGTAGTTGTTGGCCTTTAAAACCATTTCAGGACAAATGCTACTGTGTTGGTTAACCTGTTTTGTTTTACATGGGAGCCTGAGTAGTGTTTTGATTTGCTAGATTAAATAAATATGCTGTCAATAAGGATTTTTCCAAAAGTAAAGAGAGAGGTCTAAAGCACAGTAGCTGCTGTGACCTGGATCTGATGTCATGCCTTCAGCTCTCAACAGTACTGTATATCACCATATTCTTCTTCTTCTCCTTCTTCGGTGTTATATGGCAGTTGGCATCCGTAATGTAATGCAGTTTTCTTTTCTTTCCTTTCCTCTCTCCTCCTGATCTCATGTTTGCCTCCTGTATATCATATTTTCCCTTCTGTGTTATTTTTGCTTCATCCATTTCTCTTTTCTTTCTATGTTTAGTTGTTTATTTTTATGTAACCTCTGCTGTTTTCCTAAGTCAATGCTGTTTTGTCTCTACTCTATGTGTGTGTGTGTGTGTGTGTGGGTGTTGATGATGGTGCTATAGCCCAGTTATTAATGTGTGTGTTTATTAGCTGGATGTGCGGCTTCATTGGGGATTTGGATCTCAGTTGATGTCTCACTTTTGCTTACACAACTTAACGCTGCTTGACTCTGTGTCAGGCATTTCTGTGTGTGTGAGTGTGAGTGTGTGTGTGTGTGTGTGTGTGTGTGTGTGTGTGTGTGTGTGTGTGTGTGTGTGTGTGTGTGTGTGTGTGTGTGTGTGTGTGTGTGTGTGTGTGTGTGTGTGTGTGTGTGTGTGTGTGTGTGTGTGTGTGTGTGTGTGTGGGGAGAATGGAGGGAGAGAGAGTCAGAGCCTGGAAGAGAGAGAGACCCCAGGAGAATGGGGGTTTTGCAGGGTTTTGGTTGTCCCTGCATCATTACCCCGACTGCAGACAAAGCCTCCTGACTGTATGTCCCTCTTTTCCTTCCCCATCCATGCCCTCACTCACACACACACACACACACACACACACACACACACACACACACACACACACACACACACACACACACACACACACACACACACACACACACACACACACACACACGCGCGCGTTTGTTGTACTCTATGTCAACAGAGGTTGAGAGAGTCCTTCGCAGGGGGAAAAAAAAACGAGGAAATACGAGAGAGGAGGGTGAAGGAGGGGATGCAGAGAAAGGAGAATAGATTTATGAAATGAAGCATTCCAAACAGCACTATCTACCTGCTGTGAGAAACGCCTTTCATAAATCACCACATAGCAGCAGAAAATAGAGCATTTGCTAAGGTTCTTGTCTATGTGTGTGTGTATGAGAGTGAGTGTATGTTTGTGCATCTCTCTCTGTGTGTGTGTGTGTGTGTGTGTGTGTGTGTGTGTGTGTGTGTGTGTGTGTGTGTGTGTGTGTGTGTGTGTGTGTGTGTGTGTGTGTGTGTGTGAAAGAAGAACAGAGCAGGAGAATCCTTTATTACTGTCACTGTTCTCAGTGTAAAATATAGTTGAGGGTAGTCTTGCAAGTGATGTATATACACAAGCTTGTGTGTGTGTGTGCGCGCACACAAGCACATCAATGTCAATACAAGTGTGTGCAGTCAGGTGCAGCCGGTGTGTGCGATTGTGTTTGTTAGATACTGCCCTCCCACAGGGTATCTTTACACAGAGCATGATATAAAAAGAGACATATAGGGTTAGAGAAGGAAAACAGAAAAAGAAAAGGAGAGAGGGAGAGCTGAGTACAGTAGCTCAGGGGGATCTCTGTCTGGGTCAGAGACAGAGACAGAGAGAGAGAGAGAGTGAAGGAGCAGAAAGGCAGTGAGAGAAAAAGGGCCAACGTGCTGAGAAAAGAGTTTTTCCTCAGGTGAGTTGTTGCTCTAAGTGAGCGCTGATCTGCCCCGATCCTGTCACAGGGAAGAACGCCGGGTCGACTGCACTGAGAATACAAACAGCACCTTACTCAATGTGCACACACACACACACAGGCACATGGTCATGAGTGCATACTCTGTGCAGCATCTATTACAGCTGCTCACATTCGACAGTGGAGCCAGTGAACTATTCACCCAGCTGTTGAACACATTGAAAGCTTATTAAGTGTCTTTTCCAAACCATAGAAAGGCCAAGGATGTAATTTGCCAGTCACACACTAGTCTCACAGTCTGGCTCTTTAACACATCTAGAGCTCATCTAGCATCCTTAAGTTCTCAGAATGAGACAATTAGTGTTCACAGACAAGGCCGCTGTAGTCAATGGACGAGGAATGGCAATGTGGGGAGAGACGATTTAGCAGAGGGATGCTTTGTGAAGAAGGAAGACGGAGAGAGAAAAAGGTGATGGAGAGAAGCAGATCGACTGAGAATGGTCTTTTTTAGATTCTCCAACAAGCTGGAGGAGATGAGGAGAAAGACTTTTATGAGTTTGAGAGTAAAAGCCAATCTGATAAAAGGAAGCTAGAGCATGTTCAGATGCAGACTAATTTTATGAACCTCTTTTATTGATTTCTAGTGAGAGGGTAAAGAGGAGTAAGTGATTTGATGGAGCATGTGAAGAAGGAGGGATTCTGCCCATGTATGTGGCTAAAAACACAGGTAATGATTTGTCATTAAACCCTGCATGGTCTGTGTCCTGTAAAACACCCTCTATCTTACATTCATTTTAAATTTAAATTAGACATTTTTACATGAAAAAAATACTCCTGTATTTCAGATACGACAAGTTATTTGAACCCAATCTCTACTACTTTAGATTGTTCCCATGGTGACACTTTTTATGTTTTAATTTGGCTGAGTCTGAGCTAGTCTGAGCTGATCGTAAACTGCAATAGACGTAGACACAGTGGGCTTTTACTGAATATTTCCCCCTCACTTCCTGTCATCTTTCTTTTAAAATATGGGGAAATTTGTCCCCCCCAAAAAACCCAATTACTACATTTATTATACTACAATTAATTACTTCAATTTTATCAGTGAACCTTACTTAAAAAGCATTTAATCCGACTGCCTTAAAATGTTCTAACAAATGTTTATTAAGTAACTTGAAAAAATAAATAGTACTAGATAATCTACTTCAGCTTGTCTTATTATAGATAACTCAATTACTATTTAAAATAACTACATTATTTAAAGTACATTATTTGGAGTAAACAATACTGTGTCTGTATATTACACACTACTTCATAAGTACAGCTATTTCCTACTACCTATATTTTTTTTCTTGTATTTTTTCCATAAGCAGCAATACCATTCCACTTCCTAAAACCCTGCTAGTCGACTAACCAAGTTAGTGGGACTCATTAGTTTGAGCGATTAAATCAGGACTTTTCTGAAACATAATTGTAAATGCAGATTTGTGATTTGATTTTTATCAAGGTTCAGTTCAATATTTATTGTGCAATCGGGCAAAAACATAAACTACTTTTTATTCTATCACAAGAATGAGAATTTAATGATAACAATTGTTTTGAGTATGTATATGTTACATTTTTCAAATGTGCACAGAACATAGAACAGTCAAATATAGAAGGTTAAATTGCAGGTTTTGTGATTTGCATCGTTTCAAATGGATTTGAAAATGATCAATTGTTCAGCTCTAATACTGACGTGTTTCATACTTACAGGTCAAATTAAGCCAGAGGAAAACATTGATGTTAAATTATATCAACATCCTTATTTCCTGGTACAATTTTATTCATGAACTCCCTGCATGAGAAAGTAAATGACAAAAGTCATTGTTTTCCTCAGCACATCTTAATTAGACAGCCCACGGCCAATTGGAAGGGAATTAAGCCCAATTTATACTCCTGCGTAAAGTGCTCTGCGTAGCTACGCAGAGTCCTCTGCGTCGACGCAGAACCTGTCGAAGAGCCTCTGCGTCGTCTCCGGGTGCACGGAATATTTTCCGTCAAGGGACAACGGAGACGACACGAGCTGCGATTGGTCCTCAGGACAGGCTGAGCGAAGCTGCTCTGTGCCGACTCTCAGTGCGCTCCGGGTGTCCTGACAGAGGCGGAGCTGATCCCCGCCGATAACGCCGCTGCCGAACTATAAATACGTCATATCTTAACACACACAGCACATGTTTAGACTCTAAATGGCCAATTTCTCGCCTCAAATGATCTTAAAACTGCGTTCCGTCACACAGAAAAGTGAGAAACGGCCACTGTTTCAACAACAACAGTCTTTTTCTCTCTTTCTTTCTCGGACGCCATTGCTCACTGTAGCCAGAAGCACAACAACCTTGCGCAGCGACCCCTACTGATCGGGCGGGAAATTGCAACGAGTGTCCGTCACCACGACGCAGAAGTATAAATGCTCGAGGCGTCTCCGTGGTGACGCAGACGGATAACGCATACGCAGTCGGAGAAGTATAATGTGGCCTTTAGGCTTGTAACTGAAGGGTTACTGGTTCAAACCTTGGGACAGGATGAGGGTTGAGGTCCCCCTGAGCAAAGAACCCATTCAGTAGAAGATAAGTGCTGCCCACGGCTTGTGTGAGTTCACTTAGGGTGTGTAATAAGGATGGGTTCAATGCAGAAGTAAAGATTAACTATCACTGTGTGCAAATAAAACGTATTATTCTAAAAAAATAAAAAAAGTTTTAATTTGAACTTTAGACAGCAAACGCACAATTCTACAAAATTTTGGGTCACCAGGAAAATGATGTTCTAAAATATGAAATGACATGTTAACACTGACATTTGTAGGGTAACTAACAGTTGTAAGTTACTGTCTTGTAACTGGTTCTGCAGGACCTTGGTTTAAGGGCAGTAATGTAGCATGCAGCAGAATTAAAGGGGTGGGTATTTAATTGCGGCCCACAGATGGCCTCATACATCTTTGGATCATTTAAAGGGGCGGTGGGCTGAGTAATGTGTGTGACACGGCACTGTGTTTTATAAGAGAGACCCTATTACGCAGACTGCTCTATAAAGAGACAAGTCAGTGGGGGAGAGGTGTGGTTAAATGCCTGCGGTGTAATTGTAGTGTGACACCGTCCGTTTAAACTCTGTCGTCCCAAACACTGTCTTTGTTTACATGGAGATTTATTAAAGAGATTAAAGTCATTTTTGCCTCACTCTGGGGCAGACCTCAGCGAGAACAGAGCTGTGTAATTGTGCGAAAACAGCAATACAATTGTATAAAATTGAATTAGTAAAGCCACAAAGAAGAAAAAAGTCCATGTCTTCCCATGCTCTATTATCAGGCTGAGACAAAGAAGAACATGTAGAAATAAAAAAGGAAGAAAAATGAGTGGGAAGCTTATGAAAATGGAGGGATTTGAACAGGGAATCTCAGGTTAATAAATGGGGAAAAAAAGAAGGTGTAGGAGAAGATGAGTCCAGGGGTGGAGGGATATGGAGATGGTTAGAGAGAAATGAAGTGAGGGATATGTAAAGGAGTGTGTGATTGTGGTGGGAACCCAGCTGTTATCTCCCTGGGGGTCGAAACAGCTGCCACACATTGTAATAACACTCTTGCTTTGTTCTCTGTACATCCTCTTTTAAGCATCACCTTTCATGTTTTTTCTCTTGGGTTCAACCTCCTTTAGTTCTTTCTGCCCTTTACTCTTTTTCCTTCTTCCACACCCCTCCCTGTTAGGTATGGGAGAGAGAGAGGGAGAGAGGGAGAGAGGGAGAGTGATGGGAAGAATTGATGAAGGAAAGAGAAAAGAGGAATGGGAAGCAGGAGGGCAGGTCTTTTCATGTGTCTGTATCCTCTGGTCTGCATAGTCCAGATTACATTCCCTTTTCCTTGGCTCGACAGCTTTTCCAATTTCTCTCAACCGAGGGAAGACAGGTTGAGAAGAAGCAGCTGGTTAACTGCATTAACTCAGTTTAGCCTCCTCAAAATGTCTGCTACCCTAATCCTCCCTGTTGACATGGCAGGACGAGGGAGTGTGCTGCTGGTTGATAGGGACGTCCTCCTGCCGCTCCAGAAGACACTTGCCCTCCCATCTTCCTCTCATCATGCACGCCTTTTTCTTCTTTTCCTTCAAAATTAAGCAGCTCCAACTCGCGGAATGCAAAATGACAATTTGTAAATTTAGCTTTAAGCTTTGACTCTTTAGCTCAAATAAAACACATTGAGACAAGGGCAGAAATTGGATTGGAGTTTATGAAGTGGAGAAGGAAAAGGAGGACATTGACTTGCATTCATTTCCTTACGCGATTACTAGCCTTAACCTTAACCCTAAATGAACTGAACCCTAACCTCATTCTATGTCCTCACCTTAAATTGTAATCATTTACATAATGGAGACTTGCTTTTTGATCCCATAGGGAAGACAAGTCTCCATAATGTGACTGTGTGAACAGATTAAGGTCCCCACAGCATAAGTAATACCTGGACAAACACAAAGAGAGCTGGTAAAGAGGACACGGTAAGGATGTAGGTGCAGCTTGGATAGAGACAGGTAGAAGTTAGATAGGCATGTTCATACACCACAATATAAGACTTTGGTGTTGGGGGATGGAGAGCATTGTTGGATACTGTGGAGATCTAGGGGGATAGAGGCGGATCAGTGGTGGAAAAGGAGGAGGGGTAAGAGAAGAGTGATTATGGTGGGTCTGGGCTGCCAGGCCTGATAAATGACTAATCAGGAGAACAGGGCCTTAGGTCCCTCACAGGACCACTACTACCAGCTTATCACATGCACTGGTTGCAGACTCACACACACACTTGACTCTCACAAACACCCTGCACTCATGCAGTTATACACACTCGCAGACAAAAGGCGAGGAGTAAGAGAAAAGGGAGGAAGGGATAGGGTGAATCTATAGCTGCCTCTCCTGGAGCAGCGCTCTGCTCAGAGAGCAGTTATAGATCGGCCTCTGCCTCCTCCTCACGCCTGTCTCACCTCTCTGACTCCTTGCTCCAGGTCTAATAGTCTGCCAAGGCCGGGACAAAGAGCAGGTCACATAACCGACAAAGCGAGGTTCTGTTACACATTCGATACACTCGCTGTTTTAGAACGATGGCTCACTCGTTTTCTATTATGAAGAGTCGTCTGTAATTTGGCTTTGAAACGTCTGGGTTTCAATAAATGTTGTGGCTTTTAATATGCTGCAGCAACAATCACGGCTTGATAACACTTTTTGCGTCCGTTACCAATACCACAACCTTGAGTGTGTACCGATATCAGTCTGATCCAGATTTGTTTCCCATTTACTGTAAATAAACAGAAAAACTCAAATGTCTCACATTGTGCTGATGTATTTACCATAGCCATAAGCAGCCATGTCCATAACTTGTCAACTGTGTAACATAAACTTTGATCATATGAAGGAAGAAACTTTTCAAATGCATATAAAACAATACCTGAAATAAAAATGTCCAATATCAGATTCAATGCTTTGACCAGTATCGGACTAATACAATACCGTTCAGCTCATACAGAAGACAGCACAGGACATTTTGGGACATAATACAGTTAGTCTGGCTAGTTAAACCCAATCTGGCTGTATTCTAAGCTTATATTGAAGAGGGGATTGAGAAAAAACAGGATAAAGAATTTTTGAGAGTTGTGTGAAGCAGTGGTGACGGTGTATAGGACGTCTCACCGGGTCACGCTCCATTGCCTCGGCCTCCGTTCTTCAGTGGCCATGTGATCCCGGCGCGATGTTGCTAATCGAGGCACTAGGAGGTCGAGAGCAAGTGCGAGGGTGAGACAAGGGAGAGTGTGGGGGGGGGGGGGGGGTGGCGCAGGGCAGATGGCAAGAGGTGGAGAGGGAGGATGGTGGCAAGACGGAGCAGAAAAGTAGTAGGAAGAGGAGAGGTAAAGAGAGGGAAGACATGGAAGAATAGCGGCAGCAGAAGCGTAGGATGGGCCTGTGGTCTCTGTGGGATTGCTTGCAAGGACGGCCAAGTTGGTTTCTCCGTCCCCTTGTACCTTTATGTCCCCGCATGTCCCTTTATGTTCAGCCACGTCCCTGGATGCAAAGTCACTTGCACGGCCAGATTCACCTCTGTAGCCTATATACCTGAATGAGCAAACAGTGTCTTTACTCCTGTGGCTGCTGTTGCTGAACTGGTGATATGTCTCTGTGTGTGTGTGTGTGTGTGTGTGTGTGAAAGTTAGACATTAACCTACACGGGCAAGGATTGTCTGCCTCCCTTTGGGGCTCAAGGGCGTGTACTGTACATTAGTCCTCATAAGTGTTCATTTGTTTCATACTGTTCCCTTTGTGTGAGCTTTCAAGGTGTCTTATGTGTTGCCTTTGTTGGTTTTGAAATAATTAAACTTAATTTTTTTTCTTATCATTATTGCCCGCAGTCTCTCTTACATAGGGAAACTTTGCCGGATTCTCACTGTGATGGTTAAATGGCTTGTTGCAGGGAGATTGGAGGCTGTCTCCTCTCCCCCTACTGTCTGTTAGCGGAAAGCCTTTGCAAGATGGGGGTCATCGAGCTCGATTCCTCAGAATCAGGAGGTCTCAAGAAACACAAATTGCTTCAAGGCACTACACACACACACCTGGTGAACTAGAATTGGCGAAAAAGAAGAGAAAACCGTTATAATAGGATAATAGGTTGGAATAGGAAGTGAGGAAAACAATTTGAAATAAACAAGATTTGATTTTTAAAGGTCACATAGAGTGGTCTTGTTGCACATATATGTTAGTTATGGAGGTCTACTTACATACATTAACTTGTTGTTATGGTCAAAAACCTCCTAGTTGCTGTAAACGAGCTGATAGAAATCCTCTTTTCTGACGCTGTTCCCCAGCCGCGATATTTCAGACTCAACTCCAACACCCAGAAGACAGACTGTGTTGTGATTGGCCAGCCAGCGTAGAGCCTTCCCAACTGTCTTGTGATTGGCCAATACCCGGAAGTGACATATTCAGCACACCCGCTCTCAGAAGCACAGCTCCCCCCTCTGGAACGGTGGATGCACTGCTACTCATTATTAAAACATTGTTTTAACAATGTTTAAAAAGGGCTTTTTCACGACTCCCCACCGCAGTCACTTTTATGACTTTGACCCGGAGTCAGACCCAGAGTCA
This sequence comes from Microchirus variegatus, assembly GCF_963457635.1. Lineage (NCBI taxonomy): Eukaryota > Metazoa > Chordata > Actinopteri > Pleuronectiformes > Soleidae > Microchirus > Microchirus variegatus. The sequence continues at coordinate 19,085,986 of NC_139809.1, forward strand.
GAAGACACTGTCGCTCGTGAAACACCTCCACAACGGACGTTATTCTTCTTCTGCTGTTCAATGTACACAACCGGATGTGCCCGGACTAGTGCCCGGAGCAGGAGGATCTGCTGTTCAGGAGAACAAATTTTTACGTTTAACCAGACCGGGTTTTTTCAGAGATCTCGCTGAGCCCGAGATTATAATAAAACGCAGCGTTCTCAGCAGTGGCTGAACTGTTTGTTTAGAAACTTCAGGGCTTCGTAAACAAGGAAATGACGCAGATACGCACTAAAAAACAGCGTTAATTGGAACTTCCAGTCTAGGTCCGCTTTAATATTCGTATGGTTTTTTGATTGGCTGCTGCTAGTGTCAGGGGTAACTCGTTAGCCTCGACACTGGCTGCTGCACGCAACAATGCTTGCTATGCTAGCAATGCTTGAGGTTAAAAAGAAATGCTTCAGTTGACTCATCCACCAGATGTGTGTCAGTCAGCTGTAATAATATTCCTCTTGTTACTTCTGACTCTTCTTCTGCTTGAGCTTTGCTACAAAAGTAATTCTGCAGCTTTGGGAGAATCATCACATATTATACAGTTCCACCAGGTATGTCTTTTCCAAGCATTTTGAGTAACTGTGTTGAACAAAATGGTGAAACATGTCCCATAGGACATGAATGAAGAGGTCAAAGATAGGTAAATACTATTCCCTTGGCAAACCATGTAAAAATCAAATAATGTGCACCAATCAGCAAGCACGTTCAAACTTTCTCCTGAAACATTCTCGAGTATAACTTAAGTTCTTTTTTATTATTATTATTTTTGTGCTGTTGGACGTGAAAGACTCTTCCACTTAAAAAAGTATATTTTGAAATGATTTTGTCTGTATATTAGTGTTCACACAGGGCTCGTGACCTTCACTCTGTGTTCCACAGTAGATAAAGATGAAATTCTACCAGTCTAATTCATATTTCACCCCCAATATGTATCCATGCCATTCCTGGGGCAGTAGTCATAACATGGGAAGTGTTGCTTAAGCCTTTCCTGCTCTTTGACTGTCACTCCTGGGTAACTCAAGCTGTGTTGAAGCCTTGCGATGCCTACTTCCCTCTGACTCTCTTGTCTCCACCAATCCCAAACAGCAGCCCCATGATGCCCTGTGATGTGCTTCCTGCAGATGCCAGTGTCTATGGCGATAAGGCCTCACAGATGAACAATCTGATTGAATTAGCAGGCCCTTTGAACAAGCTCTGACTGGCTATTTGCCGGCGGGATGCAAATGAGATCTTTAAGAGGAAGGCAGAGCCTTGAACCTCATTGGGACTGGCAGTATGGACGGTGGCACAGAGGCAGGAAGGAGGGGTAGAATGTTGCCTCTGAAAGCTCAATTGTGTAAAGTTAAGAGGTAAAAGTATGTCACTGGCAATGCTCTTTCTGTACCTCTTCCCTCCTCTTTTTCTCTCCCAGTCTTCATGGTGCCACTGTCTTCCCTGGCTGGTCAGCCTTCTGGCTGCTTGGATTTGGCCATTTGTGTCTGTTTCACCACTGTGTGAAACTGCCTCTGACAGTCACTTAACCTCTAGGCCTGGCAGCATCCACTGTTAAGATTCTTGCCCCAACAGACTGAGGCTCAGTATAGCAAACACAATTGTGAGTCACCAAGTATTGATTATTTAAGATTAAGACAAAACTGATGCCCAAAACACCAATACCAAAACTGTGATTAATGATACATTAATATCAACTTCTTCTTTAAGCTGCACACTGACATTTATGTCAATCTACTCGCTGTCTCTAATACTAATATATATATATATATATGTGTGTACATACAGTACAGTACTACCAGAGTTGTTGTTTTTCTGTCTATTCTGTGATCACTGGAATTTGGAATGAAGTGATGCGAAGGGGGCATATTATGCAAAATCAACTTTTTTAATCATTTTACATCCATATTTGAGATTGTTGTCTCGCGGAGCACCGCTTTGTCCGTGAAAAAAACGCGAGAGTGCTGGCGAGGGCAATGGTATCCGGAAGTCCGCGAAACGTTCTATTCTTGGCTCCACAGTGCAGCACAGAGTTCTACACAAACTTCCAGCCTCAGAGGATTTATCTGTCCAGTGGATACATGTTATATGACGGCAATGTGCCTGCTAGATGATCACTTTTCCAAATGCTAACTGCTTTTTTTTTTTTAAGGTGGACCTAAAGAGATATGACTAAACAGAGCGTTTTCTGAACAGGGCTGTTTTGGCAGGTGATTGAACTGCTGTGATGCTTCACCCTTATGGTATTTTGACCAAAGCATGTCACAGACATGTTCATTAGGACACCAGGGAACTAGGTTAACTTAGAGAAATAGGGTATAATATGACTACTTTAAAGCTGCTCTTATATATTTGTGAGCTGTCAATGAGTTTAACTCATGCAACAGTTGTATGTAATGCTCAACCTGGCGTAATAGATGTTTTTTTACAGCAGATATTTCTTTAAATGAAATAGTAGGACAAACACAGGATTTACCAGTAACATACATTAAGGTTCCACTCCAGTATTAACAGAGCTGTGTTATTGTTCAAGTGTAAGGATGTAAGGGTAGATCACGCTAAATACTTGACACCTGTAGAGGATGTTTTTTTTTTTTTTTTTTTTTTTTACAGAAAACACCATACATATTTTCTGGATGTGTTCCAGTAAAGTGAAATAGAAATATAGAAACACTTATCCTCTATTGTTGTTATAGCATTGCTAAAACAACAAATCTAATGGTGCACAGTACTATATATATATATATATATATTTATTTATGATAATAATTTTATAATATGGCCTGCAAGGAAAAAGGGGGAAAAGAGCCTCTATACAAGGTTAAGACTACTATTTAAGAATATGTTTGCTGCTTTAGCTTCGTGTTAGCCTGCCTTTGCTGGCTGAAAACTGAAGTTTCTAAACTGCTCACATGGCCTACTGAAGTCTGCAGAGAAAATCATGGCACACAGGGTTTGTTCAAAATATTCTCTTTTGACATCAGTGATAAATCCTTCATTTATTCATAATGTGAAATGAACTTACCAAACAAAGTAGCAAAATACAGATTTTCTCTATGGACTTTGGTGAGGGAGAGAGAGCAGTTCAACATTTTAGTTGGTAAAGGCTGTATAATTAAATTGACAAACACATTCTTCAGATATTTTTTACTGGCTTAGTTTTTCCTTTTGTTCTTGGCAGAAACTACCTGGCCAGTGAGAGTGAACATCCGACTCCCTCGTGGGTTGATGGAAATGGTGGTGCGTGTCACATCTTTTCATGAAGTTGGTGTTGATAAAGTGTAAATACCTCATACAAGCACACTTCAGAAAACCTGAACTACTAAAGTACTACTAAAGTGGCACAATGTTGAAACACTGCACTGTCCTCACATTCCAGCAAGACCACTGCATTGGCACAGTTGGGTGCCAACTACATGAAGTCATTGTTAGGCCTAGTGTTTTACCTGTTATTCTTCTATGAATTAATCATGTAGCCTGTTAAAGGGTAAGAAGCGAAAGTCCAAAACTAAGTTGTAGGGAGTGACAGGGACGCAGAGTCTGATATAATCTCCAGGTTTTCACATTTAAAAAGCTGGAGTCAGCATTCATTTCTACATGATAAATTACACAAAGATGTGTTTCATAATCATTTAAAACGGCACTTTTTAATGTTTGTGTTCAAAACTGAGACGAGACGGAGACAAAAGAGGTTCAAGGCCAAGAGAAAGACAGTGTCAGAGCCTCGGGTCTAATAACTGGACAGAAAACTACTCCTCTTGTGTGTAACATATCAACTCTGCTTTAGGGTCCCACAGGTATAGTACTGTGTGTATTAAATGTTTGAGAGTTACTGTACAGTAGGGGCTTGGAGGAATCTTTTACTATTTTATGTGAACACATACACACTCACTTGAGCGCACTCACACATGCTATATGACCTCATGCTGCCAACAGAGGAAGAAAGTCAGTTAGGGGCTGTAAGTCATGCTAGATAAATCCTGCTTTTGTTCCAGAGAGACAAGGTTGTTTTGGGTGTGGAGGGATGGAGGACTGAATGGATGGAGTGGTGCCTGTACAATTTTAAGAGCAGGTCCCACTGTTAAAGGCTTTGTAGGCAACGTGGCCCATAGCTCACCCCCCCTCCTCTCCCCTGGGGGGTTTTATCTGCCCATTTCCTCCTCTCTTGCCGGGCCCTCAGGACGCCTTAATGGCGCCATGTTCCCTGTCAGTTAGATATTTAAATGGAAACCGACCATGAAACTATGGCTGCTCAGGGCTGGCTCGCTGTGCCACGTCCTTGCTTGTAGTCTCAGAGTCAAATGCAGAGGCCCAAACCCCAGTCTGAAGCTCCAGACCTGCCTGGGGAGGGGGAGTCAGCCTCAATCTGCAAGTTTAATATCCCCCATCAGGTTTTAAACCTGTTTACTTTGCAGATTTGATCAAGGATACTAATGTAAATGGAGGTAAAGGCTCCTTGCTCTGGAAGTCTTCTGTCCAGCGCTTCATTGATTCATGCTAAAAGGGTTCAAGCATCATTCTTAATCACTCACTTGACTCAATTGATATTGTCCTAAACACAAAAAGAATATTGCTTTCATTGTTGTTCTTGTTTCTGTGGCTGCTGTTGCATCACTGTTGTCTTTCTACACAGTTATAATAATCACTGTGACAATTGACAGCTGCAGGTGGTCTTACCAACCCTCAGTAGACAACATAATTTAACCCAGCAATAAATCTCTGTGCCCAGTTGGCCATTTTAGCTGTTTGGCACAGGGCACTGTAAATTCACCCTAATTAGATCTTCCCTCTCCTCCTCCCACTCTCTTCCCCCGTATTCCCTCTCTCTTCTGACTCCCTCCCTCTCCCCCCCGTCTCCTCCTCTGCTCATTGGTACATATGCTCATACACCTGGCCTGCATCGTTACCTGTTTACAAATGACCAGGCTGGTTCTGCTGGCTTCAGCATCCACTCCACCACACGGTACTGAATCTCTCTAGCTCTCTAACCTCCCCTGTGTCATAATTAGACCTCAGAGCTCATGTTTGCTTAATATCATAATCCAGTACACCTGCATTTCTCTCTCTGCTTAGGTGTACCACACACCCCTCCTGTACCCCACCCCCCAACCCTGACCTCATGCAGATTGAGTTTTAGTTTCCACACACAGTTAGTGAGTGTACATATGTATTTTGTTCCTACGTTTTTTTTTTCCCACCAACGCAGAAGCACTGAAATACCAACACTGCTCCTTTTTGCTCAGCGTGTGTGTGTGTGTGTGTGTGTGTGTGTGTGTGTGTGTGTGTGTGTGTGTGTGTGTGTCAGGGATGTCAGTGATGTCAGTGTCAGGGCTAATGGTCTCTAGCAGGGGCGCGAGCCTGAAGATTTATGCCACAAATTAGTCAAATGTGATCAAACAGCAACCCAGTTAATCATGCAGGACCCACGTTTGTCCCTGCTTTATCTAAAGGCATAATTATAGACACCCATTGCTGTGACAGGCCAACAGCAGGCCCCTGTGGAGTGATATTGGAGGGGGCCGCCATGCAGTGTTGTCACGATGATGAATGTCTTAGGGGTACGGGAAGTGTTTTAAACATGTATATACTTAACACCCCCTTGTGAATGCACTGAGTGAAGGCATGGCCCCTGCAGAACTGGTCTAAGTGTTAGATAAGGACCAGAGTCTTCCATAAATATTAACCTCCAGGCAGGAATGTTGCACCTTTATTCTGCCTTGACTTTTCTTTATAAAAGTTAAAGCAGGGCATGAGTATGGAACTGGTGGAGGCCATAGGTCGCAAAAATAATATTAAAGATAGAGTAGTACAGGCCTATAGCATTTCTACATTAAAATATCTAAAAAATAAAATAGTGAGACAAACAGTCTGTTACATAATTTAGTGTGTTCTGACTTTAGTCAAAATGTTTCCTTCACTTATACTTTGTGGAGCAGCTGCTATGTTTTACATAGGATTTTCATTTGAAAATCTCCATAAATAACAATATTATTAATAATATATTATTGGCAATATGCAGGGTACAGGAGTGGCATGGAGCCTCTAAAATAAGAATACTTTTCTTCACATGCATTACAAGTAAAGTAACAAGTGTATATTAAAAATGTAAGTAGGAAGTGCAGATATTTGAGTTCAAATGTAAGGAGTAAAAAGTAAAAAAAAAGTAGAAGTAATCTGAAAAATGAATGAATGCAAGCGAAGTACATATACCAGTAAGTGTTGGCAGTGAGGTGGGCTATATCCACACTATTTCATTTTCAATTCACAGAAATTCTGCTCTGGATACACCTAAAACAGACTTTTAAAAACACTGCTAACTCACATAACATTTTAGTTTGGACGAGCAAACAAATATGAAATAACTTTTATGATGCAGCTGACCACGTTCACTCTGTTCTGGTTTTTAGTAACTCTTATGACTCTTGAGTTCACACAATGTCGATTAAGCCTATCAGCTCCACATGGCTCTCTCCGTGATTCCTGCACCGCACACACTGATACACTTTACAACATGACTGAGCAGGTGAGGCAGAAGAAGCACACTGCACGAGCAAAGCAAAACGGCATCATAAAGTTGAAGTATGACCCTGGGAAGCACCCATGAAACGTTTTTAGAAGTGGATTCTACCGATAAATATAAACATGGATGTTCAGTAGGTCTTCACAATCACATTTTAATCACGATGGCGGCTTTGGCGTCTTGCAAATGGAGAGAGGATGGATGGATGGATGGATGGGGGGAGGGGGGTAGCCACAGTGTTTTAGTTATAGAAGTTACACTCAAATGAAAACCTAGCCACACTCACAGGGTCAAAGTGAAGTCTGTGTGGACAACTGGAAAAAAGGAACTGACTCTGCTGCTGCTTTTTTATAGGTCATGTTTCTGATTCTGAAACATGAACATGCTTTGGCAGCTCTTTTAGTGTGGTGTGATCAAGCAAAACTGGCAAAGTGTGATTTTTATTTAATTTAATTTTTCTGAAATGTCTTCAGTCTGAATGAATCATGTCCCCCCCCCCCCCCCCCCTTCTCTCCCTCACAATTTGAATCACTTCAGCCATTAAAAACAAGCGTTGCCATAAATCCAATTCATCACATGACTCCCAATTCATTATGTTTTAAGTGTTGACTGGTTAAAGTGAGCTCTATCACTCATCCCGCCCCTTTTCCAGCCACCTCCTCTGCAGCCTTGCACAACTTGCAATGTTGGAGTGGGACTCATCTTGCAGTATTCTGTTATTCCAGACCATTACCATGTGCCAAGCTGGGAAAGAGATCCAGTGATGTGTGCTGCAGTTTGTGATTGGAGTGGATCCTCTCTCTCTCTCTTTCCCTCTCTCTCCCTCTCCCTCTGACAGCCATTTTAAACACTCGTTTATGCAGCGCTTTTAATATCAATAAGAGAAGCAGGCAGGCAGGCGGACAGGCAGCAGTTTCTTATGCACACACACATACGCTCACACACATACACACAGAGTGACACACACGGCCTGGCTGGAAATCAGCAGCCTCCATCTCCCCGGTATGACAGGGTGTGGTAATTATGTCGCTGTGAGAGTGTGTGCTGTTTGCTGGGTGAAAAATGATAATGGGGTGATTTTTAAGTGCCATATCTCCCGCACGGGTAATGAAAAGTACTTTTAATCCAGTTCGGAGGAACGGAGGGGTGGAGGAGAGGAGTGGCTGGGGAGGGAGAGAAAGCAGAGGGGACTGTTGTGAAGGGAGGAGAGGAGGAGGAGGAGGAGGAGGAGGAGAGGAGGAATAAGAGGGTGCGCTTAGGGTGGAGGGATGCTGATAGAGGGAGCTGAAGGAAAAGAGAGATGGGGGAATTCGGTATGGATGTGAGGACGAAACAAGGAGCGAGGAAAAGGTTTCAAGGCAATGGATGAAGAGTGTGTGTGTGTGTGTGTGTGTGTGTGTGTGTGTGTGTGTGTGTGTGTGTGTGTGTGTGTGTGTGTGTGTGTGTGTGTGTGTGTGTGTGTGTGTGTGTGTGTGTGTGTGTGTGTGTGTGTGTGTGTGTGTGTGTGTGTGTGCGTGTGTGGGGGGTGTGTGTTTGTGTGTGTGTGTGTGTGTGTGTGTGTGTGTGTGTGTGTGTGTGTGCCAGCCACACCAGGGGAACGTTAAGCCTTGGCATGAAGCTTGAGCTCAGCAATTAGAATAATTAAGAGGGACTGACAAGCAAGAGTCTCTTTCCCTTCTCTTACTCTTCCCAGTTCTCTCTCTCTCTCTCTCTCTCTCTCTCTCTCTCTCTCTCTCTCTCTCTGATTCCTGTGCCAGCTGTAAATGTGGAATATGTCAGACAACATTATGTCAGTTATGTCAGGTTAACACACACATGCGTTTGTTAGATGTCTGCGAGTGCCAGGTGTGTGAGTGAAAGGGGGAACAAAAAAAAATCCCTGCAACTTTTGTCAGTTTTTCATTTCTCTCTCCCCAAAAAAAGGTGTGCTTGTGATAAAGCTTGCATTAACACAACCCATATACAGTGTGATGCATTAAGGCCTTGGGAATCTATAGAGGCTGCTCTGTAAAACATGTGTGCACTAATATCACCCTGGAGTCAGGATTGCCTAAAGGGCTTATCACAATCACACTTAAAGACTGAAAGAATAGGTGTGTTGCTACACTATGCACACTCCTACAGTGTATGTGTGTGGGTGTGTGAGAGAGAGAGTGAAGAAGAGAGAGTTCACTAATGACTTCACGGCCCATTAGCGCCTTTGCTTGATATGTCACACTTCATTATGTACTTAGATCAGTGGTGCATGAACTTGGAAAGGAGTGTGTGCATGTATGAAGCATGTTCGCGCTTGGGAGTGTGTGGCTTTTTCCAACTTTTGCATTAATTTCCTCTTGTATAGTTGAACAGCAGGTACTGCTGCTCTCTTTCGGGCCTGATTTTTATTTAGTTATTTGTTATTTGTTTTTTGTTTTTTTACATGATTTTGAAAGGAAATTAAACTGCCTAAAGTATATGACTCTGTGCCTTCATTATACAAAGAGTCTACAGGAACTTATGCTTGCATAACCTACAGTTGGACGGTGATTTTACATTACATTAATTTTATTCAGTAAAGGCTCTTTCACCTTAAAATTATTCCCGAATAAATTATTCCAGAATGATTTTAGGATAAATTTTATTGTTTCTCTGTCCCAAGCTTGGCTCTGGATCCAGAGTGTGATTTTCGCTGCTACATAATCTGTATGCAGGACACCTGGGAGCAAAAAAAAAAAAAAAAAAAAGTCCCTGTCTAAGCAGATACATTTCTATCTGTTTAAATCTGCTTAACATTTTATAATGGTTGGGGGGGGGCTGATATATGGAGAGTTTATTTGTCTTCATAATTTACAAGATCTCTTGTGTGTGATTCATAGATCAATTACTCAAAGAGCCACCACTATCCAAACATGTGTCCATTGTTTAAGCATGTCTTTGTTTATAAATCCATCATAAAATCCTAAGTGTAAACCATTTGTTTGCACATTTGCACATGCGTATCAGTGTTAATATGCACATGCTTGCTTGTATGTCCATGTAGAGTATGTGATATGTTTTAATTCATTGCAAGCAGACAGCAGTGCGGCTGGGAAGGTTAGTTTTATCAGAGTGTGTTTATCTTAATTCCCCTCCGTCTCTTTTAGTCCTACCATCCATTATCTGTCTGAGGAGGCAGCGTGCTCTCCTGGGCCCTACACACAAACATACACAGTTACCTTGGCGCTTAAAATATGATGATATGACTGTATGAGAGCGTGTATATATTGCTCACGGTGTGTGACTAACTGCCTGTGTCTTTGTCAGTTCTGTATGCATTGTTGCCTTGGCTCATGGAGAAGATGATGTTTTCATAGCGGTCCACTGTGACCTTGGCAGTGTAAACGGGTTGGTAATGTAATCATGGGCAGAGGAGAGGAGCCGCTCCGACAACGAACCATAAACAGGCTAATGGATGCATGCCATGCTAACATGACACATCTCACATGTCACACATCACAGCATATGCCGCCATGGCACACTCAGTACTTTGAGGTCATATTTAACAAAAAGGGGCAATTTTCCAATGACAAAGGTCCCATTCAGACTTGGTCCTGAGAGAACCAGTCACATGCTAACAGCATCCACACATGGGTGGGTCAAAATATCCATTTGGTGATATGTCGCCGTCCTTCCATGTGCAATACGATAACTATATGCCAGGGCAAGTATCGATATTTTGATTAAGGAATGAATGTTCTCCAAAGTAAACAGTCCCTGCCAGTTTCACCTGTGGTGCTGCTCAAACGAATAAAGGAAAAATGGGCAGAAGTGACCTGGCAGAAGAAGAGGGAGTTTACAGCGTGATAATGGTGGAGAAAGCTATGCTAAGAGATGCTCCAAACACTTTTAATACATAGACTTTATGCACTTTATTCTCTATGTTGTGAATAAACAGAGAAATCCTGCACTTTTTTTCACAGGCATTTTCTTTTCTTCAGTTCGACAGATATCGTGATGTATTACTATATCACTTGCAATATATTGATTATCACAGAATTAGTTATCCTGTGATTCCCACCCCCAGTTCACACCTGGTATAAATGTCCTGGATCTGTCTCTGGTGACCACATGAGATCAGATCGGTCTTCCCCTGCCTTGTATCCAAATACACACTAATTTCATAGCTGTTCACGAGAACAGAAACATGTTTGTATTGTTGTCCTTCCAGCAGGTTCTGGCCCGGCCAGTGTGTCCATATGGGCCCCATAAGGGTTATATTTGGGCTGAGCGGTTTTGTTTGTGGTTTCCATGGGTGGCCCAGCCCATGTTTGCTCACATGGGCTTTCCAAAGTGGGCATGGCCTGAAGTGGGCAAACATGGCTGAAACCACAGATTGGGACCCACTTGGGCCCCCTATTGTCAACCCAAATATACCCTTATGAGGGCCCACGTGCTGGCTGGGTCCCACTGACTACTGAGAATCTGTTAGAGTGACTGTAAGCCACAAGATCACCTTCCACTGTCCGTTTCTACATAAAGAAATTGTTTAATACGTTGACTAATTTAAAGCTGCTTTGTGTAACTTGAGTTTATGAACCTATGAACTCCACACGACTCCTTCTGTGTTTCACAGTGTGTTGGAGTATGAATAAAAACAAAAAGAAGCTCCCAGGAAAAGTTTCAAAAGAGAAATCTACTGCACAAAAAAACCCATTCATTGTCCCCGCCCATCCCTGCTCTGCTGCTGTATACACACATATGCTCCCTCACTCAGTCTGATAGTGTTGTTTCATGACACAGCAGACAAATAAAGCTACATCATTTCTGTTCATGAAGACCAAACAAAGGCAGAGTGATAACATCACTCAATACAACATTTGCCAAAAGTTATGCATTGCAGCTTTAAGATTAAGTCTACAATATAACAAAATGTAAATAAAAAAGTAAATTATTACTTTTGGATGCACTGCACAAGAGAGGGCATAAACACATAAATATGAGATATTCAAATATTTTTGCACTGTTTGTATGCTCACACTACATTACCCCCTGTGTGGAGAATGACAGGCTCCTACAGGGGAACGACCTTCTCCTCATGCTGTTTGTCTTTAGGGTCACGTCCTGCCCTCTAACTTCTGATCCCTGACCTTTGACCTTAGTCCGTCAGGCACCAGACACCAGCACCAAGCTGACAGCTCCCAAAGCCCACTGACCTCAAAAGCAGTGAGACAGAGACAGAGAGAGCGAGACAGACCAGTGAGCGCTGACCTCTCATGGGGTCAAGAAGAGAGAGACAGAGAAGGAAAAAAAAACACAGATCACTTTAATGAAATATGAAAACCAAAGTGAGATGAAATGAAAAAAAAAGAAAGGGATCTGATGATTTAGGGGAGGGAGGGTAGGAGGTGAGGAATGGGATAGGCGAACAAACATCGGTGAACCTGGCTATAGTGGAGGTCACACTCTGCCTGAGGAGACAGGTGCCTCAAGATTAGCCTCCACATTAATGGCCTTTGCTTACACACACACACACACACACACACACACACACACACACACACACACACACACACACACACACACACACACAGAGTGAGAGAACCATTATACCACAGGGACGTGGAACTAGTGAGAACATAGCTCTCACTCTCATATCCTATTTATACATCCTTTCCTGTACATTACAATCCTATTTAGCTCGCCCTGCTTCCTACACAATCCTATTTATGGACTCCCCCCCCCCTTCCACTCTAGAATCCTATTTGTGTGCCCTCTCCTCCCGTATGCAGGTGCCATCTATCCTAAAGGCTGCCCACCGGGTGCATGAGCTGTGGTTCAGGTGTGTGTATGTGTTTGTTTGTTCATCAGTGATTTGTGTGTTAATGTATCACTGAAATTGGAGTGTTCCACCCTGGGATAAGAGAAACATTGTTCTGGGACTTTTGCGTTTTGCAACATCAGTCAGTGGTTGTGCAGCTAACTAAGATGCTGTCGTGTTCTCTCAAGGCTAGAAAAAGCTGTTTAAGATTTCAAATTTGAAGGTGGTTGAAGTTATAAACGAAAGTTCACCTGCCACCTCGAAGCAGAACTTTGCAAGTCTTGTCGCTCCCCATACACTTTTTGAGTACATATTTTTACGACACCACCTCAAACAGTCATCCATGGTCTCCCTTCCCCTCTACTGGCCTTGTGTTTGTTTTCAATGTAGCCGGCAAACACAATCCTTGGAGCCATGTCAATGCCGACATAGAGAAAGTGCAAATAAATGATAACTGTGCGGCCCCTCGCATGGTCAGTCCTCCCTCGTTTCCTTTGACATCGGTTTTCTCTGCTTTTTTTTCACCAGCACTGCCACTGGCTCGCTTCCATTCTAATCAATGAGAGCATTTCCACCAGACGCGCTGCGGCACGTCTCGGCAGCGTCGCAGAAGCAGCTCGCCGCGCCGCAGCGCTATCGATAGATAGCAGTTCTATTTTTGCCGTTGCTGCTGCTGAACTGCGTAAATTACAGAGCAGATCGCACCAGACAGGAAGTGCAACACAGACTCAAAGTAAAACATTTCCGCCCCACTTTCAAAATAAAACACAACACGCAGGCCATATTGCCTGTCACAACTTCACATCAACATTACGTCGTGACCGGTGCTGCCAGGTCAACAGTCAATAAATCAGAGCATCTCGGAGAGTCATGATGTAAAGACAAGAGACTGACTGTGGAGAAAGTGGAGAAACATCATTTATGACACCAGACCAACAGTTCTTCCACGTCGGAGAATAAAAGGAAGCTGTGTTGTTGTTGTTTCCTTTATACACACAGTCTATCGCGGGATCTCACGTCCGTTCAAGATTATCGCGCGATCTTCCGTGAATACCGCTGGCTCCTCAAGGCACCGCGCCGCTGCTGTAACGCGTCCGGTGGGGATTGACACTGGGCAGAAGACGAAGGTTCTGCTTCGTCTTCTGCCCAGCGTCCAGTGGAACGCGTCCAGTGGAAATCCGGGGTAACACATCATGTAACACACAATGACTCCAAAGCTGTTACATTAAATGTATCATAAATTTGAGTTGAAACAAAATTTTTGTTTCAACAGAGGAGGTTAAGTTAAGGACACATAACGTTTTTTAAATTAATTAAATAAACTATGTTGTCAATGTTGAGTTAAGCTTTGATCGTTTCCATATCTGCATTATTAATTGCGACACCACACTCAATCTGCAAAACACATACACTGAATGATCACTAGAAGTCACTCCTGAATATTTTTCTGTTTTTTTCTTTGTCCCTTCCTGTGTGCAGCGCCCCTCAACAGATCTTAACACCCCTAAATAAAGAGTCATGTTGAGCTGATAGGCTTAATCAGCATTGGCAAAACTTATTTGAATTTCACAGATATTATTTTAAGTTTTGACACCTGAGGGCCAATTTAGGAACCCAACGTTGGACTGAGGGCCACCTAAGGAAAAAAAACCAGCAAGAAATCCCATTTGTAATAATTTTAATGACCAGATTACATTTCTACAGTTTACACTTATTGGTCTGTATCCGGTAATGTCCAATAAACATTTAACAAGCTTAGTAGCTCCTGGATTAAAACTATCAACTGTAATTCATTGCGGGCTGCCAGAAATGTTTCTGCGGGCCGCCATTGGCCCCCGGGCCGCACTTTGAGAACCAATGCTCTAAATTGACCGCAGGTGTGAGAGTGAATGGTTGTTGTCTCTCTTTGTGTCCCTGTGATGGACTGGCGACATGTCCAGGGTGTGACCCTGCCTTTCACCCTATGTCAGCTGGGATTGGCACCAGCGACCCACAACCCTCATGTGGAAGATAAAGCGCCAGATGATGAAGGAATTAATGATTTTGTTCAATGTCCAAAAAATCATACACATCTCTTTCGCTCTATGGCTCTTACAGTGAGAAAGCAGTGACAAAACAGGTCATTCTGCTCAAGATGAGTTAAGGTGCAAGTGGAGTTGCTTTGCCCTCCACCACAACCTCTGCTATCTGATGTAATACCGTGCACATCCCTGTCCCTGCATTCATAAATTGTCCATGAGTAAAGAAGAGTGTGTCTGTGTCTTCTGTCCCATCCTATCTCCACCTGTCCCAGTGACAGGCTTCTTATCCTCCATTAGTGTATTTAAACAGGACAAAGTGCCTGTCCATATCACAGATCTGTCTCTACCTGACTCCCCTGCCTGTCACTCACCCAGCGATATGAAAGCATCCTCATTCTGTTTGAAGGTGGGAGATGAAAAGAGAACAGCAGTCAGGGACCCGGCTGGCCTGACAGACTGGATTAGAGTATCCGATCCCAGAAAAAGAGGTATGAGGGAGGAGAGAGAAGGGCAAGGATGTTCCTGCCTAACTGGATTAGAGGAGGAGGTGAAGTAAAGGTATATGTAGAGCAAGGGTCTGTGTCTGACTTCATTAGGGGAAGGATGGTGTAGCAATGTGGGCGTGGAGACTACTCTGCTCGTCCATATTAGGAGAAGGGCTGATTAGCTTTCCACTCATATTTAAGTTTGCAACAAAATCCTAAAGACCAACTTCTCCTGATGAAATGAGAGGAAAACAGTCTGGTCACCAAAGCATGAGGTTAAACATCTCACTGTACATTGCTACTGGGTGTAGAATGAAATCCTTGACTGTACACTGCGGGGGTGTCAAACTCAAATGACCTGGAGGCCACTGAGCATCTTGTCTGGTCGGGAGGAGGCCGGTCAAGTGAAGAAAAATAATGACACCAGTGTGATTGACAGCTGGTAAAGTCCAATAGGAACCTAGTTGCAGCTGATGTCTATGAACTTCCAGTTTAATGATGGACATGGCGCTGGTCAATTTACGACTTTGGAGGCCTCAAAACGGGAGTTCAGATTATTATGGGTGACATCAAGATCTGTTGCTACTTGGACAAATTACAATATTATTGTAGTAAAAATCACAATAGGTCAATTGTGCGGAATTTCCATTTTCAGAATATTCATGAATATGGAAAATTGTTGATGTTTTATTTGAGTGACTTGAAAATGCTGCCTGGCTCACTAAAATACAGTCCTAGTGATTTATTTTGAATGGCTTTTTAAGTTGGCGCCTTTATCTTCCCAATCATTCCATGACCTCATGATTTACAATCATCTTATTTTGTTTCCGTTTTCATTTCATTTTTAGTTTAGTTATTTTTTTAAATAATGTTGTTTGTTACTTAAGTAAAGGTGTTTTACCAACACCTTTTTTTGTTACATTTGTAACCTTTTCTGTGCCATTACATTTAGTTGTATTTTTTTTTAAATATAAAGTTGCATGATGTAATAGATCTAAAGCAACTGGCCATAAAATCCTCCTAATATGTCACGGAGACTCAGGAATAATGTTCATATAACAAACTGAACAACAGTACAGCCAAAATATTTGCATTAAAAAAAATATTTTGCAAACTGCAAATCATGTTTATGTTTTGAAATCATGTTTTGGCATGTGGCGCCACCTACCGCCGTCTAGCAATCATTGCAGTCAGTAGAGTCTCAGCTACCGAGCAACCACGGGTTGCCAGTTACGTCAGAAAACGAAACCTAAAAGACCTCTGTATTTTGAATTTGAATGTAGTAACTGTTTTTGGCCACATTCTTACATATGGCACCTTTAAGTTATGTTTTTTTGTAACTGTAGTTACATTACAACATTTTGTAACACTTTTTGTAAAATTGTAAAAATCTCACTGTCCATAATTGCATCTTTTAGATACAATGTAAATGGACATACGTCTCTACCAATTTTACAATTATTACAATAACATTGTGAACTGCCATTATATGAGTCAGAACATTGGAGAAACAAATGTTTATAATATCACCCCCAGCTGCCACTGTATTGTGCTGTACTATGGTTCCAGTGATATTGATGCATAGCGCTCAGAGTCTTGGGCAAAGTATTTCAAACAAATGATATATGACGTCTCCCATTTGGCAGACATTTTTATCCAAAGCCACCACTGGAGTGAAATAGTGTGAGTGAGCTGAATTTATTAATCATTCAATTAACTAAATGTTCCGTCTTGGTATAGTTCAGATGAATGGACTGTCAGTCTTTAATGCAATCTAATTCTCTGCACACCTCAAGAGAGATGCTGAGAATTTAACTGCTCTGCAACTCTTTAATTTCTCTCACCCTCTTACTGCCTTTCACCTGCATTACTCATTCCCTGGTACACTTTTGTCATATTCTTTTTTTTTTTTTTTTTTTTTGCTTTAGTATTTCTCTGCATGTTCTTTCTGGTAGTGATGGTTTCAGTTGTCCTGCAGCCTTCTAGCATTATCTCTCTCTTCTTCCTCCTTCAGCCCTCGGATAGAGTATTCCTCTGTGTCTTTGGAGCCGCCTGGTAAAGACAGTCAGGGCAGTCGATCGTATCAGACTATCAGGCCAGTTCAACCATAAATTACCTGCAGCTAACAAAGCATGCTGCTGTAACTGTTACACAGGCAGTCAAAGTCACCCCGGCCCACATGGCTGGGCTGCACTCTGTCTCTCTTTCTCTCTCACAGAATGATTGCAGACCAGAGAGAGTGAAGTGTTGGCGAGGATCTGGTCAGTCGCACTATTTGCCAGATACGACCTCAAACACATGTGGTAAAACAAAAATATATACAATATACAAAAATACCTCTGTAACTTGTTCATGATGTGATAAATATTGTTAAAGGTGCCATATGTAAGAATGTGACCAAAAATGGTTACTACATTCAAATTCAAAATACAGAGGTCTTTTAGGTTTAGTTTTTTTCACGTAACTGGCAACCTGTGTTTGCTCTGCAGCTGAGACTCTACTGACTGCAATGACTGGTAGACGGCGGTAGGTGGCGCCACATGCCAAAACATGATTTCAAAACATAAACATGATTTGCAGTCTGCAAAATATTTTTTTCATGCAAATATTTTGTCTGTACTGTTGTTGTTGGTGAGTTCAGTTTGTTATATTAACATTATTCCTGAGTCTCTGACATATTAGGAGGATTTTATGGCCAGTTGCTTTATATTTATTACATAATGCACCTTTAAATTTAAAGAAGACATTGAAAACATATGAAATCAGATATTACATTCACCTGCATTGTAGGTCATTATCTTTTGTTTTCTCCTTTCCTGGCTCAGGGAAACCAAAAGGCTCATGCACATCAGATTTAAAAGCCACGATAGTGTCTACAATGTCAAAATCTTCCCCTCTCTGTCTCTCCTACATACATGCTACTAACATCCGTGTTTGAAATTTTCACTTTAGATCGGGAGACCTATCGTTTACGGATACTGTCACAGGTCCAAGACAGTATCGAGACACCGTTGTCCTTTGTTGTGATAGCATGAAACTGACATCCCTAAATAATATGGCAATAGCAAATTTTAGAATCACTACAACAAAAAAAAACATCGACTTGATTCTGCCTCCTGACAACATATCACACAAATATATTGAGTTATTTAATGCATTTTTGGCACTCATTCCATTTGTAATATTTCAATATGAGGAGATTATATATTTAACTCACTCAGCCACACTCTACAAATGTCATTTTACAAAAACAACCACTTATTTTAAAGTAGTAAAAGGGAAAAAAAAGAGGAAAAAATCATTCACATTTAAGTATTTATGTTACATTAATTAGATTTATTGTTACAGATTGACAGGATGGGAATATGTGCTTGGATGAACCATTTTAATCAGCCATGAAATAATTGAATTCCTAACCATTCAAATGGTGAAGTTGTGGGATGGTATATGTGAGTCTGACAGGATGACATCCTTAAGTAAAAATATCACAGTATAATGACTGCAGCTCTGAAATGTCACCTCCTTCAGCCGTCATACCATCCAAAACAGCCATTCCTGCACTCTGTTTTTGACGAGTCATTAAACGCAGCTCATACTTAAGGCACGGAATGACAGGAGATTTTATCTGTTTTGATTTTTGTGACTTTTTAATAACACAGTATACCATATAACTGCTAAGTGGCCCATGTTTTAAATGGCGTTGGGAAATATGAGGAAACTTCTCAACTTCTGATTTAAAGGCATTTTCACTCTGCTTGTGTTTTGTTACGTTTGAAGTGTTTGTTGTGCAGAGACAGAGCCGAGCCTCTCCCTCTCCCAGCTGTATGTGCAGCTCTGTGTTATTGGCTAATTGAGAGCGTGTTTTGTGCTGCAGTTGTGCCCTCGAGGTTAGTGTTTGCACACCCACACAGTCGCAGAACAAATGAGAATACACCCCGCCATCTGCCCAAGAGAGACACTCCCTTGCCCTCTCCTTGTCCCTCTACCCTTGCCCCTCAGCCCGCCCCCCTCCTTTTACTCTTTTCGTCGCATTTTTATTCCTCCATTCGAGCTCCCACCTCTCTTTTCGCCCTCGCACACCTCTCCCCTGCTTCCCCCACAGTTTTCTCTTCCATCTTCCCACAGTTTGATCCACCCCTCTTCATTCCTGCCACTCGTGTTTCCTCTGTGCTGTTCTCTCCTCTTCCTTGACCAAGTCAGTGTGAGGTGTGTTTGTGTCGTGTCACTGGGGTTCAGGCTGTCGTGTTACGGTGTTACCGCTCTCCGACCGCAGACACTCACGGAACGTTCAGTCGGCGCGATCCATAGGGGCTGACACCGAAGGTGACCCCCCGGTCGGTAACCTTGGAGACCAACTTTATTAAAATGAATTTGAGTAGAGGGGCCGTCCTGACAGCAGCATAATTACATCGCAGAGCATCAGCGCTAATTTATGCAGCCCGCATTCAACCGGTCAGGAGTGCCGAGATGGGGTCAGCGTGCACACACACACACACACACACACACACACACACACACACACACACACACACACACACACACACACACACACACACACACACACACACACACACACACACACACACACACGTGGGTATACACACACACACATTTACGCTAGCATAATGGAACATACTCTCACGTTGACTCAAAAACACACAAATAAACTGGATCAGCATACCAATAAAAACACATTTAGTGTCTTCTTACACACACTGACCCCATCCCTCTGCTTGTGTGTTGACTGTTTGAGGTCAGACGTGTGTGCATGTGTGTGAGTGTATTTATCTTGTGTTATGTGGACAGGAGCTGGAAACAATGAAGCAAAGGAAGGAATCACATTCAGGCGGCAAATTCACAAGTCAAATACAACATGTTTGATCGTGGAAATGAGAAAAACAATGGGAAAACTATTGGGAACCAAATTAAAATTAAAATCCATTAAATCAGACCTAGACTGGAAGTTCCAATTAACGCTGTTTTTTAGTGTGTATCTGCGTCATTACCTTGTTTATGAAGCCCTGAAGGTTCTAAACAAACCGTTCAGCCACTGCTGCTGTTTATTGTAATCTCGAGCTCAGCGAGATCTCTTAAAAAACCCGGTCCGGTTATGTAAACAGCAGTTCTACTGAACAGCAGATCCTCCTGCTCCGGGCACTAGTCCGGGCACATCCGGTCTCGTACATTGAACCGCAGAAGAAGAATAACGTCCGTTGTGGAGGTGTTTCACGAGCGACAGTGTCTTCTGACTCTGGGTCTGACTCCGGGTCAAAGTCATAAAAGGGAGCGGGTGTGCTGAATATGTCACTTCCGGGTATTGGCCAATCACAAGACAGTTGGGAAGCCTCTAGCGCCGGCTGGCCAATCACAACACACTCTGTCTTCTGGGTGTGAGAGTTGAGTCTGAAATATCGCAGCCGGGGAACAGCGTCAGAAAATAGGATTTCTATCGGCTCGTTTACAGCAACTAGGAGGTTTTTGACCATAAAAATAAGTGAATGTATGTAAGTAGACCTCCATAACTAACATATATGTGCAACAGGACCACTCTATGTGAGCTTTAATTTTTTTTTTTCTGCTTCGACACAAATTACCTTGATAAAAGGTCACATCTCCAAGCCTGCAAGTTTTCTTTTTTATACAAAGAGTCAGTTAAATTATCATCATGTAAAATAAAAAAAGTTTTCCCAATCCTAACAGAGTGTGCCATCTAATAAATCTTCATCAATCATCGACCCATATTCAAATTTCATTATTGAACAGACGACAAAAATAGTCAAAAGTCAAACTTTTGCATTTGACCAAAAATGACAACAGTGATTAAGTATTGTGTTGTGGTTGACAGCTTTTCGTTCAGCACATGACAAACATTTGTGATTTCAATCACTTTGGACTCATATATTGATCAGGAAGTTCCTCTCTGTCTGTTAAGATCCATTTTCGGAGAAAAACAGCTCTGTTAATACGTTGCTGATTTGCAGCCTGGCTGTGACAAAACCTGTGCAGCCGATCCTGTCCTTGATCTAAACTCAGCTTCTGCTCACATGCTGTGAGTTTTCACTTCACATGTCAAGACTGCTCCCCCTCCTGAAGAGATAATACACCAAGAGATGGACTGAAATGTGGAGCTGGGGTCAGAGGGAGGGAAGAGTAAGAGTAAAAAAAGGAAGGTGAGGAAGGAGGTGGAGGGACAGACGTGCATATAAGTCACAGCTTCAGTCACTTGGTTGGAGCCGATGTGACCAAGGGCACACTAATCTATCCCATTAGCAGATCTCTCTAACTCTCTCATAATGTTACTGCTAGCTGCTCTCCTGTGACGTGTTCCTGGTTTGTGTGTGTACGTGTTAGACAGAGGAGGATGAGAGTGTGTGTGTGTGTGTGTGTGTGTGTGTGTGTGGATGTGAATGAGACGGAATGCTTTTGAACTGCGTGTGTGTGTGCGTAATATCAGTTCAGCTAGTTGCTCTCCTGTGAAAATGACACATTCCTGCCAAATTAATATCATTACTATCAGAGTTTAATGGGCCAGCGCTGCCTTCTTATTTAAAACAGAACATCCCTCTCTCGACCTCCACCAAGAGGGAAAAACGGTGGGGGAATGGGAAAGCCTTTTTATTTTTTATTTTTTTGCTCTACCAGGACCATAAAGAGGAAGAGCCTCAAAGTAAACAAACTGAATATTGAGGGGGAAAAACATTCAAATGTGAAAGAAGGAGCTGAGACGAAATCAAGATTTCTGAATTGAAAACCACTTTTTCTTGATTTATCCACTGAATATTTGTCACTTTCTGCCGTAACCTAATAATGAATCGGTGCTGTGTTTGACTACCTCCTCAGCTGTAATGTTAAAGGTCTGGTGTGAGTGTTTGTTGGCAGAAATTGAATATACTACCCTTAACTATGTTTGTATAAGTGTATTATGACTTTTAAAATAGATATCATTCAGTTTTTTATAGCTTTGCTGCTGCCATGTTTCTGCAGCAGCCTGGAGAGACAAACCAGAGGCTTACGATGCAAATGGAGAAGAAAGACTCTGCCCACAGTAATGCTGATGCAGACTGGAATATTTGAGGTTCAGTTAGCTTAACAGGAGCTAACACTGACAGCCACATGTATACTGAGGTTCCAAAGTGTTTGTCCGTTTATTTAACAGAAGACTTATAAAGCCTGGTTGTGAAGCTCTAACTCTATCATACCTGAATCATATTGATGCAGAGGTGGAAAGAGTGCTGAAATACACTTTTTTTTTTACAAGGTTCTTTCTTGTATGGTGCAAAAAGGACAAGAGGACACAAGGCTCACTTGAATTGGTTTTAATTAAGGGCAAAAATTAAGAAATGAAAGTACTTACAAAATAAAATATGTAAACACTTAATGTGTCAGAAGTTCACAACTCCAATTCACGTCCTCATCGTTCACCTGTCCTCATCATTCACCTGTCGTCATCATTCACTTGTCTTTGTCATTGACCTGTCCTCATCATTGAACTGTCCTCATCATTCACTTGTCTTCATCAATTCACCTGTCCTCATCGTTCACCTGTCCTCATCATTGACCTGTCCTCATCATTCACCTGTCCTCATCATTCACTTGTCCTTGTTGTTCACTTGTCCTCATCATTGACCTGTCCTCATTATTCACTTGTCCTCATCATTGACCTGTCCTCATCATTGACCTGTCCTCATCATTGACCTGTCCTCATCATTGACCTGTCCTCATCATTGACCTGTCCTCATCATTCACCTCTCGTCATCATTCACTTGTCCTCGTTGTTCACTTGTCCTCATCATTGACCTGTACTCATTATTCACTTGTCCTCATCACTCACCTGTCCTCATCATTTACCTGTCCTCATCATTCACCTGTCCTCATTGTTCACTTATCTTTGTCATTGAATTGTCCTCATCATTCACCTGTCCTCATCGTTCACCTGTCCTCATCATTCATTGACCTGTCCTCATCATTGACCTGTCCTCATCTTTCACCTGTCCTCATCATTCACCTGTCCTCATCATTCACCTGTCCTCATCATTCACCTGTCCTCATCATTCACCTGTCCTCATCACTCACCTGTCCTGTCCTCATCATTCACCTGTCCTCATCATTCCCCTGTCCTCATCATTCCCCTGTCCTCATCATTCCCCTGTCCTCATCATTCACCTGTCCTCATCATTCCCCTGTCCTCATATTCCCGTCCTCACCACTCACCTGTCCTCATCATCATTCACTTGTCCTCATATTCCCGTCCTCATCACTCACCTGTCCTCATCGTTCAGTTGTCTTTGTTACTCACTTGTCCTCATCAATTCACCTGTCCTCCTCATTCACTTGCCCTCATGACTTCACTGACAAAGATTCCGTTGTGTTTTTTATTTTATTTCTTTGTTTTTCTTTTTTGTTTATTTATTTTAATTCAGGCCAACATCTTTTTAGACACCAGTATATGTCTCTAATGGGGCTTTACACTTGTACCTTGCACCTGCTGCTTTTTCAGTGACTGCTCTTGAGAGGTTCCAAGTGAGCTGAACTACCATGAAGTGATGGAGAACTACGTGCCTGATACCAAACCGAGTCGAGTCGAGTAGTTCTAGAACAGTGTTATGGCAAAAGTGCCACCTGGTTCTTTATATATATATTTTTTGTACTGTATTTTCAGTTATTGTTACAGCTGTGTTCATGTACGTAACACAAAAAAAACATAATTTTTGCATCATTGTCGATGTGTTTAGAGGTTCCTCTCTCTTCCTGCGAGATGTCTGGCTCTCTGGTACGTTTGCCAGCCTGTGTTTTACTGTACGCCTTTCTGGTCATTGGTTTTCCTTTTCTGGTACCTTACAGTTGGAGTGTGTACAGTATGAGCAGTCTGTTAGGGTGTCATTCTTCAGTTGGAGTCAGCACTGTGATAATGAGTTCATTTGGAAATACACTCTGCAGGCTGTCTGTGTGTGTGTGGGCGCGTGCATGGTAGTGTTTTCACAGTCTCTATCAATGTGAAGTATAACGATTGTGCACTACATTATATGTGTGTGTAATTTTTGGGATGTGTGTGCACCTGGATGTGCGCGTGTGTGAGAGACATGTCAGATTGCTGCAGGAGACCAATTAGCTGGTGCATCAGTGAGGAGGTGAGCATACACACACACACACACACACCTGTGTGTGGCCCTATTACACCAGCTCATCACACATTCACATACCAACACATAGACAGCATTGCTTTTCTTATAATAGAAACATAGTGACACTTACAGTACATGGACCATATGGAATAATGACTCCGTGGTGCCAACCTGTCAGACGTGAGTCTCCACCTAGCATTATTTCAACCTGGTATTACTAACTTAACCAACTTTTGTGAATTATGGGATATCTTGCTGCTGCTGAATGGTTGTCGTTAGTAATATGTACTTTCCATTTGAGTTTTCTTTGCTCAAACTGCACGGCTTTTGGATTCACACACAGTGGCTGGGATCAGAGCGATTCAGTCCAAACCTTGAGGTGTTGTGAACTGACTCAATCAGGTGATAGTGAATAAGCAGATCACCACCAATAAAGCAGCCAGGACCCTTCATGTTTAATTCAGATCTTTTATGGTAGGCTATGCACCCATATGGGTATGCGAAAAGAAGACTAAGGCCATTTCCAGACAGAGAAAGGCCATTTTAAAAGCTTATCCCTGTGCCAGAGTCCTGCTCATTTTACTGCTTCTCTTTAATGAATAGGTGTCCAATAAGGCCTTTTATTGTCTTAGCATATGTTGCTTTTATTAGGGGAAAATAATTAGGTTGTGCGGATCACTTCGAAAGTCCTCTCACAAGATAAAAATGAGATAGTTTCACAGTCGTTGCGCAAGTCCTTCTGACTCCCCATCGTTTTCCCCTTGGATGCCTTGTGTCCTAGCTCCCTCATCTCCTCCTCTTCTTCTTCCCCTTCTCCTTGTCCCTCCACTCATTGTTATACCTCCCCTCCTCCTCCTCCTCCTCCTCCTCCTCTTCCTCCTCCTCTCCCTCCTGTCCTTTGCATTCCCCGTACCTCATTCCACACTTCCTCTTCTATTGTTCCTCCAGAACATGTGGGCATTAAATGTATGCAGGGATGTTGCATTTGGCTCCACATTTACACACACACACACACACACACACACCCAGACGCACACACACATACAACAGATGAACAATCAGAGTGTGACAGGAGGCTTTTGATGACTGACACTTGGCTGATCTTATCTGCTGCAGCAGGGTAAAGGAGAGCCGCAGAGAAAGAAGGAGAAATTATGCAGACGGGGGTCGTTGCTTTTGCCTGTGGTGCTTTGTGTTGTGTGATTGTCACTACTACTCTGGCCCCTGTTTTGACCCGGTATTAACATCTGTCCTCAGTGATCCCATCGCATGCAGACAGCCTGAATGACTTCTCACTCCTGGCATAAAAACCCACCATGGATGCGTCTCCACACGGATCAGATCTGGCATCGCTGTCCTGTATATGCTACTGAAACATCAAATAAGTTTTTAGCCATTAGAAAAAAGAAATCAGTGTTAATATTGTGCCATTGGATCTGAGGATACATTCAGGATGGTTTTGGAGTGTTGTTCTGCTCACTTATTTTACAGAGAAAAGGAAAAAATCCATTGACTCACCTCTTGTGACCTTAGTCACGACACCATGCTTACCTATTCCTGTAAGTGATGAGGCTCGGGAGGCTCAGAGGTGGGCAGTTGGGGGTAGCTGCTGCAAAAGCAGGGGTTAAGGAAGGAGCAGGGTTAAGGTGAGCGAACAGAGAGGCAGAGATTGAGCAGGCATTAGGAGGTGAGGAGGGAGGGCGACTGGTCCTTCCATCCTGTCTTTAACGCCCCTCTGGGGAGCTTGCTGTCCGTACACTACATTAGCCACCAGCAGGTGGGCTAATGTAGTGTATGAAATAGAGTTAAGTACATACAGATGACCAGACATGGACTAATCACTTGCGTGATTCATGATAAAGGAAAGTGATTACTCTTTTTAGGTGTAAACAAGGTGGCAGTCAGATTATGGACGTGACTCTAACACCGTTCTCTCTCTTGATGTGTGTTCTGCACGTCACAGCTACGTATTGCACACATCTGTCATTCGCACAGGGGTAGGAGTTTACCTTTGAAAATTATAACACATATTTTGAAAAATATGATGCATTTCTCGACTAAAGTGCCAGAACTCTTCAGTATGAAGCCCGGCTTCTATAGGTGCTGCACATACTGTATTTGACAATGAAGCTTTCTTGAAAATAAAAGAAGAAGCATGGATTCAGGGAACTGATGGAGTGCTTTTACTTTGAAACAGGACATGTAAGACAGAGGTGAAAGATAATTTCCTACTGTATAGATTTGCCGAAAGATGCTCACAGCTCATGGTTAAAAAGGTCTTTTCTTAAAAATTGCGACTCATGAACCGGGCAGTGTGAAAACTCCTATCAGCATCTGGTTATAACATGTGTGCCTAAATGAACGCAGATGTGCGGCACAAGCATCCAGTTCAAATTTATTCACAAAAATCAAAGTCCATAAATGATGGATACAACTATTGCTGTGGTATAGATAGAAAAATTTATTTTATTGATCCCTGTTGGAAATCAAAACGGCCACCTTGGTTACATGTCATAATCCCTTTTTCCACTGAGCCAAGGGCTGTATGTGGTCACCCCAAGGTCTATGACATTGTGTGCGGTGTGAACCCCCAGTTCCTGTATAGTCGGATGCAGAATAATCTATTGTTTTATTCAATAATTTTGTCCTGTTAAGATGATAAAGTTGACATCACAGTTACTTACGTTTGCCTCACGTGACCTGTCAGCTCACCTCAGTCAGGGTGACAGAGGTCAGAGGGGTGAGTGTCAGAGGGTTGCTTTCTGAAGTGTGCGCTGAGGTGTTTGAGCTGCTAATCTCCTCTGCTCTCGGTTGAGTGGTCAAGCTGAATGGAGGTACAGCTTGTTTATCTGAGGGGACCGCATTACCCAGGATTCCCTCTACAGCTGGGCCAGGCACGCTCAGCGAATCTGTCGGCTCGCAGAGGTTAGCATGGATGAGGGAGAACATTGCTCTCCGTGCAAACACACACACTCACAGCATTCTTACTGAAGACACTCACAGATATAATGCAATCCCTTACCTTAAACTTAACTATCACAACTAAATGCCTAACCCTAACCCTTAACGATACTAATCTAAACCCAATTCTAACCCTGACTGTAAAAACCTTTATAAGACATTTCCTCACTCTCCGTAAATGTATTCACTTCCTATGTTTTTTTTTGGTCCTCTTAAAGAACACACACACACACACACACACACACACACACACACACACACACACACACACACACACACACACACACACACACACACACACACACACACACACACACACACACACACACACACACACACACACACACAGAATAGGACTACACAGAAAAGCTCATGATTTCAATGATTATTTATTAAATGTAAAATATCTTTAGCACAGATTAAAAATCAGACACCTCCAACTATTTAAACATCACAGGTTGAAAAAACAAAACAAAACATTCCTGAAACAGAATCACAATCCCACAATCCCTTTGGAGTCCCACTTTCAGGATAGCTAGTCCACGAGGCTGTGCAGAGGGTTGAGGCAAAAACAAAACAAAACAGAAAAACACTGTCCTCCTGTTCCTTTTATTCAGCCTCCAACCCAGGAAGTACGTCCCACAGTACATGTTGTAGCTCTTTTACTCTCTGGTTTGTAGAAAATGCTTTTTTCTCAGGTAGTACCTTTAGAACGCATGTATGTTAGCAGCTGCAGATTCCGATTTATAAAAGTCTGTATTTTACACATTTGTTCTCCTAAGAATCTGCCTGTGTTGAAAACGATGCAAACGAGTATTTGCAGTAAATGATCAGCATATGTTTGCTTCATAGAACAACACAGTGCATATTCAGCGGGAACTCACATGGCGAGCATGGACATTGTGTTTCAATGATCTGTGGTTCGTGCCCAAATGAAACTGTGTTTACGTGAATAGCTTTATAGTCGCTTTTGCCAGCGTTGCGTGTTGCTGCTGAAACGGAGCGCCATCACAGGGTCGGCTGGTGAACTCTGTCTCTCTCCCCTCTGCTCTGCCTCAACCCTCGCTGCTGTACAAATGCCACACTGACGACAACTGACACAGATGGTGAGCAGAAACACAGGAAGAGAACCACCCACAGGAGTAAGAAAGAAAGGAAGACTTTATACATACACTGTCCAAGAGAGAATATTGCCTGACAATATTATCAACTCAATTATTTTAAACCTTTTTTTTTTTTAATTATTTTATCATTTTCTGTTTTTCCACTTTTTTTAAATTTATTGTTGTTGTTTTTTTTTACTTTTAGCACATGCCATATGAGAATTTGGGGGTTATAAAAGTACCTGAAAGAATTGCTAGGTCTTCAGCATGCATAGCTGTTTCTATTTACAGGGTTTTCTATGTACAGGAATGGACCAAAAACAGACTGCTCTACAGTACTGGGTTTATTTACATCCAAGTCAGAGGGAGAGGTCAGTGTCATAACTACAGATGTGGGGGTGGAGGCTCACATGCATATAGGGTCAGAAAAATGCTTTACACGGCTGAGTACAACTTGAATGAGGAAGACGTGGAACAGAACACGGCAAAGTAACATCACTGTGAATTCAACACCATCACATCTCGCCTTTTTGCTTTTGAATACGCTTGATTTTCAACAACTGATTATTGCATAACACTATACAAGGACATATATAGTATCTATTGCAAGGTCATGAGGTCCTCAGGTTATGAGTCAATACAGAGATTGGAAGACTTGATCTGATCCCATAGCATTTCCAGAGCCATAGGAGTGGAGTACAGGCCTATCAGCTTATTGCAGGGTGATTTCTATGTATGTCCTCAGTTATATACAATTCAAAGTAAAATCTGATCTCACTCAATACCTGCTCCTTTGGTTTGTCATATGGCTGTGATATTTATGGTTTCATTTTGAGCATAATTTTAGATAAGGGTTTTGGTGCACCCTCATGTGTCCCATCTTCGCCCCGCCCCGGATCAGTGTGGTAGTAGCAGAGCTGTTCTTTTGTTGTGTGTCAAAGTAAAGTCTGAAGTCATTCATAAGAAAGTTCTGGTCAAGTCACCCTCACTGTGCTGTGTAATGACTGAGCCATAGTTCTCGTTTATTTCTGAGCTCAGTACACATTTGGAGAGAAAGAAGGATATAAATGTGTAGCTACAATGGCTTGAAGTCATTCTTCACTGGAAATGTTTTGCAAGGCTTAGAATGAAATGTGTGAGGCAGCTTTCTGACCAGGCCACTTGCACAGCAATAGGCAAGGAAAACCACACACTCACAAACTGAGTCACGATGATTAAAGGTCCAGTGTGTAACATAAAGAAGGGTTCACTTTATCACTTTATAATAAAAATTGTTAGAATTTTTTTTTGCCAGAATAAGTCTTTTGCATGTGTTTTAGGCGAAGGCCTTGCTTTATAGAAGCCCTCTTGTAGTGACATTTTTCTACAGAAGCGTGAGAGGACAAACGTCAAGAATGCGCTTCATGTTTTGAAGCTTATTACACATAAGAAAGAATAATGACATCTTTTCCGGTATGTAGATACTTCCATAGTTCTGCACTCTCACCAATGCTGTAATTACACACTGGACCGTTAAATAACCATGTGTCGAATACAAATAGGAAATCTTTGCAACAACGTACAACACGGCCAACTGTTACATGATGCAATTACATCTCATTGATGAGTCCAAGTCGAGTCCTTATTTCGGTCGAGTCAAAGTCCACAGCTCTGGGTAAATGAGAACTCTGTTCTGTAAAACTGTACACAAGGTGATGATTCACATTTAGATGCAGAAGAAGAAACACATACAACAGAATCCATCAGTTTGTAAACGGCTAAATTTACAAATATAAGCTACAGTTCCACAAACGGCTGTTCCACCCGAGATGGTTTGCTATATTATTTAACTTGTATGTAGATTGTCCCCGTGTGTATATGTAAACTGTCTGTGTGTGTATTTGTGTAATGTAAGTGCATCAAGATTGTTGAGCATCTTCCTCTTGTTCGTTTTTTCGCCCCATAACCCCCCCCACACTCACACACACACACTTTCTCCAAACACACAGTGATAGATGGCTGTGGTGGGTGGTTGAGCATGTTAATGTCTAATCTCATCAGCTTTATCTTCTACCCGGGTCGCGAGGTCAAGTGGTGAGGGGGTGGTGGGGGGTGAGCTAAACAGCAGGGAGATAGCATGTTGCTGGACACACAGCACGGATGGTCCAAGTTTGTGTTGTGGCCACTCGCCACTGACTGGACGGATACACATTATTTAAAGGTGCCATATGTAAGAATGTGGCCAAAAACGGTTACTACATTCAAATTCAAAAATACCGAGGTCTTTTAGGTTTCGTTTTCTGACGTAACTGACAACCCGTAGTTTAGGGTGACCAAACGTCCTCTTTTGCCCGGACATGTCCACTTTTTACGTCCTGTCCGGGGCATCCGGGGGGTTTTATAAATTCATGAAAATGTCCGGGGTTCGCTGTTTTTCATCGAACCATCAAGCGTGTACTTAAATTGACCGGCGCTTTGCATACAAATACTACGGTACCTCTTTTGTTGCGTGACGTAATTCCCGAGAGGCTGCTTTGTGGGCGGCTCCGCGACGTGCACATGCACAGGAAACAGAACAGACAGCGGCAACAGAGCAGACAGCGGAGCAGCATTGCACACAAAATGCCGAAGCGTAAGTGCAGCTTCACAGATGAACTACAAAAAAACTTTCCCACGTACCGTCCCGGTCGGGACCGGTGGGAGTGCACTGTGTGCAAAGCTGGCACATATGTTTCAGTTTCTAATAAAGGTTCTGGAGATCTCAAAGCTCACATGGATACTGAAAAACATAAAAAAGCTGTGCGAGGTGAGAGTTTTTCTGCAAAGTTGACTGAGTTAGGTTAGTATCTTTGTGAGACTGTTTTAATTTATTATTTATCTTATTACCTTGAAGAGATATTTAAAGCTGGATTTTCTAACACAGAAGAGGTCATATTTTCATATTATTTATTTATTTGAAAAGAGAGCTATTATTTTGTTACAGGTTATTACAGGTAGTTACATATTTGATTTGATTTCATTACAGAAGTTCATTTTGCACCATTGAGGCATAATAAAGCATGTTCATAAACCTCCGAGAAGCCTGTCTGAATTTGTGTCTCAACGTGGGGCTGAGTGTCCTCTTTTTGGAAATCAAAATATGGTCACCCTACCGTAGTTGCTCCCCAGCTGAGACTCTACTGACTGCAATGATTGTTATACGGCGGTAGGTGGTAAACATGATTTGCAGTCTGCAAAATATTTTTTTTAATGCAAATATTTTGTCTGTACTGTTGTTGTTGGTGAGTTCAGTTTGTTATATGAACATTATTCCTGAGTCTCTGTGACATATTAAGAGGATTTTATGGCCAGTTGCTTTAGATTTATTACATAATGCACCTTTAAAGCTGCAGTGTGTGACTTTTGGTGATGGTTTTGTTGTTATGATTCTGCCTTTGTTTGGTCTTCATGAGTAGAAAGGACATAACATTATGTGTATGCTGCTTCCTTCATCAGAAAACAGGCTCTGTCAAGCAATACTATCAAACCTGACCAAGGGAGCGTTTGTGTTTATATGGCAGCAGCACATGGACGAGAAGCGCTTGTCTTGTCAAACTGCTGAAAGACCGGGTTTCTTTAGCTGGGTGACACAAAACATTGCTGTGTGGACACAGAGAGAATCCGTATTGTGTGAACTTATTTTGACAGTGGTTTAAATTCAGGAGAAATTAGTTTGTTTTATTTAAAAGTGATGCACACAAGTTTTAACTACATTTGAGGGGGGGGGGGAAACCTTACGTTTGGTGACTGGACACAAACAAACTGCTCTGAAAGTCAGCCAAGTTCAGTGTGGCGTGGGCGAATCAGAGCCTGCAGCACTGAAATCTTCAGTGGACTTTAAAAGGCATTTGGCTTTCAGACGAGCTCAATCAGATGCCCTAAGCGAGGGAGATGAGTTAAACTGAGCGCGTGTGAACCTGCAACTCGGAGACACTGCCTGGCATTTGTCTGTCTTTGATATGGCGGGGATGTGATGCGGATGAAGTTATCGCCTCGCTGGCAGGTGAGACAGACAGCGGCGCACAGAGAGATGCTGCCTTTTCATCTGCTGTTTACCAGCCTCTCTCATCACACTGCACTTCAAACACACTCAATCTGCTGCTGCTGCCACGTTACACACCAGGGCTCCTCCTGGTGGAAGTTTACTTAGAGCATAGTGAGGGCTCTGTGTGTATGCGTGTGTGTGTGCGTGTGTGCGTTTAACAGATGATGAGAAAATCACTTCTTTGAATCCGATTTGTGTGTTTTTTTTGTCCGTTGCATTTGCATTTCTGTGCACATTTGTGTACTTGAACGTGAAAGTCTAAGCGCTTCAGACGTTAATGGATCGCTCCACTTCATGTGTATTGGTTTTGCAGCTGCTTTACGAAGCTGTTCAAACACTTGGCGTGTCATGTGAATCCATTATGCATGTTTGTGTGTCGTGCCCATGTTTGACTGCTGCGTGTGAGGAGGTTGTCTCAGTGTGAGCCAGAGCTCCGAGCTGAACATTAGTCCACAGTCGTCACATCAGTGTTCCCCCTCTCTCTCTCTCTCTCTCTCTCTCTCTCTCTCTCTCTCTCTCTCTCTCTCTCTCCCCTCCTCCCTTCTCATTGGGAGATAAAGAGGCGCAAACATTTCATGTGTCCGTACAGAAGTCATCTCCAGCCTCAGAGTTTGCAGGGAAGCTGTCACAGCAGCTTTTAGCCGGAGCGGCAACATGAAAGATCCCTCTTTGAGCAGTTGGGTTGTGTGTAATTCTCTCAGACGTGCTTATTCTGCTGCTCTCATTTCCAAATGTCACAGAAATCTCTCTCCCTTGAGAATACTCGTACTAATTACTGAGTGATGGGGCAGAGTGTAAACTTAGCAGGTCGAGCTGAAATTCACTTTCTTTTTTCTTGTTTCTTGGCTTTAGGCGACATGAAACATGAGTCTTTTCGGGGTTGAGACTCGACTTAGCTGAGATTAGCTGAGAAAGAGCTGGACGGAAACACTGGTGTGTTTTCAGGACAATTAACAGTTTTGAAATCCAAATCACTATTAGAAATGATCCAATATGAACTATTAGAAACCAGTCGTGTCTTTGAACGCTCATCCTTGCATTACATTAGACATGTTGATACTTTGTCATTGCAGCATGTCAGAAGAATTCAAATCAAATGTTTTATTTTACCCGAATCATTCAGCCGTTTGTGTCTCTGTGTGTGTCATGTATGAAAATATCCCTTAACTGTAACCAACCAACTATTAATTCAAACACATAAATACAAATTTGTCCTCGCATCATTTCCGGTTACTTATTCTGAACTCATATGCACATCATGTGAAAACATACTTTTACTTTATACTCAGCAGTCGCGGTTCGTTTCCCTGGTGATTTCCTTCCACGCAGGAGCTGGTGTCATCGCCGTGTCCATGTTCTCACCTTTTATGTATTTTTTTTTTTTTATCTGTAGTGATCACATGGTCCCAATAGAGCCAGAGGTCCTGTACACACGGGTTGAGAAATAAATAAATAAATATATGTATATAAATATATGTACAGTAAGGGGTTCTGCTGTTCCCATGGTAATAATGACCCAGTCATCTTAGGCTTCAGGGGGAGGAGAGAAAACAAAGCATGTTCTTGTCCTGGAGACGCTCTGCCCGGCCGTCACCTTTTGCCTGCGTGTGTGTGTGTTATTTCTGACAGAGGACGCAGGGACGTGGTCGCAAATGCGGTGTTTGTGATTGATCCTCATGTCTGTGTGTCAGGACACAAGCTCTCCATAATCTGTCTCCGTGGCGCCGTCTCGCTTGCCTTGCTCTCACGGTTTCTCCAGTTTTTGAACTTGTGTCTTCTTCTTCTTCTTCTTGTTTCTCTGTTACAGCAACAAGGAGCAGCCACCACGGTGTACTGCGCTGTAGCCCCGGAGCTGGAGGGACTAGGAGGCATGTACTTCAACAACTGCTTCCGTTGCATGACGTCCACACAGGCCCAGGACCAGACCAATGCTGCCAGTCTGTGGGAGCTGAGTGAACGGCTGGTTGCAGGGGGGTCAGTGGGTGTACAGGCCCTCTGATGGCCCAGATGAGGAGGAGGAGAAAGAGGAGGAGGAGGAGGACTAGTCAAACAGGAATCATAGAGATAAGATGGTGGGTCTTGATGATGTCCAGTTAGATATAAACTGAATCAAAGATAACTGCACTATACAAGAGCTGCCAACCACAGAAAGTCCATCACGTCACTACAGGGGCTAAAATACTCTACATACACACAACAGGAATGTTTTTTTTTCTTTTTGTTTTGTTTTTAAATATACATCCTATTCAAAAAAGTAAAGTCAAAGTAGTGTTGATGAACTCTGCTGTGGTTCTTTACAGTGAGGGAACAGGACTTTCTTTGTTCTTGTCCGTGTGGATGTTTCCAACTCTTTCCACGTCTTCACGACCGTCTTATTTCAAAGAGTAAAAGTTTATAAAAGCAAATGATCCGTTGTACTAATACAGGATTAGCTAATTAGCATACACTATAAAGTGTTTGCATCTGATTCCAGCAATAATGCACCATATGGCAAACACTGTCTTTCCAGCTGATGTTTGTTCAGTTTCCTCTTATAAGCTTTATATGTAGATGTTGATGTTTCCTATTAAGTTACAGAGGGAACTGGTTCATCATTGTGCTAAATCTTTTTATTTTTTATTTTATTTTGGTGTGGGTGGGGATAGAAGAAATAAGGAGTAATGGGCATGTGGTACTAATGGCTATATAAACACACTAGAAGTACGATTCCTATGTACAATATTCTGCAATAGTTTCATTTCTTATCAATCTCCCTATTTGTTGACTGTACAATATTTACAACATC
Source organism: Microchirus variegatus (assembly GCF_963457635.1). Lineage (NCBI taxonomy): Eukaryota > Metazoa > Chordata > Actinopteri > Pleuronectiformes > Soleidae > Microchirus > Microchirus variegatus. The sequence goes on from NC_139809.1 coordinate 19,120,846, forward strand.
CTGATTCTGATTTGTGGGCGTGTGCTGAAGGGGTGTGGACATCGTCTTTTCTGGGGTTTTTCTATACGCTGCTGAGTCTCAATTACAATTTGGAGGTATTTATGGTATGATCTGGGTCCATTTGAATATTAAATACAGGTGGTGGAGATTCATATTTCCAGAGGCCGTTTTGACCAGAAAAATACGAGTGATTAGAGTCTGTTGTCTTTTTTTTTTTCTTCTTTAAAATCATCATTGTTTTAACACTGAACTCTCTGGATTTGGGTTTGTTGTGTTCTGGTCGCTCTGAAGCCGCTGTTGTTGGGACACTTTTTGAGACATTGTGCTTTGTGGCAGCCTGGGTGCCGTAGGTCGCTCTGGAAACATCAGCATTCCAGTGTCATGATATCTGTAAAGAGATGAACAAATAAACAAGAGGGAAAACGTGTTAATAAAATTCTGTTAATCAACAAAACGTCTGCAATCATTTCCACCACAGAAAGTGAAACATCATTACAGGGAGAAATCTGTGTGCAGAAGGAAAAATGTGTTTAATTAGAAGTTCCATTTTGTTTTAGTAAAATGCTTAATATGCTTATGCATTAAATAAAACAGTTTAATAATTATAAATGGCAATTACATACACATTTTGGCTTTCCACAGCTGTGACCAATGCAGACACTGATACCGCTATCCTGCTGCTGTCCTCCTGTTATCTGTACTGTAGCCATAGTACAGGTGTCTTATCATAGTTCTTTCACAGCTCAGGACATTATAGAGAACAGATGTATACACACACACACACACACACACACACACACATGGTCGAGCGGCTCAATGAATCACAGAAATATAAGTAAATATAAGTGCAATCTGCATCTAAACTGTAAAGCACTGCCTCTATTTGATAAAGATAAACATGTGTGTGAACATTTGAATGAAATCCTGCTGCACTGCAGGCATTCACTGGCACAAACATCTTCCTTTGCAGATGATAATTAATAGTTTGCATGTTGACACCATAAAATCCCAAATGATCATGATTTTCATAGATTTTTTTTTCATTAACATGAGGCAGAAATGATCAGTCAGATCAGTCGTACCAGCTATGAATCGTGTTACAATTACAGTATCTGTCAAAATATGATCATATTATTTTGTGCAGCTATTACATGGTAAGGGATCCATTGAGAAAATAAGAAAAGTCAAATCCAGATTTGAGAGAGCCACAGGAAATCTGACACTTATGTGAATTTGGTCGCTTGTTAATCAATTAAAGAGCATATTTTCAGCATGTGTGTGTTCTTAGTCTGCAGCGGCTGAGTCTTTTCTCTGTAGCACAACTCTCAGTTCATGTGTTTCCCTCTCAGTGTTCAGTATGTCAGCTGTTTGCTCTCTCTCTCTCTTTCTCTCCCTCTACATCTTGCCGTGTTTTGTCCCCCCCCCTTCAGAAAATGGACTGCACTTACATTGAGCTTCTCTGCCTTAAATGGACACAGCCACTTACAGTTTGCCCTCTCATTCATTCATTCTTTCATTTCCACACACATTTAAACAGGAGGAGCCAAGTATTGAAATGTCAACTCAGCAAATGAGTGGCCAGCCAGTTTTAGCGGCTCTGTACACCTCACGTTTAAATGCACCACTGTCCTGCCTCTTCTGTCTGACTCCTGACGTCCTGCTTATAATGATCCACTAATTCCTAATAATTTGTCCTTGCACCAAGAATAAAATAATTTTGTTTAATAAACATGTGAATTAATGAATGATAAATAGTTTGTTTATATGTTAACTGAAAAATATATAACGCTTTGTAAAAAAAAGAAAATGCAACTAGGAGGAGAAGGAGCCATTTTGTGCCTCCGCACCCACAGTGATGAAGTTCATAAAATCTCCCTTTAAATAGTTGGCCGACAGACCCTGTTATTGTCACCAGTGTGCGCTTTAGTCTTAGCAAATAGCAGCATTTGTATTATTACTTTGGCTGAACAGAGAACATTGTAGAGGACAATAGACTGAGAAGATTTATTCAAACAGCATCGTTTCTTAAACTCTGTCCTATGAAGAAGATGAAGACACTTAAGAGAGCGCAGGTCATCACTCTTTCAGGAGAACACTGGACGTCTTCTGTGAGTAATGACAATAACGTGTACACGTTGCTGTTAAAGACTAGAAAGTGCAGTCTTGTGCATGAAGTGTTAGTCAAACAGAAAGAGAAGAGCAGCTCCATAAAAACATGAGAAACAGGAGAAATGATTGGCCTTGATGTGTCTTTAGTTTGGCCTGTTATTCCAGTCTGTCGTTCACAGCAGATGTTCTACGCCGTTTGATAATAGTATCTGAATTTGCATAATGCTTCCTTTGTGTTAAAGGGCCATTTTATAATATTTAAGCAGGTTTATTGACAGAAAGTGTATCAAAACGTATGTTTGTAGCAGTGTATAATCATTTAAACACACATTTGGACGACCGTCATCTTGTGTTTTAATTCACAATGTAAATGAAGAACAGTGACATCTTTTGTGGTATGTGAAGGCCACCGTAGTTCCTTGACGCATGTGGGAAAGAGAGGAGTGAAGTCACTAATTCATACACGCTGCACCTTTAAATCTACGGTCATTCTGCAGTTTTACATTCAAACATTTAAGATCTGATTAATTGGGACGGAAAAGTTCTGTGATTGATTACCCAACTTTTGGCCCTTGATTTAACTAATGAAATTGTACAGAAAAAATGCACACAACTACTATGACGTAGTGAATTCTGGGAAGCAAAGCTATAGCTTGCAGGATGGCAAATCTATAACTGTGGAGTCATAGAAAACAGACGACATTAGAGGAATCCCTCGACTAACCAGGGCAGACTCTAAACACAAAGGAGATTCTTCAGGACAACAAACAACCAGACGTCTCGTCTGTGTGGCTGCTGGACACTGCAGTGGACAATCCATGTGTGTGTGTGAGTGTAGAGGGAGGGTCCTGCCTGGCTTTCCTACAGATTCCTATCGATCAGGCCGTATCGGAATCATCTGATAGCTAATCAATGAGCTACACTTCCTCTCTGTGAGCTGAGCAGGGAGGAGAGGGAAGCACAGGCTCTCACAGGAGGAGGAGGAGGAGGACCTTGATCCTTTGACCTCACACTCTTCGCTTTGTTCGCTCACACACACACACACACCCCCCCCCCCACACACACACACACACACACTCTCTATCTCTGTCTTCTAATAACAGAACAAGAGCGTGTAATAACTGAATGCTGGTGTAAAGCAAACAAACAGTGTTGCTTTAATCAGTCGGATTTATTGTTAACTTCACCAAGTTTATTTCAATTTGGGCAGTAATTGTTTACGGCTGACCATTTCATTTTCCATTATTGTTTTTATTTCTTCTCGTGATTAATTTCACCTCTCAAAGAATAATTATGAGAGGATTGATTTGATTATGCCTTTGTTCTGCTCCTATTGGCTCCATTGACTGAGGCAATGCCATGTTGCCATTTCGAGTGGATATATTTAATGATCACAATCAATGTTAAAGCTCTCTCTAGACTCAACTAACTCAATAAATATCTGCCAGGAGGAAATTTACCATCTAACTACAGCAGGCAATAAAGTCCTGCTTCCTGGTCTCCTCTCTTTCTCCATCTCCCTCTTCATGACATTGTGATTAAAACTTCTGATCAATTTTCATCAAGTACTATTGTAGAGTCAATGAAAGTATTATTTCATTTCAATACCTCCATGTGTGCTTTGCTTGCAGACTGCTTTTGCTGGACACTGAGTTTGTATGTTTTTAATCACTTTAGGCAAAGCAAGTGTTCCCCTGGAGTCCTTTGTACTTTTTAATTTAAAAATCTGCTTGCCAGAATTTTTATTTATGCATTTAAGTCATGTTTTGCAGATGATAAATATCTGAGATTCTGGAAAATCTGACTCGCAGGATGACAAAACCACTCACTGACTGAGTTTCTATTGACCTGTTTTTATGCACATTTTCGAGAAGAAAAAAATAAATATTATAAGTGATAAGTGATCTTATATATATAAGAGTTTGAAGTGAACAGCTTTCTAAATGAAAGTGCAACCAAATAAGATATGGAATTTAAAACCTTTGGTGGTTAGGATGTCCTTTTAGTACAGACTTTATCATAAAATAGAATTCTGTAGACCATCCTTGTTTTTTGTTTTCAGCTCAGTAACTGATGTGATTTAAAACACATTTTAAAGTACAACACTTAAAAGAAAACGTTCTTGAAGGCCCGCTGTGTGACATATACTGTACGAGGGTTTACTTTAAAGGTGAAGTAAGTAGTGTATAGTGCCATCTAGAGGAGAGGCTGAAATGTACAACAAAGAACTGCTCCTCTGCTCACCCCCTCCCTTCCCTGAGCGGTCAAATGTCGTCCTCGTCGTCTTTCTCCGTGTCAGCAGATGAGGTTCTAGTATTTATTCAGATGTATAAGTGTAGTCTTTTGTATATCGTATCTGCTCCGTCAGTGGAGGCGGGACTTCAGCTACAAGTAAAGCGACTCTTGATTTGTTCTCTCGGGTTTGTCCTTACAGGCTCCCGTAGAAACATGTCGTCTCGCTGCTAACAGTGGCTATGCAACAGCGGCCCGCGACCATTTGAAACACTAAGAAAATTAAGCGAAAACTATTATACAGCGACTAGACAATGCAGGAGCACATAATATGTATAAAAAGTGGATTTTGGGTTATATAAACCCATAAATACTACGCAGTGTCCCTTTAAATATCGCTTTAAATAAAATAAATCCTGGTTTTGTTGCCTGAAGCCTTTTATATGTACTATAGGCAAAGGCCTTTGCACCGATATGTTTCAGCCTGTACAGACACAAAAGAGGGAGAATGGCTCCACCCACATAAATCTAATGAACCAACCAAACAATATGGCATGCAAAGGCCACCGTAGTTCCCTGATGTACTTGGCGAAAGGGAGAGGTGAGAAGGAGTCTTCTGTTTGTTGCACTCTGCAGCGTCACCACTAGATGTCAACATTTATTACACGCTGGGCCTTTAAAGGAAAAGGAAAATGACAGATTTTAACAATTTAAAATAGTCCAGGTATATTTACGGGTGAATGTAATCTGTAACTTTCTCGCTCTGTGATGAAGTGCGTTGTGTACATATTTAACGGTTAAGAGCATCAGTGAAACAGTCAGCCGTTGTCGCGTGGCACGACATTAAAGCGTCACACTGCTCAGAACTGCACTTCAGACACACTGAGGCAGGAAGTAACGCATTTGAAATAGTTTTCTCTTTGCAAACGATGAAAGTTTCGAGACGTGAAGATGGTGTTGGCACGAATGTTGGCACATGCATCAAACTAGACGTTTCGCTCCATTTCAGTCTTTTTGCAAAAAAAAAAAAAAAACATCTTAGAAGCCGCGTTGATAACATTTGGATCCAGATAGCAGTTATTCAGCGAGCCTGTTCACTATCAAATGCACTTATTTCCCCCTGCAGATCTGCCTGTGCAATCTATAACTTTCTCTGTTTTTATTGAAGTCTCAACACGACACCTTTGAGGAAATCCTCCCAGCCCCAAATCCCCAGCGTGTCCTCACCGGTAGACAGCATGACCTTGTAAACCCTGAGTTATTTTACTCACCCATTGTGTGAAGATGGAAAGAAAAGAGAGGGAGAGAGATGGGGGAGGAGAAGAGAGGGAGGGTTAGGTGGTGTGGTAGAGGGTAAAAAAGAGCTCCTGCCTGTCACAGCTTTCAAACACAAAGAAAAATGAGCACTTGGGCTGAAGTACAATTATTAGCCCCTGTCCACAGATTCATCACACTATAGAGAGGGAGGAGGGGGAGATAGAGGAGTGGAGGAAGGTAGAGGAGGAGCTGTAGGTGTGAGCAGAGCCATAGAGAATGAGGGAGGAAAATAAACTGAAGAAATAGAAAATAGTTACAGAGGGAAAACTGAGAGTGAGCCAGGTGACATTTAATATCTAATCATTTTAGGCAAAATGAAAATGTATCAGTCATTCCCCAAGCTTTTGTTTGAACAATTCAAAAAAATAATAATAATACAAATCAGCTTGACAGATTTGAAAGAGCTGATTTTAGTTTTCCATGAGGTGAGTTTCCTTCTGTCTCTTTCTGCACACATTACAGGTTTAAAAATGTATCACGTAAAAGTCTCTAAGCTTGAGGGAGGTGGAGAATGTACTGCATCGATACAAGAGAAATGTGAATGACTGGAAAAAACGAGAGGAGGAATGTGAGGAAAAGAAAGGGATTGAGGAGGAGAAGAGAGAGGGAGTGGTGGTGTGGTAGAGTCTGGGTCAGGACCCACAGACGGCTCCCGGGAGATTTTTCAGGGTCCTCAAACAAATGAGCAGAATTTAGAACTAAATGTGTACAAATTAGTCCAGATTCATGTGCATATGTTCTTAATAACATGAATAAAATAAAGGTTTTAATTCATTTACCACATCAATATGATGGTGTGAAATTAGTCGCTGTTTGCTGATTTCTATTGTGATTTGATGACCCAACATATAGAAAGTTTGGGAAACACTGAATAAGGAACGACAGCGAGGGAGAATGAGTCACTCGGCACATTTCCATGCACATTTACAGCTGTAGCTCAAATTCTTCATGTCATTCGACCGCTGTCCTTGTCCCAGCGTCGGCCTCCGCTACACTAGGTGGCGATGTGCCTCCTTTCAGCTTTTCAGTATCAGGTGTTTTACATCACAGACCAAAACACGTTTGCTGAAGAGTCGTTGTTAGCATGTCAAGCAAAATTCTTTGTTCTCGCCGATCGCTTCAAAATATAAATGACTGTAAGCAAACAGGGTATACTCCGACTCCTTGTTACAAAATGGACTGGCCTGATTTCAACATGTTTTTCTCGTTCTTGTCGTCTTCTGTGAACCAGCTTTTATTAGTCTTTGCTGGCTCAAGCCTGGAAAGTGTGGAACAGAGAGTCTTGGCCAGTTTGGGTCCTGTTGATCTGTTTATCATAATTTAAGGGTGAATTCCAATTCCTTGCTTAACCCTCAATCTTAACCTTCAATCTCAAAAATGTGCGCTCCCTCTAGTACAAGTGCTGTCTCGATTCTCAGAAAAATTAAGTTGAGGGGTAAGTTTAAGGGCTGTATCGCCCTCAATATTGAGATTTTTTCCGGGACCACCCTTGGGAGCAAGGGCTACCCAGAATGCATTGTGTGTTTTCACATAGGAAAGATTATCATCTAAGAGTATCATCTTATAACTAACTGACAACCTAATAACTTGACTGACAAACGTATCGTAATAAATAATCCTGATGTAAATGTGTTCTTCTTCTTCTTTTTTGGAGTTGACAGACTGGACACAGCTTTCACGTTATTCTGCCCCCTACAGTCTGAAGACGTATCTGCATTTAAGGGGTGTCCCATTTCTAAAGCCCAATTTATACTCCTGCGTAAAGTGCTCTGCGTAGGTTACACAGAGACTCTGCGTCGACGCAGAGCCTGTCATAGAGCCTCTGAGTCGTCTCCGACTGCACGAAATATTTTTAAGTGTCCGTCACTCCGTCAAGGGACAACGGAGACGGCAAGAGCTACGATTGGTCCTCAGGACAGGCCGAGCGAAGCTGCTCTGTGCGTCCACAGAGGCGGAGCTCATCCCCGCCGACAACGTCGCTGCCAAACTATAAATACTTCATATCTTAACACACACAGCACATGTTTAGACTCTAAATGGCCAATTTCTTGCCTCAAATTATCTTAAAACTGTGTTCCGTGACACAGAAAAGTGAGAAACGGCTACTGTTTCAACAACAACAGTCTTTCTCTCTCTTTCTCTCTCGGTCCCCATTGCTCACTGTAGCCAGAAACACAACAACCTTGCTCAGCGACCCCTACTGATCCGGCGGGAAATTGCAGCGAGTATCCGTCACCACGACGCAGAAGTATGAAGGCTCGAGTAGTCTCCGTGGTGACGTAGTCGGATAACGCATACGCAGTCGGAGAAGTATAATGTGGCCTTAAAACAAAATAACCCTCAACACTTGGTTTTGAGGGCCAGTTAAGATTAAGGGTTGAGCTTGAGGGTTAAGATAGGAATTTGAATTGGCCCTAACTTTAGGAGCTTTTGATTTTTCAGTCAGACAAACATGTTTATGTGTATTTTAAAACTCCAGTATTAGTCCGACTAAGGACAGGCGGTGAGGTAGTGGCGAGCACTGTTGCCTCACAGTGAGAGGGTCACCGGTTCGAGCAGATTTTATGTTCACCCTCTGAACTGTGTGAACGTGAGAGTGAACGGTTGTTTATAACGTCGTGTTAACAGTCTGAGGGAAAACTGAGAGCGGGCCAGGTGAAGGTGAGAGGGAAGAGTGAAAATAAAGCAGCGAGGAAAGAGAAAGAGCGGGGGCAGAGGTAAAAGAAGGTAAAATGAAATAAGAGGATTTGTCAGGCCAGTGGTTGGTGGCAGTAATAAAGCCTGCTAATCTGAGGGGGAACGCTTGGCTGCTCACACACCGACTCTCCTGACGCCCCACTTTAGCACCAGGCCAAGCCAAGGTCACACACACACACACACACACACACACACACACACACACACACACACACACACACACACACACACACACACACACACACACACACACACACACACTGTTGTCAGTGTGTCCCATCTCATCTTTTGTGTGAATAACTTGCATACTCTTTCAGCCTGTCCTCTCTCGGAGTGTCTCGCCGTCTTGTTAGGCAGCGTCTCCGCCAAACGAGCCCCTAAGCTCAGCCATGTTGATTTTGAAATCTCATTTTTCTCCGTTTCTTAACTGGCTCCGCCGTGTGAATCAATAGCCATCAAAACTGTTACATAAATACATCTGTCATCAGCAGATAGTAGTAGAGCGGGGATGTGATGTGTCTAGTTAAGGCCACCGTAGGGCAAAAGGAGATACACTGTGTGTGTGTGTGTGTGTGTTATTAGAGGACAGCAAGTGTCATTTTGTGTGACCAGGTGTGTCGGGCAGAGTGAAAGGTTGTTATTGAGCCGCGGTAAATGACGCATAACCTGGTGCACCGCTTACTTAGCCCCAGACCTCGTCTCACTCTGTCTCCTTTTTTGTCGTATGTTGTTGTTGTTGTGTGTGTGTGTGTGTGTGTGTGTGTGTGTGTGTGTGTGTGTGTGTGTGTTATGTCATCATTTGTTTGAATGAGATACTGTAGACAACAAATCTGGATTAAGTGTGGCCACAGTGTGAGGACTCCAACATGTCAGGGTGAAAACATTCATCTGGTGCCGTTATGATATGACATTTTAGTTGTAGAGATTGTTCTAAATAAAACAATGTATCTGTAAATTAAAAAAATAACAGAACACATTTATGTTAGGTCCCCTGTGCAGCTCAAATTAACACGGATCATTTATTCAATCCAGTTTCACTTCACTTAGACACATATCTGATAAAATAAGATTATAGCTCAGTTATAGGGACATCTGCTCCAATGGTTGTTGGCTCAATGAAGGTGATTATAATTACATATACAGTATATATTAATATGTGTTCTTACAGGGAGCATAAAGAGAACAAGGCAGGAGATGGAAAAAAAGAAAGAGCTTGATGGGGAAAAAGATGGAGGGAAGAGGTTAAGTGTGAAGAGATGTCTGCATCATCTAACTGGGAGCATTTGAAGCTAATAAGATTGAGTGTTCTCAAATTAAAAACGACTGCCTGGAGTTTTTTGTGGCTCTGCCAACGGACCGAGTCACATTTTATGTCCGTGTCTGTGAAGACATCCAGGAATTCAATAAACTTTATTAAAGGTACAGTGTGTAACATGTAGCAACAGTTATTGGTGACGCTGCTGCAGATGACTCTCGCTCACCTCACTCTTCTCTTCAGTTAGTGTTCAGTTAGCATCAAAACTCAAAAGATGTTTAGTTTGTCCATTGTGGGCTACCGTAAAGACATGGTGGTTCAAAATGGCGGCCCCCATAGAGCTGACCCAGCTGGTCTGCTGCACGTTTTCTCCCAAACTCTTCTGTTACTGTCATATTATTACGTTACAGTATCGCGTCCTGTACAATTTATACAAGATATTTTTTAATTCTTCTGTTCACCACAACAGATGAGCCGCATTTCTGATTTGGTAGATATTTTTATGCCGGATGCACTGACTTCTTCTATGGTAGGAATGCGTCCTAGTACCTGCGTCCTGAGCGCCACCTTATGGTGAAGTCAGATACTACAGGACCCTGATACACGAGTACGCCAGGGTCCACGATATACGTGCGCCGAAGTATACCTGTGAATATGAATGAATGAATATGCAGAAACCATGAAGTAAAAGTTGTGAAGGACTGATTTTTGTTCTGCAGTTTTCACATTGACACTGGTCACAATCAATGGATCAGATATGTGGAAAAAGAAAAACATGAATTCCGACGCAATCAAATACCTTACATTTCCCATGAATGCTTCACTGTACAAAAAAATACAGTAAAAAAAAGGAAGCAATATTAGTTATACAATTTGAGCATTATGTTATTTAAATTGCTGGTTAACAGCTTAAGGTGATAGTTCAGAATTTTGGACATAAGACCTATTTTCCAATTAAGCCAGTGTGATGGAGACGCCTGGAGACGTTTTCATGAAATATCATTCAGTTCTTCTAGTTGCCGAGTTCGCTGGTGCTATGGCTAGCGCAAGTCAGTGGTACCTGCTAGCATGGCATTAGAAACACTCATACTGACTCCACAGTGCACCCGAGGCAAATCAATTGTAACGGCAGACTATCGATGTACATATCTGTGTTGATAGAATAATATTTGAAACAAAACTAACCTCGCATCGCATGAATTTTTGAGGGACTACTTTCTCAGCAGCAGCGGAATCAGTCCGCCGCTGCCGGAAGTATGACGAGCTGCTGCTGCTGAGACATAAATCCTTCAAATTGCAAGGTTGGTTTTATTTCAAACATTCTATCAACACATATATGTACATCGATAGTCTGCCGTTACAATTGATTTGCCTCGGGTGCACTGTGGAGTCGGTATGAGTGTTTCTAATGCCATGCTAGCAGGTGCCATTGACTTGCGCTAGCCATAGCACCAGTGAACTCGGCAACTAGAAGAACTGAATGACATTTTTTGAAAACATCTCCAGACGTCTCCATCACACTGACTGAGTTGGAAAATAGGTCTTATGTCCAAAATTCCGAACTATCACTTTAATTGATCAAAAGACTGATACTGGTATCAGAATCGATATCGGTATCAGAAAGGAAAAAGTGCTATTTAGCCAGTTTGACTTCTACATATTATTCAGTTAAAACTGATATTGTCGTACATCACTTTTTGATTGGATTTAACAATAATATAATAATATAGCAAAAATATCTATCTGTAAACAGGTGGTGAGTAACTATATTTACCATATCGTAAATTTGAAATTCATCCTTATGTCCCACATCTTTTACACAGTTATTACTGAGCTATTACTTAATGCATTTCAGTATTAATATGATATCACATCTCTCTCACAGTATCATGACATTGTTACTTAACTGTCATTTAAAGTTGTAACTCATTACGTTGGATACCTTATAATAAGTAAAGTCATTTTTAAATGAATAATATGGAATAAATCCTTTACGACTCTTGTTGAGTAACTCACTCATCACTGGTGGTGAGTGACACATGTTTATTTTTCAAATACAGCTGTGACAGCAGGTTCTAGCTGTGATTGAGTGTGTGACGCACATTTACATGTCACACTGAAATGGCACAATAACCTGCTACGCAGATAATGGCCTCGTTGAGAAACGCTCCGGCCTCTCTCCATTCACAATTACTATTGTGTATTTGATCATACAACCACTATCCAACAATGCTCTTAATGGGCGTATTGGCAGTGGACCAGTACCTGCTTGTAAATACGCCTGATGTTTGCTGTGACGCTCGTAAATTAGGCTGATATATGCAAACACGGTAAAATCATAACAATATCTAAATGTGCGGGCAGAGGTGAGATTTATGCTGCTACCAGTCGACTAGCATCATCACTCACTCCGCTATCTTCAACTCTTTTTTTTTTTATTTGTTTAATTTCCAAATGTGATTGCTTCACCACTCCCGCTCATGCTGATGAACGCATAGGATCATGGGTAGCAGAGGCCAAGATTAATACACATCATTTTTCAATCAGATCAGGGAAGGGAAGTGCTAAGAGCTCTGGGCGAAGAATAAGAGCCGCATATGTTTCACCAGCACCTTTTTCTCTTTGTGTTTATGAGAAAAGCCTTTTAACCAAAACATAAGCAGCAGTGCTAAAGTCTGATGACCTCACGCTTCACCTGTTTTATTTCCATCAAACTTTAGCAGAATGAGAGTTTGTTCTGCAGCTGTAAAGCAAAGTAAGGGGTTCAACACTTTAAAGATGGAGTTTGTAACATTTAAACATAAATGAATGTCTCTTACACTAAAACCATCATCGTTAGCAGTGTTATCATCAGGGAGTGACGTATTTAAGTTCCAGGCTGAAGAAGTGTCCATGACGCGTTACCTAAGTGGTTTCTCCTGATAAAAATAAACCTGAACATTCAGGACGACATTTTTTCACCATCACGGCTTCTCTCCTAAGCCATCATGTGATATTAAGAATTCACGCTCCGCCAACAGCGATCCAGCGCTCCCTAAACAGCTGTGTGACGACAGTATGTAACCCGCACGTGTAATCACAGCTGCTGCTGTTTCCTTCAACAAGCAGCTCCAATTAAGTTTTGTGGATGAATGAAGACATGACTGGAGACTGCTTTTAAGTTATTACAGTAATTTCACTCGTGCTGTTGCAGAAAGCTGGCAAATCTGTGCCTTTGTAACCAGAGTTGGAAAAACACCTGTACATAGTTTCCTTTTTTT
>NC_139809.1:19138715-19156215 GCF_963457635.1 Microchirus variegatus
TACAGTGAGCAATGGCGTCCGCGAGAGAACTGTTGTTGTTGTTGTTGCAGCTGAATAACATTGAAACAGTGGCCGTTTCTCACCTGAAATAAATATTTTTTGTGTCCTGGAACGCAGTTTTAAGATCATTTGAGGCGAGAAATTAGCCATTTAGACGTGGTTTGTGTATTGAGTTATGACGTATTTGTAGTTTGGCAGCGACGTTGTCAGCGGTGATCAGCTCCACCTCTGTGGTCGCTCGGTGCACAGATTGGCCGGCACAGAGCAGCGTTATTTAGGCCTGTCCTGAGGACCAATTGTACCCTTGCCGTCTCCGTTGTCACCTGACGGAGTGACGTATATTTTGTGCAGCCGGAGACGACGGAGAAGCTCTCCGACAGGCTCTCGGGCGATGTAGAGGGGTCTCCGTAACCTACGTAGAGCACTTTACGCAGGAGTATAAATTGGGCTTCAGTCGGGTCTGATTGTATTGTGTGATAGAGGCTTTTTTGTTACATTGTCTTTGTTCACAAAGAAAAAAAAAAATCAACAAAACCTACATACTGCAGCTTTAAGTACATTTCACAGTATCTGTACTTAGTTACTTTTACTTGAGTAAAGAAGTTAAATCTATTTTTTTTGCTTACACTTTGTACTTTTGCCACCTCTGGCATAAAGAGACGTTTAGAAGACAGAAGACAGAAGACAGGTTTGCATTTGGAAAGTCGTGAGATGAGAGGAAATGTCAGAGGGAGCTCAAGGGGAAGGCTGACTCTTGGTTTAAGTATAGTGAGGGTCATGGGTGTGAAATAACTGCCATATTCAGAGATAAAAGGGAGAAAAATGACACGAGGAAAGTCGTGCTTGTGTGGGGGTGAAATTTATAGATCTAATGCGGAGGAAAGTGACTGAAAGGTCCAAGCCACTCTGTCACTGGAGCAGTGTTTGTAATTTCCACTCTGTGTTTGAGCACACGCTTCTACATTTGTTTTTAAGTTCAGGGTTATTCAGGCTCGGAGACTATGTTGCAAACACTGAGTTCTGGGTAAATACTTCACTGAGTGGAGGAGGAGGAGGAGGAGGAGGAGGTGCTGGAGGAGCTAAAGGATCTAAACAAAGAGAGTCCCATTCTCTCTCTCTATCATGTGCGAAGGTCTGCTCAGCTGAAGATACAGCACTGAGAGTTTGACTCACTCGCTCTTAACTGCACTTTTAATGCTGCAGGCCAAAGAGCCTGAGACTCCAGATAGTATACGTGTATATATACGTACTGTTTTCATCGTGAGCCACAAAGTTTGGCTTTAATTCACATCTCTGGTATAAGAGTTTCTCCCTGATATGTGGCTGCGTTTATCTTCCCTCGTGAACATAATGAGCTCAAAGACTGAAGTCGCTGCCTCACAGTGAGCGTTATGTTCTTTATCGCTCCTTCTCCACTTGAGCTCTGCTTTGTCTATCATCCGACTCGGTGCATCATTTAGTATGCAGTACAGTGTGAGGCTGTGTAGCGTCTGGTCTCTCTGTTGCCTCACTGCAGAGGAGTGTAATGCACAGGGTCTCAACCCTTGTCCATCACTGTGCTGTGAGTCAGGCCGTCAGCCAGACAACCTCCCACCAGAGAGAGGGAGAGAGATGAATGGTGGGATTTTTGGAGAGATGCGCAATAGTGGATGTGGAGGAGCACTGCTGTGACTCAACGCACCGGTGCTGTGTGTCAAAAGAGGGACTTAGGTGTTGTTTAGTGAAACAAAGAGAGACAGAAGGTGGAAGAGAGAAAGAGAAGTGTAGCGTCACAATAATCATGAATGGTTATGAGAGCGAGCGGGTTAGAGATGGAAAGCGAGAGAGAGCACACTGAGACAGACAGAATGAGTTATAGAGCCGGAGAGGTTGCGAGAGCTTTCACACATGGAGACAGCCCCATGATTTAGGGCCAAAGGACACGGTGACAAGCTCTGCTGTGAAAGGTGATAGAGCTAAAGAGAGAATAGTAACAGATTCCCCTGCAACACATACGGTACATGCACCACCAACGGCATCTTATCTTATCCACACAAGCATGAGTTATGAAGACAAGAGCATCAGTGCAGCACTTCAAGAGACGCCTGCACATGTTTATCTGGTGTATAAAGACGAAATGGTAATGTGTGCACACACACGGCAACAACAGAAAGTTGACAGGAAACATCTCGCTGCTGCTAAAACACTTTAAAGTTGGCTTTCTTTATGTAAACATTTTCTTTCCTAATGTAACAGGAAAAGAAGGTTAGTAGTTTTGTGTTGTACTTCAAATCCATCACATACTGTAAGTCAAGCTGCAGAAACACCTGAACTCAATGCAACTCTTTTATCTCTCGGGGTGAAAGTAGACCAGTGCTGTTCACTAAAAGATTCAGTTACAGAATACTGTAAATACATGTGTTACAGTAGCAGCCTGCCATTTAAAACAACAGGTTATCTCCTACACATGTGCCATATTTTTGTAAATATGAAATTAATAATGATTCTATTAATAATGAATATTAACACTTTTTGTCTAAAATGCATGAAGCTGAAGCGATGGGTACAATATGAATCTATTGTGGTAGTACTGATAAGAACATACTTGATTATACCTGATTATTGGCCTGATAAACTCAACTCTGCAGTGTTAGTATTCCTTTAAATGTCAGGTTAAAAGAAAGAGTAAAATAATTAAGAAGCTTCCACATGATGAATACATGACAGATAATATGTAGAGTTCAAGGAGCGCCCCCTGAAGTTATAAGACTCCACTGTATTCAATCAGGCTTTGAAAGTCACAGTTCAACAATGGAAATTAAAAACTGTCGTATACATTTTCCTCTGGTGAGTTCAGAGCTTGACAGTTTTCCAGAGCTCTACCTCAATAACCTCACTGCTGAGGAGCTGATTCATTCACAGTGTATTGGTTAAGCAGACAGCACTTTAATAGCTGCAGGTATTTGTATGGCAGCGCAGTCGTGTCCATATTTGGGCAGTGTGAGGCGGTCACTAATCCACCTGACCTTCTGGCTCATTTGCATGCACCACCTCCCCCTTTGACGGAGCGATGCCATGACCTTTATTAGCTAATTAAGAAACATAACAGAAATAAACCTGACAGAATGGCGCGCGCACACACACACACACACACACACACACACACACACACACACACACACACACAGAATAAGGATGTGGAGACAAAAGAGCAGAGCAGAGAGCGACTAGAAGAGAAGACGTGTGTGAAGCGAAATTTTGGCATAAACAAAACAAACTGTGTGCACACTCTCCCAGTTTTCCCAGCCCATTGAAAATGCATGTGCTTCTTGATCGTTACATTTGCCAGCAGGCATTCAAGCATTATAGTATTATAGAAGTAGTTCCTCTTAATCACATGCTGTGCTCCTTTAAATCTCTGTGTGCTGGAATAAGAGAAGTAAATCTCTCTGACTCTGCTGTCTGCTGCCACTTAAGGGTTCTCGCTTTCTTGTTCTCTCCTCCGTCTCCCACTAAGAACTCGTAATAACCAGCTAGAGCCCTCAGGCTACAGGAGGACATGTGTGTGTGTGTGTGTGTGTGTGTGTGTGTGTGTGTGTGTGTGTGTGTGTGTGTTCACTCACACCACAGACAGAAAATCAGACAAACAAGAGTGTGTGAACCCAAACAGATGTACAACGACATACAGAAACATTTTCAAAGTTGCAATGACTTTGCCACTTTACACACACACACACACACACACACACACGCACACACACACGCACACACACACACACGCACACACACACGCACACACACATGCACACACCCATATGTAATGTACACATTGAAGGATCACAAACACACACTGTCTCACACGTTGGCGATGTTATCTCTAAAACCTGCCCCAGTGTTCACTGTTAATCCGAACAATAATCTGCCGAGTGGGCAATTGATTATTAATTATTATAATTTCCCTCCTACTGCGCATCACAAGGCATGGACCCTATTATGCTAACATGTGGGGGTTGAGACAATAGACGATATCGTACATCGTTTTGTAAATATATATATATACATATATATATATGTATATATATACATACACACACATATAATAACATTAACATTAACTTGATTGTGGTGAATTTCCACAATTAAAATCCTTTATATTTCATGGGGAAGTATTTTTTTTGTAAAACTAGTAGCATGTTTTTGTAACATTATAACATTTTATAACACTTTTCAGTCATATTTTGTGTAACCTTAGTAATATTAGTTACTGGTTTCCGTTGTACAGAGGTGGAAAGTAAGGCAATACATACATACTCAAGTTACTGTATTGAATACTTTTTCAGTACAATTTAAAATCTGGATTTTGTATTTTACTTGAGAACGTAGTGACTCAAGTATTGTACTCAGTTACTTTATAAATCCTATCCGTTACTGAGTAAAAATCAAAATTCAGCACAATGAAGACCTACAGGGGGAAAATATACAGCAGAACCAGACGAATGATGATGTGATTAGCACCAGCAAAAGTGACATAATATCCTGTGTCGCGCCGGGCGCATGAGCTCCAAAATAGTTTTGGATTTTTTTGTGACCCCTTGTCACATTTCCACTACCCTCACACCCCACGCAAAGTAACTAAGTAACTTTTACTTAAAGTGCATTTCAAATGAACTACTTTTTACTTCTGCTTGAGTACATTTTCAGATGACTACTTTTACTGTTACTTGAGTACAATATTTCAGTAATTTTTCCACCTCTGCCGTTGTACATAGATCTACACAGATCTCCATCCCTTAATGTTTAAAAATCGGAAATATAATATCATAAAGGAAGCAGCTTTTAACACTTATTGTAATACTTCCCAATCCCACTTATTTAGGCCAGGGTTATTGCTACTGTAATTGACCAAATAACTAAAACATGCTCCAGTACTTTATTTCAACTTCAGTACTTTACTTTATAATTTGTTTTTCTGTAATTTGTAAAATGTTCCATTTAGATTCTTTGTCTTTACATAAAATCACAGTCAAATCAAAAACTGTATTTCAATTCATTTGAAGAAATTTGAGAGATGAAATGATCGCAAACACACGTCTTCAGGAGGAAATCAGCGATACAAAGAGGCAGGAAGTGAGAGACAGAGACTGAGTGACGGCTGTGACTGCTCAGTGCTACAGTGTCAGTGTGTCTGTGTCACCGTGACAGGTCGACGACAGTGGGAACCCTGATCTCTCTCACACACACACACACACACACACACACACACACACACACACACACACACACACACACACACACACACACACACACACACACACACACACACACACACACACACACACACACACACACACACACACAGGGAAAGCATTTTGCTGTGTGGATATTATGGGCTACATTGGCTCAGAACTGAAAGTGAAAGCTGGGATACTTGTTCTTGTTTTGAAGAAATCAAAAAACTAATCTGTTTAAATTTGATTTTTTTTTTCCTTCCTTCATTCTTTCCTCCCCTGAGCGGGGACACCAGAGAATTCACTTTGTCTGTAAGTGACTGATTCCTCATTTTTGAAACATGACTGTGCAAGAGGTGTGCGGTGAAATCAATTCAAGAAAGCAGCAACAACTTGTCCTGCGGTCGACAGTCTGAGGTCCATAATGTCACACAGAGAGAAGGAGCGCACAAACTGCTACTTAAAAGAAGTTATACACTAAAGTTTTGCTTATCTGTGAAACCTGACAACAAATAACATGAAAGTGAGTTTCACTGAGCTTCCTTTTTATTAGACACGTGTGTGAAATCTCAAACAAACCATCAGTGTTATTGACTTTTGAGAAGTTTTTCCAGTATGACCATCAAAGCCGTGCGTTTTAATCGTCAGAAAAAGACAATTGCTTTGAACGCACTGATGTATTCTGCTCTGAGTTTTTCAACTTCCTTCAGTGTCGGCACGTCGCATACGGACAGGAGTGGAGAGATGAGTCTCCAGATCGTTTTTCAGTGATTGTAGGCTTTCAATCTACATCAGAGAAGTGAATAAGAGAAAACAGCACTGCTGACCTGCTTATCACAAAGGTAAAGAGTGGGCAGATGAAGGAGAGGCACAGGGTAATGAAAGCTGAACACCCTTAATTGTTTCTGATGTTGCTAAAACAATGGTGAGAACCGTCCTGTCTGAGTACTTGGGATATTTGTAAAAAGTGATTTGATTGTCCAGTTAATTCTCCTGCCACTGCTTGAATACTTTAATTAATGCATTAATACTTCTACTGGTCTTAAATGTCCAATAATTTGTGACATAAAATTAATTAAAATAAATAAAGTCCCTCACCTAAAGAACAAACAAAAAGCGGATATTTATTTTAAAGTGATTATATTATTATATAAAAACACTTAGTATATTCAGTGTCTGCAAATTTACCCTTGTGAAAGTTACACACTGAATCACAGTCCTTCTACTACAAAATTAGTTTTGTTAGAAACCAATAACATTCATTATTTTTCTTAAAACATGGCTTATGTCCATATAAAATAATAATAAAGTAATCCCAGTTGACACATTCATATCAATGGTCAATTTAGAGTCTCCAGATAACCTAAACTTAATCAGTCTTTTGGACTATATTCATGATATTTACATGATTTAATCACGAAAACCTCATTTCTTTTCATTGGGTTATTCATTTATTCTTCGTCTTTAAGATGTTTGGGACAGAAACAAGTTTGTCAATTGTCAGTTTAAATAAAAATGCTCTTGATTGTATTGATCCATGGGGAGACTATAGGTCACTGCAGGGGCACACGCTGCCCCCCTGTGTGGTTTTATTTTGCCATGCGTCTGTTTATGACACAGTGTGACAGTGATACTGTATGATACTCTCCTTCTGTGTCCCAGTGTGTCTGTCTGTGTGGGCTCCCTCTGGCTCTCTGTTTGTTTATATCTGCCACTCCGCCTCTGTAGTGTGATGGCTGTAGCAGTGATTTTTATCCTCCCAACATTCCAGTAAATACTCAGACAAAAAGAAAAAAAAAAGCGATGCATTCTGAGGAGCTTCAGGCCAGGGCAATCAATCAGAGAGAAAACAACATAGAGATCAGGCTGTTTCTGCTCCATAAAACAGACTCCAGAACAACAGCAGCCATTCAGTGTCTGGGATGTAGAATTAATACACGTGCTGCATTTTTCCACCGTCCTCCCTCTCAATCACTATATCAAAAAATGTCACAAATCTTTACGGCGTCATTTGTTGTCGGCACAAGTTGAGTGTTTTCTGAGTAATCCTGGTGGTGGATGAAAGGCAATGAATCTGTAACAACTCCCAACCAAGACTGGCTCTTGAATCCTGAACCTGTGTAATGCAATGAAAGTCAGCAGAGTGTTTTCTTTGCTTACAGGCTATAGGATCAGGGATAATGTTGTATAAATATTTGATGGTTTCCTAGCAGGCTCTTATATATATATATATATATATATATATATATATATATATATATATATATATATATATATATATATATATATATATATATATATATATATATATGGCTGAGCGAGTGCAGCATTAAGCTTGATGATCAAGGAGAACTTCAAGACATGCTTTCAAAAACACAGAAACAGCAATGCATGCATGCAATCAGGTGAGGGCAACACACACACACATGCACACACACGCGCACACGCACAGTCTGTCTCTGTGCATTGCGTCGGGTATCACTTTCTGTGTGTGCTTGGTTTACAGATGTTGATCACATCTTGCTGAGCTTGCAGTGAAAAGACAGATTCTTTACATCTTTAGGGCCAGGGTCATGCTCTTCCAAATGCTCGGTGCCACTTTGCATTTCCACACGTGTTTACAGTCATTCATACTAAAGGAGGAGCCGCAGGAAACGCATGTACTGGATCTCACATTCCATGAGTGGATATTTCTCATTTAGGGGTCTTTGGGTTGTACAGGTTAAAACACCAGAGTTCCTCCTCCTGCAAGGAAAGCGGAAGATCCATGCAGAAATGGACATATTTCATCCTGTGTCTGCAGGAGGTGCGACCTGGGCCTTTTTATTTCCGACAACAGTAAAGTTCAGTTCAGTACAGGTTGGAAGACCGTTCTTGTGTTGCCACCATCCTGTGTGTGGGCCGGATGCTAACAGCTGTGTCAGCTACTGAAATAGCGTGATGTCATAAAAGCTTGACACAGTGTACCCTGCCAATAAAGTCCATGGATAAGAACGACAAGACAAAGTAAACAAAGGGTAATGGAGGACACCCAACATTCTGTGTTCTTTCATATTGTCATGCGGCTGTTTATCACACAGAGAAGACTGCAAGCTCCACAGGAAAAAAAACACCTTATACTGTCGCTAGAACGGGATCATTCTCTTTCAACTTGTGATTGAAGTGCGGTGTGTTTCGCTCCATCCTGCAGGAGCTTCTTCGCCGCGTTTGTTACTTCGATGGACGGCTGCCAAAAACCGAGACAGTCCGCTATTTAGGTTGTCTTCTTAATGATTGGCAATGGAAACTCAAGGCCACGGTTCTCAAACTGCGGTACATGTACCAACGGTGGAGCTGAGGAACACAACACAACAACTACGTGAGCGGAAATAATGTCAGTGGCTCTGAGCACATGCTAAAGTGAAAGCAGTGACAAAACCGCACCGCCTCCTCTTCTTTTGTCCACTTTCCACTTATTGAAGACGACTTCTTCCCCTGCTTTGAAAAGCAAAGAGGAGACCGTAGAAATAGCGAGACTCCACGTGCAGCTAACACACAGGATGTGACAATGCTGAAGTCTGCTGCTGAAAATCTTTGCAAAAGAAGACAGGGAGGCCATGTTAGAAGGGGACACCTGCAACGCATGTGAATACCAGGTGTAAATGCATGTGGTGAAGAGATATCTGATTCTAATGCCAGGTGTGAATGCGGCCTGTTGTACTCTCCATCCATCCATCCATTATCTACCGTTTATCCTCCACCAGAGGGTCGCGGGGGTGCTGTGCCTATCTCAGCTGACATTGGGCGATAGGCGGGGTACACCCTGGACAATTCACCAGTCCATCACAGGGACACATATAGAGACAAACAACCATTCACTCACACTCTCACACCTATGGTCAATTTAGAGTGACCAATTCACCTAATCCTCATATCGCATGTTTTTGGACTGTGGGAGGAAGCTGGAGAACCCGGAGAAAACCCACGCACACAGGGAGAACATGCAAACTCCTTGCAGAAACTAAATGATGTGAGGTCTGAGCTGCAAACATTCAAAGGCATAGATTAAGTTGGGTTTATATACTACAAGATATTTTTGGTTTTAGAACCATTGCTAACAAATGTCTTCAATATAGTCATGTATTATCTCCAGAATATAAAGACTGTATGGCTGATCACTCTCCTAAAAGAGAACACACACACATACATACATATATATATATATATATATATATATATATATATACATACATATATATATATATATATACATATATATGTATGTATATGTATGACATGGAAAAAGTACTAAAAATATTGTACTCAACTAAAAGTACCAATACTTTGATGAAATATGCTCAAGTAGAAGTAAAAGTAGTTCATTTGAAATGTACTTTAAATAAAAGTTACTTTAATTTATAAAGTAACTAAGTACAATACTTGAGTCAATACGTACTCAAGTAAAATACAAAATCCTGATTTTAAATTGTACTTAAAAAATACAAAATATACAAAAAAAGTTTTCAATGCAGTAACTTGAGTAAATGTATTTCGTTACTTTCCACCTCTGGTATATGTATATTTTTTCCTTCTATCCAGTGAGTGTGAAATGTCAGCAGGTGTTTTATCTCACAGCGATCAAGTCTGGTGAGAGCACAGAGACAAAGAGTGTTTTTATTCTTCAGAGGAGTATGCAGATGGCTGCTGATGTATGAGATTAACCTTTGCTATTCTAACGCCCTTCTTTACTACCACCTTATCTCTCTCTCTCTCACACACACACACACTTTTACTCTCTAAAACACATGCACGCAGCATACTAAAAAGAGGTCGACCTTTTAATCAGTTGGCCGATTTATCTGGCAGATTTTTTGTCTCACCATCGGCCGATTTTGTTCTCCCCAAATGTCAGAAATGCGAAACAAATGTACAATAAGTAACAATTCCTCTTTGATTAAGTTGTATATATATATATATATACATATATATATATAATTTATAATGATCAGCAGCAACGTCAGCTATAGAAAAATACATTTTGGTCATGCATAGAAAGACAGGCTTGCTTTTCTCTCCTCTATCTTGATAAAAAATCTACACTGTGTGAGTTGTGTGAGGTTATTATGCAATATTTTATTTGGAAAGTCAAGATATAATTGAAGTGCGCTGTAAAAACTTTTGCTGAGCATCCCAAACTATGTGAAACTGCCATATGTGGAGCACATTTTACCCAAATTAATTTGATAAATGTGTCAGTCCTCCAGTATTTTCCTTACTTTGAATTGCTTGTCAGTGGCAACATTTTGGAGACAAATGGGCTCCTCGGTTTTTAAGTGTCACTTCTCTCCCTTTTTTTCCCACTGAATTGTCAGTTTTAGCAGAGGGAAGATGAGAGAGGAGGCAACGCATAAACACACATTGGCACAGAGGGATGAGAGAGAGAGAGAGAGAGATATCAAAAGACTAGATGGTGAGGGTTGAAAGAAATGGAGTATCAGATTCAGATGCTGTTGTGGTCTCTAAGGTCAGAGTGTATATCACTCTCTACTTCTTGAACAACAAGCACCACCACAAGCACCAGGGAGTCGCGCAATCTGTGCTTCTGTATTGTTCACTATCTGCGGAAGAAAAAAGCTCAGGCTCTTGTCTTCCTCCCTTCCTTCCTTCCTTTCTCTATCTCTCTTTTTGTAACACACACACACACACACATGCACACGCACAAACAATCACTACTCTCTGTTCATATCTGGAGTGTGTGTGTGTGTGTGTGTGTGAGAGAATAGAGCATGTTCCTTATTGTCCCCTTAGTGGTGATGTGGGGGTGTGTGTTAGGGCTTGATTGTTACTGGTTTACATAAGGGTATTAAACTCTAGCATAGTCCTATCTATCTGAGCCAGGCAGATATATTTGTGTTGTGGCTCCTTTATGCATTTGTTATTTCCAAAGAGGATTGGGATGCACACCAGTGGAAGAGACGATAGATAGCCTGCTGATATTACCCTCTTCCTCTCTCCCTGGCTTCCTCCTTTTTTCCTCTAAAAACCAAACTCTTGTGTGTGTGTGTGTGTGTGTGTGTGTGTGCGTGTGCGCACGCACTGCCTCCAGAAACAAAAGTGGGTAATTAATTAAAGAGAAGTGCACTTCAGTGCCATTGTCCTGCTCAACAACTCCAACAGTGCTCAGCAAAACAGCATTCAGTGATATTACTGGTAATAATAGCTGTTGTTTTCAATCTGAATTGCTCTTAAATTGGAAATGTATTAGCTAAGATGCATTTAGTTAAACCAAAGTTCAGTGTCTGAGCAGCACTGTAAGTAAACTGCTCTGTAAGTACAGTTTATCACATTTAAGAGGGAAATGATTTTGAACACTCATTACATTTCATTTTTGCAGTGGGACATGTTAGTACAGTATATACAGTAGAATATTGCTGTTCCATGACTCTCTGCAGGGTTTTAAGGTGACACTCACACATTTGCAGCCAGTTGGTCTCTGGATCTCAATCAGGCTCATCATCTTTAGTTCAGTGGTTCTCAAACTTTTTATACCCAGAACCACCATCTCAGTAACTCCATTATCACCAACGTTAAAGGTGCATTATGTAATAAACCTCTTAATATGTCACAGAGACTCAGGAATAATGTTCATATAACAAACTGAACTCACCAACAATAACAGTACAGACAAAATATTTGCATTAAAAAAAAATATTTTGCAGACTGCAAATCATGTTTATGTTTAGAAATCATGTTTTGGCATGTGGCGCCACCTACCGCCATCTACCAATCATTGCAGTCAGTAGAGTCTCAGCTGCCGAGCAACCACGGGTTGCCAGTTACGTCAGAAAAACGAAACCTAAAAGACCTCGGTATTTTGAATTTGAATGTAGTAACTGTTTTTGGCCACATTCTTACATATGGCACCTTTAAAATACAGTGGTGTAAATAGAACAAAGTCAGCTACAGACTTTTCATAGAAGGCAGATTTATTCTTAGAATAAGATTTCTATATATTTTTTTGTTACTTGTTTCAGTTTCTACACTCCGGTCTAAACTCCTCACGTACCCTGGTGTGAACACAGTAGAACAGTTCCACCGGAGGAAGCTCGTATACCACAGCTTTAGAACCATGGTTCTAGGTCACTCTTTGAATGAAGATCACCTGAGGACATCAATGTCTTGGCTTTTCTGTGCTGCTGTTGAACAACTTTGATTAAATCAGATAAAGCTGGTGGTGGAAGTTTCACAAGTATAGTTTTTGGGCATGTGTCTGGTTTTGTTTCCTTCCTGGTTTTGTTTTCTTACTTTGAGTTTGTGTGGCACCAATCACCCTTTTCCTGTCCTCCCCCTACATTCTGAAAGCTTTTTGTATTTGCTGAATTTACTTTTCATTCATTTGCACTATTCTTTGATGTCTTTAAATTGTAAACTCATTTAGTTTTTCTCATGTATGGAAGAACAAAATGAAAAATTACAAACGAGGAATGTTGAATCTTGATCATTTAAAAAGTCACAGGGATGTATGCAATAAGGCCACACATAAATAAAGACTGTGTATGGTGCAAACAGTGCATGCATACAAACAAGCATACATACATGTATGTGCATTCCTGAGAGAGCAGCTTTTTTAATTTATTATTATTATTATTTTTTTTAAATGTAAGAATTTCCCAATCTGCATGCATCTAAGGTCCAGGCAGGAGGAGCGGTTAAATCAAAGTGGAGTCAATAACTTGTTCCCTTCCTCCAGCTGTACTATGCTGTGCTGTGCTGGGAATGCCTGCTGTTCACTCAGAGGCTTGTGATACAAGAGGACAGGATGGGGTTCAACACTTTTACAAACACTAAAGGAAGGGAAGAGTGGTGCTGCTAATCCAGAGGATGATCTAAGGCTCCCTGACACACACGCACACACACGTGCGCGCGCACACACACACACACACTCCTCACTGTGTCTGGGAATGATAATGAGCTAAATTCTCTTTTCTCCCAACCTGAGAACTTGAGTCCAGTCATGGCCGCAGCCTCCACTAAATCAATATCATCATCCATAATCTTTATTGTGGGATGAAACACAGCATAAATCAGCTCAAAGCCTTTTACACATCCCTCTCTTTAGCAGCCTCCCGTTTCATGCAGCGCTCTCCTGGGCCTACAACACTTTCCTTTTCTGTAAAGACAGAGGTTGTCTCTCAGTGTCTCTGCGGCATCGTGTCCTGCATCACATCAGATATTTGATGCAGTTTGCAAGAGTGACAGGTGAGCTGAGAGAGTGAGCTGCAGGTTGTTGTGTGTGTACAAATGTATTGTAACGCTCAAATCCACTATCTTGATTACTGATTTTTTTTAGTTTGTTATTTCAGCTCTTTAAATGTCAATATGTTCTGGTTTGTTTGCCCGTCTTTGACAGAACAATGAATATCTTTGGTAAACCTTTTGACACTTACTTACATTTTATTCCATTTACAGAACAAAGAGCTCATTGATTAATCACTGAATTAATAACAAGATTAAGCAATTATGAAATATTAATTAATTGGAGCCCATGATATATTGTTACTAAGTTGTCTTTTTTTTGGATATAACAGTGACAATAAACAATGATATTTAAGGTGTGTGTTTATATATGACAAATGTATGTATGCATGTGTGTGTGTGTGTGCATTTGTTGCTGCTTTAGGACCTTTTCTGTCATAAACACTGACATTCCCAGGACCAGTAATCCTCATGGAGACGTTTAGGGCAAAGATTTGAATTGTCCTTAGGTTAAGGGTTAGTGTTAGGCATTAACTGGATCTGGTTAAGGTTAGGGCTGCAGTGCAGAGTCCTTAAAAGGAGAGCTGTGCAAACCTGCATGTGTGAGAGGGAGTAAGTGTGCGTTTCCAGTGCTGCACTCTTTTGAATGTGAGCGTGAGTAATGAGGTTTAGAGAAAAAAAAGCTTTGCCAAATCCTCTCATCAGTCTTCACTCCTTCAATATTCAATCAGCAGGCTAATTCAATACCCAATCACGGAGCTAATAGCTTCCAGTTGGAGAGGAGAACCAATGAAAACCTAGCCCAGTGGACCTTGGGGAGGAAATAGCTGGACAAAAAAGTTAATGCAAAAAAAAGCTGAGTTTGTTTTTCTCTAAAGAAAACATGTTAACAAGCTCAGTGTGATGTCCAATAACCTGACACTGAGGCTGTGGGACAGAGGGGGGGAGAGATTTCACTGTGAGACACTGTCTGGTCTTTTTCAAAGTAAGTGAAATTTGGCCTTGACATTTTTAATCAGTCAGGATCTAATGGCAGTGCTTACTTTATTATACAATTAGAGTTTTCACATTATGGTGCAGTGAAAACATTGGCAGATCACCTCAGAATTAATATGCAGAAACTAATAAAAGTTGGATTTTTTTTTTCAGTAAATTAGATTCATTTCCAATTCTCAAGTCTTCCATTTTCTGATTGCATTCATCCATTCCATACTTTTGATACCAGTTAATGAGTGACATTAGAAACTTTTAAAAGAGTAATATGTAATGAAGTAACTTATCCGAATAACAAAGCTGTAATATGAATATCTTAGTATAATTAATACCATTTTATTTCTTATGCAGTTTCCAGCTTGGTAATAACAGTGATCATTGTGTGGTAACAAAGAGATGATATTATAGTAATACCATGTAATTTACAATAAAAATAAAAATATGGTATATCCAGGCAATAGCTTAGTAATGGTAATCATTAATAATTATAAAAAATATTATGAAGTTGAATTTCATCCTTTCGTCCTTATGTTATTATCTCTTATATATTATATTCCACACATATTTCCCATTGTTCTTGTCAAGCTATTACTCTGTGATTATTGTAGAAATAAAACGGTATTACCTTAATATTACTTCCACATTACACAATGACTACGATGTCACATTGTTACTGCACTGTGATTAAAGTCTTTTGTTTGTCGTTTTTGCTTTGTACAGTTGTGCAGTATGATGACATTTAACATGCAAACCCTTTTACATCTCCCTCACCACTGTGCTGTGGGAGGTGGGTGTATAAGTGCATGAGGCTGCAGGAATGCCCCAGCCATTGTAGTGTCACAAATCCCCCCTTCCTGACATGCACTGAATAAACTGTCACTGGTGTTATATAGTGTCGCCATAAAGCCTACCATCAAACAGTTACTACCGCCACAGCTTCAGTCCACTGCACCAACAACACAAACAAATCACTGTGCTGCGTCCTGGTGATTTCAGGTGAGTCTCTCTCTCTGTGTGTGTGTGTGTGTGTGTGTGTGTGTGATATACTGTAAAGTGAAGTGCATACATGACTGTGTTTTTTCGAATATGATCATGATATAACCTTCTATATCTTGCTTGGTTGCAATCCATACTGACCTCCCTTCCTCAGCCTCCCTTGTCCTAAAAGCTTTCCAGCGTTTCATGGCACATATAGAGTTTCCTGCTCTTATGTTTTCTCTTCATGCACAGTTTTGCAGTTTGGTCATTAAAAAAAAAAAATGTACATCAGCATTCATCATATTTATTTTTGCTGGTGCAATTTAAAGGCGGATTTAATGTGAGCACTGGTGTCCAACATAAAGACGAGTCATTGGAAAATGTAGTTTCTGGACCCATTTTTGTTTTGTTTTGATACTTAACTCAACTTGTGACAAACAAGAAATGTTTACTTCACATCCGAATACTATGATAAATAAATCTTAATTTTCTGAGTTAGGTTTAGGTGTCGACTCATAAAGGACATCAACCAGATAAATACAGAAGTAACATAATTCTCCTTTTTATAAGGCTAAAGTCAAATATGTCTACAGGATGTGTTGTGGCCATCAGGAATATAAAGAAGGTCACTTATTATTGCCACAAGGCCATTTTAGAGACGGTGTGTCAAATTCCTCTGTGCTGTGTGGGAGAATAATGACAGCAGCTTAAAGCTGTGAACATCACACACTAATGATATACTGTACAACAATGTGAGGGTACAGGTAAAGGAGGAAATGTCCCTTTAATCGTCTCCTTGGCTGCATCATTCTTTATTGGTGGACAAAGTGAATCCCAGCCTCCAACCTCACCCCTGAAGAAACGACAATTGATTTGCAGGTTATTTCCTGCTTCCTGTGAGCTAATTGAAATAAACTGGGACTGAAGACGAGGACTGTGCATCATCTATCAATAGTGCACTTGTAAAGCAGAGAGGGAGCGACATGGCCCATAGCTACACACTTTCACCAGAACCAAGGAACATTTGTCTCATCTTCATGTGACTGTTTGATGTGTGTGTGTGCCACCTGTATAAAAGTAACCACTAATATGTAACTAAAGCTTCTTTCACACTCACATCAGCAGGTAGACATGCAAATGGACCATATGCACGGCCACTTCCTGGGTTTCAATAAACCAGCCGGATTATTTCTGGTAAGCCAAAGATGCAGAGATGTTCTATAGTCAGTGAATGCAGATGTTATCAAGAGTATTTAGTGACACATTATAGATTTTGGCAGAGGCTGTGCACAGACTGCAGTGGTCTGCTATTATCCCCTTAAGAAACCTTTTAATTTTACGCCGCGCTGAATCCCTCAGGGACAATACCTAAAGCTACCTTAAAAGGTCCAAGTTTCCCATTGGTGACAACTGACGGGAAGTTAAGGAGCTGAGCATAGAGTCATCTGTGTTCATATAAACAGTCCATCTGATCATGACGTCCATGGTTTGGTGCTTTGGTGTCTGATCCACATAAACGTAGTTATTTCCAAAAGTCACAGATGCGGAAGAGGAAGAAAGTGAAATGGATAGTGGACAGTGAGCAGTTTTGTTTTCTACAAAAGTGGACGTAGAAGATGTAGAATTCTCCTGGAGAATTAGACAACAAAATAATAGATAATAGATAATAGATAGATAATACTTTATTGTCAGACAAGGTCTGAAATTTGTTTTGCGTCCAGTTGCTCCATAACTATAAACTATTGATGCTTGTGTTAATCGGATGTAAATGTTACAGTGGTAACTATTGAGTTTCTTTTATTTCTGTCCCTCATTAATTTGCACAAATAAAAAACATTAAAGGTGCCATATGTAAGAATGTGGCCAAAAACAGTTACTACATTCAAATTCAAAATACCGAAGTCTTTCAGGTTTAATTTTCAACGTAACTGGCAACCCGTGGTTGCTGGGGAGCTGAGACTCTACTGACTGCAATGGTTGGTCGACGGCGGTAGGTGGCGCCACATGCCAAAACATGATTTCAAAACATAAACATGATTTGCCGTCTGCAAAATATATTTTTTAATGCAAATATTTTGGCTGCACTG